>NC_090024.1:119681569-120006569 GCF_037176765.1 Anolis sagrei
TATTGCAAACTGTTTCCCAGAGAGTCAAATAACTGCTAAAATGTCAGTTTTCGCCTATTTGGTCATTTCACATTCAGTTTACATTGGAATTGCAAACTGTTTCCCATAGAGTCAAATAACTGCTAAAATGTCAGTTTTCGCCTATTTGGTCATTTCACATTCAGTTTACATTGGAATTGCAAACTGTTTCCCATAGAGTCAAATAACTGCTAAAATGTCAGTTTTCGCCTATTTGGTCATTTCACATTCAGTTTACATTGGAATTGCAAACTGTTTCCCATAGAGTCAAATAACTGCTAAAATGTCAGTTTTCGCCTATTTGGTCATTTCACATTCAGTTTACATTGGAATTGCAAACTGTTTCCCATAGAGTCAAATAACTGCTAAAATGTCAGTTTTCGCCTATTTGGTCATTTCACATTCAGTTTACATTGGAATTGCAAACTGTTTCCCATAGAGTCAAATAACTGCTAAAATGTCAGTTTTCGCCTATTTGGTCATTTCACATTCAGTTTACATTGGAATTGCAAACTGTTTCCCATAGAGTCAAATAACTGCTAAAATGTCAGTTTTCGCCTATTTGGTCATTTCCCATTCAGTTTACATTGGAATTGCAAACTGTTTCCCATAGAGTCAAATAACTGCTAAAATGTCAGTTTTCGCCTATTTGGTCATTTCACATTCAGTTTACATTGGAATTGCAAACTGTTTCCCAGAGAGTCAAATAACTGCTAAAATGTCAGTTTTCGCCTATTTGGTCATTTCCCATTCAGTTTACATTGGAATTGCAAACTGTTTCCCATAGAGTCAAATAACTGCTAAAATGTCAGTTTTCGCCTATTTGGTCATTTCACATTCAGTTTACATTGGAATTGCAAACTGTTTCCCATAGTCAAATAACTGCTAAAATGTCAGTTTTCGCCTATTTGGTCATTTCCCATTCAGTTTACATTGGAATTGCAAACTGTTTCCCAGAGAGTCAAATAACTGCTAAAATGTCAGTTTTCGCCTATTTGGTCATTTCCCATTCAGTTTACATTGGAATTGCAAACTGTTTCCCATAGAGTCAAATAACTGCTAAAATGTCAGTTTTCGCCTATTTGGTCATTTCACATTCAGTTTACATTGGAATTGCAAACTGTTTCCCATAGAGTCAAATAACTGCTAAAATGTCAGTTTTCGCCTATTTGGTCATTTCACATTCAGTTTACATTGGAATTGCAAACTGTTTCCCATAGAGTCAAATAACTGCTAAAATGTCAGTTTTCGCCTATTTGGTCATTTCCCATTCAGTTTACATTGGAAATGCAAACTGTTTCCCATAGAGTCAAATAACTGCTAAAATGTCAGTTTTCGCCTATTTGGTCATTTCACATTCAGTTTACATTGGAATTGCAAACTGTTTCCCATAGAGTCAAATAACTGCTAAAATGTCAGTTTTCGCCTATTTGGTCATTTCACATTCAGTTTACATTGGAATTGCAAACTGTTTCCCAGAGAGTCAAATAACTGCTAAAATGTCAGTTTTCGCCTATTTGGTCATTTCCAATTCAGTTTACATTGGAAATGCAAACTGTTTCCCATAGAGTCAAATAACTGCTAAAATGTCAGTTTTCGCCTATTTGGTCATTTCACATTCAGTTTACATTGGAATTGCAAACTGTTTCCCATAGAGTCAAATAACTGCTAAAATGTCAGTTTTCGCCTATTTGGTCATTTCACATTCAGTTTACATTGGAATTGCAAACTGTTTCCCATAGAGTCAAATAACTGCTAAAATGTCAGTTTTCGCCTATTTGGTCATTTCACATTCAGTTTACATTGGAATTGCAAACTGTTTCCCAGAGAGTCAAATAACTGCTAAAATGTCAGTTTTCGCCTATTTGGTCATTTCCCATTCAGTTTACATTGGAATTGCAAACTGTTTTCCATAGAGTCAAATAACTGCTAAAATGTCAGTTTTCGCCTATTTGGTCATTTCCCATTCAGTTTACATTGGAATTGCAAACTGTTTCCCATAGAGTCAAATAACTGCTAAAATGTCAGTTTTGCCTATTTGGTCATTTCCCATTCAGTTTACATTGGAATTGCAAACTGTTTCCCAGAGAGTCAAATAACTGCTAAAATGTCAGTTTTCGCCTATTTGGTCATTTCCCATTCAGTTTACATTGGAATTGCAAACTGTTTCCCATAGAGTCAAATAACTGCTAAAATGTCAGTTTTCGCCTATTTGGTCATTTCCCATTCAGTTTACATTGGAATTGCAAACTGTTTCCCATAGAGTCAAATAACTGCTAAAATGTCAGTTTTCGCCTATTTGATCATTTCCCATTCAGTTTACATTGGAATTGCAAGCTGTTTCCCAGAGAGTCAAATAACTGCTAAAATGTCAGTTTTCGCCTATTTGGTCATTTCCCATTCAGTTTACATTGGAAATGCAAACTGTTTCCCATAGAGTCAAATAACTGCTAAAATGTCAGTTTTCGCCTATTTGGTCATTTCACATTCAGTTTACATTGGAATTGCAAACTGTTTCCCATAGAGTCAAATAACTGCTAAAATGTCAGTTTTCGCCTATTTGGTCATTTCACATTCAGTTTACATTGGAATTGCAAACTGTTTCCCATAGAGTCAAATAACTGCTAAAATGTCAGTTTTCGCCTATTTGGTCATTTCACATTCAGTTTACATTGGAATTGCAAACTGTTTCCCATAGAGTCAAATAACTGCTAAAATGTCAGTTTTCGCCTATTTGGTCATTTCACATTCAGTTTACATTGGAATTGCAAACTGTTTCCCATAGAGTCAAATAACTGCTAAAATGTCAGTTTTCGCCTATTTGGTCATTTCACATTCAGTTTACATTGGAATTGCAAACTGTTTCCCATAGAGTCAAATAACTGCTAAAATGTCAGTTTTCGCCTATTTGGTCATTTCACATTCAGTTTACATTGGAATTGCAAACTGTTTCCCAGAGAGTCAAATAACTGCTAAAATGTCAGTTTTCGCCTATTTGGTCATTTCCCATGCAGTTTACATTGGAATTGCAAACTGTTTCCCATAGAGTCAAATAACTGCTAAAATGTCAGTTTTCGCCTATTTGGTTATTTCACATTCAGTTTACATTGGAATTGCAAACTGTTTCCCATAGAGTCAAATAACTGCTAAAATGTCAGTTTTCGCCTATTTGGTCATTTCCCATTCAGTTTACATTGGAATTGCAAACTGTTTCCCAGAGAGTCAAATAACTGCTAAAATGTCAGTTTTCGCCTATTTGGTCATTTCCCATTCAGTTTACATTGGAAATGCAAACTGTTTCCCATAGAGTCAAATAACTGCTAAAATGTCAGTTTTCGCCTATTTGGTCATTTCACATTCAGTTTACATTGGAATTGCAAACTGTTTCCCATAGAGTCAAATAACTGCTAAAATGTCAGTTTTCGCCTATTTGGTCATTTCCCATTCAGTTTACATTGGAATTGCAAACTGTTTCCCAGAGAGTCAAATAACTGCTAAAATGTCAGTTTTCGCCTATTTGGTCATTTCCCATTCAGTTTACATTGGAAATGCAAACTGTTTCCCATAGAGTCAAATAACTGCTAAAATGTCAGTTTTCGCCTATTTGGTCATTTCACATTCAGTTTACATTGGAATTGCAAACTGTTTCCCATAGAGTCAAATAACTGCTAAAATGTCAGTTTTCGCCTATTTGGTCATTTCACATTCAGTTTACATTGGAATTGCAAACTGTTTCCCATAGAGTCAAATAACTGCTAAAATGTCAGTTTTCGCCTATTTGGTCATTTCACATTCAGTTTACATTGGAATTGCAAACTGTTTCCCATAGAGTCAAATAACTGCTAAAATGTCAGTTTTCGCCTATTTGGTCATTTCCCATTCAGTTTACATTGGAAATGCAAACTGTTTCCCATAGAGTCAAATAACTGCTAAAATGTCAGTTTTCGCCTATTTGGTCATTTCACATTCAGTTTACATTGGAATTGCAAACTGTTTCCCATAGAGTCAAATAACTGCTAAAATGTCAGTTTTCGCCTATTTGGTCATTTCACATTCAGTTTACATTGGAATTGCAAACTGTTTCCCATAGAGTCAAATAACTGCTAAAATGTCAGTTTTCGCCTATTTGGTCATTTCACATTCAGTTTACATTGGAATTGCAAACTGTTTCCCATAGAGTCAAATAACTGCTAAAATGTCAGTTTTCGCCTATTTGGTCATTTCACATTCAGTTTACATTGGAATTGCAAACTGTTTCCCAGAGAGTCAAATAACTGCTAAAATGTCAGTTTTCGCCTATTTGGTCATTTCCCATGCAGTTTACATTGGAATTGCAAACTGTTTCCCATAGAGTCAAATAACTGCTAAAATGTCAGTTTTCGCCTATTTGGTCATTTCACATTCAGTTTACATTGGAATTGCAAACTGTTTCCCATAGAGTCAAATAACTGCTAAAATGTCAGTTTTCGCCTATTTGGTCATTTCACATTCAGTTTACATTGGAATTGCAAACTGTTTCCCATAGAGTCAAATAACTGCTAAAATGTCAGTTTTCGCCTATTTGGTCATTTCACATTCAGTTTACATTGGAATTGCAAACTGTTTCCCATAGAGTCAAATAACTGCTAAAATGTCAGTTTTCGCCTATTTGGTCATTTCACATTCAGTTTACATTGGAATTGCAAACTGTTTCCCATAGAGTCAATAACTGCTAAAATGTCAGTTTTCGCCTATTTGGTCATTTCCAATTCAGTTTACATTGGAAATGCAAACTGTTTCCCATAGAGTCAAATAACTGCTAAAATGTCAGTTTTCGCCTATTTGGTCATTTCACATTCAGTTTACATTGGAATTGCAAACTGTTTCCCATAGAGTCAAATAACTGCTAAAATGTCAGTTTTCGCCTATTTGGTCATTTCACATTCAGTTTACATTGGAATTGCAAACTGTTTCCCATAGAGTCAAATAACTGCTAAAATGTCAGTTTTCGCCTATTTGGTCATTTCACATTCAGTTTACATTGGAATTGCAAACTGTTTCCCATAGAGTCAAATAACTGCTAAAATGTCAGTTTTCGCCTATTTGGTCATTTCCCATTCAGTTTACATTGGAATTGCAAACTGTTTCCCATAGAGTCAAATAACTGCTAAAATGTCAGTTTTCGCCTATTTGGTCATTTCACATTCAGTTTACATTGGAATTGCAAACTGTTTCCCAGAGAGTCAAATAACTGCTAAAATGTCAGTTTTCGCCTATTTGGTCATTTCCCATGCAGTTTACATTGGAATTGCAAACTGTTTCCCATAGAGTCAAATAACTGCTAAAATGTCAGTTTTCGCCTATTTGGTTATTTCACATTCAGTTTACATTGGAATTGCAAACTGTTTCCCATAGTCATATAACTGCTAAAATGTCAGTTTTCGCCTATTTGGTCATTTCCCATTCAGTTTACATTGGAATTGCAAACTGTTTCCCAGAGAGTCAAATAACTGCTAAAATGTCAGTTTTCGCCTATTTGGTCATTTCCCATTCAGTTTACATTGGAAATGCAAACTGTTTCCCATAGAGTCAAATAACTGCTAAAATGTCAGTTTTCGCCTATTTGGTCATTTCACATTCAGTTTACATTGGAATTGCAAACTGTTTCCCATAGAGTCAAATAACTGCTAAAATGTCAGTTTTCGCCTATTTGGTCATTTCACATTCAGTTTACATTGGAATTGCAAACTGTTTCCCATAGAGTCAAATAACTGCTAAAATGTCAGTTTTCGCCTATTTGGTCATTTCCCATTCAGTTTACATTGGAAATGCAAACTGTTTCCTATAGAGTCAAATAACTGCTAAAATGTCAGTTTTCGCCTATTTGGTCATTTCACATTCAGTTTACATTGGAATTGCAAACTGTTTCCCATAGAGTCAAATAACTGCTAAAATGTCAGTTTTCGCCTATTTGGTCATTTCACATTCAGTTTACATTGGAATTGCAAACTGTTTCCCAGAGAGTCAAATAACTGCTAAAATGTCAGTGTTCGCCTATTTGGTCATTTCCAATTCAGTTTACATTGGAAATGCAAACTGTTTCCCATAGAGTCAAATAACTGCTAAAATGTCAGTTTTCGCCTATTTGGTCATTTCACATTCAGTTTACATTGGAATTGCAAACTGTTTCCCATAGAGTCAAATAACTGCTAAAATGTCAGTTTTCGCCTATTTGGTCATTTCACATTCAGTTTACATTGGAATTGCAAACTGTTTCCCATAGAATCAAATAACTGCTAAAATGTCAGTTTTCGCCTATTTGGTCATTTCACATTCAGTTTACATTGGAATTGCAAACTGTTTCCCAGAGAGTCAAATAACTGCTAAAATGTCAGTTTTCGCCTATTTGGTCATTTCCCATTCAGTTTACATTGGAATTGCAAACTGTTTTCCATAGAGTCAAATAACTGCTAAAATGTCAGTTTTCGCCTATTTGGTCATTTCCCATTCAGTTTACATTGGAATTGCAAACTGTTTCCCATAGAGTCAAATAACTGCTAAAATGTCAGTTTTTGCCTATTTGGTCATTTCCCATTCAGTTTACATTGGAATTGCAAACTGTTTCCCAGAGAGTCAAATAACTGCTAAAATGTCAGTTTTCGCCTATTTGGTCATTTCCCATTCAGTTTACATTGGAATTGCAAACTGTTTTCCATAGAGTCAAATAACTGCTAAAATGTCAGTTTTCGCCTATTTGGTCATTTCCCATTCAGTTTACATTGGAATTGCAAACTGTTTCCCATAGAGTCAAATAACTGCTAAAATGTCAGTTTTCGCCTATTTGATCATTTCCCATTCAGTTTACATTGGAATTGCAAGCTGTTTCCCAGAGAGTCAAATAACTGCTAAAATGTCAGTTTTCGCCTATTTGGTCATTTCCCATTCAGTTTACATTGGAAATGCAAACTGTTTCCCATAGAGTCAAATAACTGCTAAAATGTCAGTTTTCGCCTATTTGGTCATTTCACATTCAGTTTACATTGGAATTGCAAACTGTTTCCCATAGAGTCAAATAACTGCTAAAATGTCAGTTTTCGCCTATTTGGTCATTTCCCATTCAGTTTACATTGGAATTGCAAACTGTTTCCCAGAGAGTCAAATAACTGCTAAAATGTCAGTTTTCGCCTATTTGGTCATTTCCCATTCAGTTTACATTGGAAATGCAAACTGTTTCCCATAGAGTCAAATAACTGCTAAAATGTCAGTTTTCGCCTATTTGGTCATTTCACATTCAGTTTACATTGGAATTGCAAACTGTTTCCCATAGAGTCAAATAACTGCTAAAATGTCAGTTTTCGCCTATTTGGTCATTTCACATTCAGTTTACATTGGAATTGCAAACTGTTTCCCATAGAGTCAAATAACTGCTAAAATGTCAGTTTTCGCCTATTTGGTCATTTCCCATTCAGTTTACATTGGAAATGCAAACTGTTTCCTATAGAGTCAAATAACTGCTAAAATGTCAGTTTTCGCCTATTTGGTCATTTCACATTCAGTTTACATTGGAATTGCAAACTGTTTCCCATAGAGTCAAATAACTGCTAAAATGTCAGTTTTCGCCTATTTGGTCATTTCACATTCAGTTTACATTGGAATTGCAAACTGTTTCCCAGAGAGTCAAATAACTGCTAAAATGTCAGTGTTCGCCTATTTGGTCATTTCCAATTCAGTTTACATTGGAAATGCAAACTGTTTCCCATAGAGTCAAATAACTGCTAAAATGTCAGTTTTCGCCTATTTGGTCATTTCACATTCAGTTTACATTGGAATTGCAAACTGTTTCCCATAGAGTCAAATAACTGCTAAAATGTCAGTTTTCGCCTATTTGGTCATTTCACATTCAGTTTACATTGGAATTGCAAACTGTTTCCCATAGAATCAAATAACTGCTAAAATGTCAGTTTTCGCCTATTTGGTCATTTCACATTCAGTTTACATTGGAATTGCAAACTGTTTCCCAGAGAGTCAAATAACTGCTAAAATGTCAGTTTTCGCCTATTTGGTCATTTCCCATTCAGTTTACATTGGAATTGCAAACTGTTTTCCATAGAGTCAAATAACTGCTAAAATGTCAGTTTTCGCCTATTTGGTCATTTCCCATTCAGTTTACATTGGAATTGCAAACTGTTTCCCATAGAGTCAAATAACTGCTAAAATGTCAGTTTTTGCCTATTTGGTCATTTCCCATTCAGTTTACATTGGAATTGCAAACTGTTTCCCAGAGAGTCAAATAACTGCTAAAATGTCAGTTTTCGCCTATTTGGTCATTTCCCATTCAGTTTACATTGGAATTGCAAACTGTTTTCCATAGAGTCAAATAACTGCTAAAATGTCAGTTTTCGCCTATTTGGTCATTTCCCATTCAGTTTACATTGGAATTGCAAACTGTTTCCCATAGAGTCAAATAACTGCTAAAATGTCAGTTTTCGCCTATTTGATCATTTCCCATTCAGTTTACATTGGAATTGCAAGCTGTTTCCCAGAGAGTCAAATAACTGCTAAAATGTCAGTTTTCGCCTATTTGGTCATTTCCCATTCAGTTTACATTGGAAATGCAAACTGTTTCCCATAGAGTCAAATAACTGCTAAAATGTCAGTTTTCGCCTATTTGGTCATTTCACATTCAGTTTACATTGGAATTGCAAACTGTTTCCCATAGAGTCAAATAACTGCTAAAATGTCAGTTTTCGCCTATTTGGTCATTTCCCATTCAGTTTACATTGGAATTGCAAACTGTTTCCCATAGAGTCAAATAACTGCTAAAATGTCAGTTTCCGCCTATTTGGTCATTTCCCATTCAGTTTACATTGGAATTGCAAACTGTTTCCCATAGAGTCAAATAACTGCTAAAATGTCAGTTTTCGCCTATTTGGTCATTTCCCATTCAGTTTACATTGGAAATGCAAACTGTTTCCCATAGAGTCAAATAACTGCTAAAATGTCAGTTTTCGCCTATTTGGTCATTTCACATTCAGTTTACAATGGAATTGCAAACTGTTTCCCATAGAGTCAAATAACTGCTAAAATGTCAGTTTTCGCCTATTTGGTCATTTCACATTCAGTTTACATTGGAATTGCAAACTGTTTCCCATAGAATCAAATAACTGCTAAAATGTCAGTTTTCGCCTATTTGGTCATTTCCCATTCAGTTTACATTGGAATTGCAAACTGTTTCCCATGGAGTCAAATAACTGCTAAAATGTCAGTTTTCGCCTATTTGGTCATTTCCCATTCAGTTTACATTGGAAATGCAAACTGTTTCCCATAGAGTCAAATAACTGCTAAAATGTCAGTTTTCGCCTATTTGGTCATTTCACATTCAGTTTACATTGGAATTGCAAACTGTTTCCCATAGAGTCAAATAACTGCTAAAATGTCAGTTTTCGCCTATTTGGTCATTTCACATTCAGTTTACATTGGAATTGCAAACTGTTTCCCATAGAGTCAAATAACTTCTAAAATGTCAGTTTTCGCCTATTTGGTCATTTCCAATTCAGTTTACATTGGAAATGCAAACTGTTTCCCATAGAGTCAAATAACTGCTAAAATGTCAGTTTTCGCCTATTTGGTCATTTCACATTCAGTTTACATTGGAATTGCAAACTGTTTCCCATAGAGTCAAATAACTGCTAAAATGTCAGTTTTCGCCTATTTGGTCATTTCACATTCAGTTTACATTGGAATTGCAAACTGTTTCCCATAGAGTCAAATAACTGCTAAAATGTCAGTTTTCGCCTATTTGGTCATTTCACATTCAGTTTACATTGGAATTGCAAACTGTTTCCCATAGAGTCAAATAACTGCTAAAATGTCAGTTTTCGCCTATTTGGTCATTTCACATTCAGTTTACATTGGAATTGCTAACTGTTTCCCATAGAGTCAAATAACTGCTAAAATGTCAGTTTTCGCCTATTTGGTCATTTCACATTCAGTTTACATTGGAATTGCAAACTGTTTCCCAGAGAGTCAAATAACTGCTAAAATGTCAGTTTTCGCATATTTGGTCATTTCCCATGCAGTTTACATTGGAATTGCAAACTGTTTCCCATAGAGTCAAATAACTGCTAAAATGTCAGTTTTCGCCTATTTGGTTATTTCACATTCAGTTTACATTGGAATTGCAAACTGTTTCCCATAGTCATATAACTGCTAAAATGTCAGTTTTCGCCTATTTGGTCATTTCCCATTCAGTTTACATTGGAATTGCAAACTGTTTCCCAGAGAGTCAAATAACTGCTAAAATGTCAGTTTTCGCCTATTTGGTCATTTCCCATTCAGTTTACATTGGAATTGCAAACTGTTTCCCATAGAGTCAAATAACTGCTAAAATGTCAGTTTTCGCCTATTTGGTCATTTCACATTCAGTTTACATTGGAATTGCAAACTGTTTCCCATAGAGTCAAATAACTTCTAAAATGTCAGTTTTCGCCTATTTGGTCATTTCCAATTCAGTTTACATTGGAAATGCAAACTCCCATAGAGTCAAATAACTGCTAAAATGTCAGTTTTCGCCTATTTGGTCATTTCACATTCAGTTTACATTGGAATTGCAAACTGTTTCCCATAGAGTCAAATAACTGCTAAAATGTCAGTTTTCGCCTATTTGGTCATTTCACATTCAGTTTACATTGGAATTGCAAACTGTTTCCCATAGAGTCAAATAACTGCTAAAATGTCAGTTTTCGCCTATTTGGTCATTTCACATTCAGTTTACATTGGAATTGCAAACTGTTTCCCATAGAGTCAAATAACTGCTAAAATGTCAGTTTTCGCCTATTTGGTCATTTCACATTCAGTTTACATTGGAATTGCTAACTGTTTCCCATAGAGTCAAATAACTGCTAAAATGTCAGTTTTCGCCTATTTGGTCATTTCACATTCAGTTTACATTGGAATTGCAAACTGTTTCCCAGAGAGTCAAATAACTGCTAAAATGTCAGTTTTCGCCTATTTGGTCATTTCCCATGCAGTTTACATTGGAATTGCAAACTGTTTCCCATAGAGTCAAATAACTGCTAAAATGTCAGTTTTCGCCTATTTGGTTATTTCACATTCAGTTTACATTGGAATTGCAAACTGTTTCCCATAGTCATATAACTGCTAAAATGTCAGTTTTCGCCTATTTGGTCATTTCCCATTCAGTTTACATTGGAATTGCAAACTGTTTCCCAGAGAGTCAAATAACTGCTAAAATGTCAGTTTTCGCCTATTTGGTCATTTCCCATTCAGTTTACATTGGAAATGCAAACTGTTTCCCATAGAGTCAAATAACTGCTAAAATGTCAGTTTTCGCCTATTTGGTCATTTCACATTCAGTTTACATTGGAATTGCAAACTGTTTCCCATAGAGTCAAATAACTGCTAAAATGTCAGTTTTCGCCTATTTGGTCATTTCACATTCAGTTTACATTGGAATTGCAAACTGTTTCCCATAGAGTCAAATAACTGCTAAAATGTCAGTTTTCGCCTATTTGGTCATTTCCCATTCAGTTTACATTGGAAATGCAAACTGTTTCCCATAGAGTCAAATAACTGCTAAAATGTCAGTTTTCGCCTATTTGGTCATTTCACATTCAGTTTACATTGGAATTGCAAACTGTTTCCCATAGAGTCAAATAACTGCTAAAATGTCAGTTTTCGCCTATTTGGTCATTTCACATTCAGTTTACATTGGAATTGCAAACTGTTTCCCAGAGAGTCAAATAACTGCTAAAATGTCAGTGTTCGCCTATTTGGTCATTTCCAATTCAGTTTACATTGGAAATGCAAACTGTTTCCCATAGAGTCAAATAACTGCTAAAATGTCAGTTTTCGCCTATTTGGTCATTTCACATTCAGTTTACATTGGAATTGCAAACTGTTTCCCATAGAGTCAAATAACTGCTAAAATGTCAGTTTTCGCCTATTTGGTCATTTCACATTCAGTTTACATTGGAATTGCAAACTGTTTCCCATAGAATCAAATAACTGCTAAAATGTCAGTTTTCGCCTATTTGGTCATTTCCCATTCAGTTTACATTGGAATTGCAAACTGTTTCCCATAGAGTCAAATAACTGCTAAAATGTCAGTTTTTGCCTATTTGGTCATTTCCCATTCAGTTTACATTGGAATTGCAATCTGTTTCCCAGAGAGTCAAATAACTGCTAAAATGTCAGTTTTCGCCTATTTGGTCATTTCCCATTCAGTTTACATTGGAATTGCAAACTGTTTTCCATAGAGTCAAATAACTGCTAAAATGTCAGTTTTCGCCTATTTGGTCATTTCCCATTCAGTTTACATTGGAATTGCAAACTGTTTCCCATAGAGTCAAATAACTGCTAAAATGTCAGTTTTTGCCTATTTGGTCATTTCCCATTCAGTTTACATTGGAATTGCAAACTGTTTCCCAGAGAGTCAAATAACTGCTAAAATGTCAGTTTTCGCCTATTTGGTCATTTCCCATTCAGTTTACATTGGAATTGCAAACTGTTTTCCATAGAGTCAAATAACTGCTAAAATGTCAGTTTTCGCCTATTTGGTCATTTCCCATTCAGTTTACATTGGAATTGCAAACTGTTTCCCATAGAGTCAAATAACTGCTAAAATGTCAGTTTTCGCCTATTTGGTCATTTCACATTCAGTTTACATTGGAATTGCAAACTGTTTCCCATAGAATCAAATAACTGCTAAAATGTCAGTTTTCGCCTATTTGGTCATTTCCCATTCAGTTTACATTGGAATTGCAAACTGTTTCCCATAGAGTCAAATAACTGCTAAAATGTCAGTTTTTGCCTATTTGGTCATTTCCCATTCAGTTTACATTGGAATTGCAATCTGTTTCCCAGAGAGTCAAATAACTGCTAAAATGTCAGTTTTCGCCTATTTGGTCATTTCCCATTCAGTTTACATTGGAATTGCAAACTGTTTTCCATAGAGTCAAATAACTGCTAAAATGTCAGTTTTCGCCTATTTGGTCATTTCCCATTCAGTTTACATTGGAATTGCAAACTGTTTCCCATAGAGTCAAATAACTGCTAAAATGTCAGTTTTTGCCTATTTGGTCATTTCCCATTCAGTTTACATTGGAATTGCAAACTGTTTCCCAGAGAGTCAAATAACTGCTAAAATGTCAGTTTTCGCCTATTTGGTCATTTCCCATTCAGTTTACATTGGAATTGCAAACTGTTTTCCATAGAGTCAAATAACTGCTAAAATGTCAGTTTTCGCCTATTTGGTCATTTCCCATTCAGTTTACATTGGAATTGCAAACTGTTTCCCATAGAGTCAAATAACTGCTAAAATGTCAGTTTTCGCCTATTTGATCATTTCCCATTCAGTTTACATTGGAATTGCAAGCTGTTTCCCAGAGAGTCAAATAACTGCTAAAATGTCAGTTTTCGCCTATTTGGTCATTTCCCATTCAGTTTACATTGGAAATGCAAACTGTTTCCCATAGAGTCAAATAACTGCTAAAATGTCAGTTTTCGCCTATTTGGTCATTTCACATTCAGTTTACATTGGAATTGCAAACTGTTTCCCATAGAGTCAAATAACTGCTAAAATGTCAGTTTTCGCCTATTTGGTCATTTCACATTCAGTTTACATTGGAATTGCAAACTGTTTCCCATAGAGTCAAATAACTGCTAATATGTCAGTTTTCGCCTATTTGCTCATTTCCCATTCAGTTTACATTGGAAATGCAAACTGTTTCCCATAGAGTCAAATAACTGCTAAAATGTCAGTTTTCGCCTATTTGGTCATTTCACATTCAGTTTACATTGGAATTGCAAACTGTTTCCCATAGAGTCAAATAACTGCTAAAATGTCAGTTTTCGCCTATTTGGTCATTTCCCATTCAGTTTACATTGGAATTGCAAACTGTTTCCCATAGAGTCAAATAACTGCTAAAATGTCAGTTTTCGCCTATTTGGTCATTTCCCATTCAGTTTACATTGGAATTGCAAACTGTTTCCCATAGAGTCAAATAACTGCTAAAATGTCAGTTTTCGCCTATTTGGTCATTTCCCATTCAGTTTACATTGGAAATGCAAACTGTTTCCCATAGAGTCAAATAACTGCTAAAATGTCAGTTTTCGCCTATTTGGTCATTTCACATTCAGTTTACATTGGAATTGCAAACTGTTTCCCAGAGAGTCAAATAACTGCTAAAATGTCAGTTTTCGCCTATTTGGTCATTTCCCATTCAGTTTACATTGGAATTGCAAACTGTTTCCCATAGAGTCAAATTACTGCTAAAATGTCAGTTTTCGCCTATTTGGTCATTTCCCATTCAGTTTACATTGGAATTGCAAACTGTTTCCCATAGAGTCAAATAACTGCTAAAATGTCAGTTTCCGCCTATTTGGTCATTTCCCATTCAGTTTACATTGGAATTGCAAACTGTTTCCCATAGAGTCAAATAACTGCTAAAATGTCAGTTTTCGCCTATTTGGTCATTTCCCATTCAGTTTACATTGGAAATGCAAACTGTTTCCCATAGAGTCAAATAACTGCTAAAATGTCAGTTTTCGCCTATTTGGTCATTTCACATTCAGTTTACATTGGAATTGCAAACTGTTTCCCATAGAGTCAAATAACTGCTAAAATGTCAGTTTTCGCCTATTTGGTCATTTCACATTCAGTTTACATTGGAATTGCAAACTGTTTCCCATAGAATCAAATAACTGCTAAAATGTCAGTTTTCGCCTATTTGGTCATTTCCCATTCAGTTTACATTGGAATTGCAAACTGTTTCCCATGGAGTCAAATAACCGCTAAAATGTCAGTTTTTGCCTATTTGGTCATTTCCCATTCAGTTTACATTGGAATTGCAAACTGTTTCCCAGAGAGTCAAATAACTGCTAAAATGTCAGTTTTCGCCTATTTGGTCATTTCACATTCAGTTTACATGGGAATTGCAAACTGTTTCCCATAGAGTCAAATAACTGCTAAAATGTCAGTTTTCGCCTATTTGGTCATTTCACATTCAGTTTACAATGGAATTGCAAACTGTTTCCCATAGAGTCAAATAACTGCTAAAATGTCAGTTTTCGCCTATTTGGTCATTTCACATTCAGTTTACATTGGAATTGCAAACTGTTTCCCATAGAATCAAATAACTGCTAAAATGTCAGTTTTCGCCTATTTGGTCATTTCCCATTCAGTTTACATTGGAATTGCAAACTGTTTCCCATGGAGTCAAATAACTGCTAAAATGTCAGTTTTTGCCTATTTGGTCATTTCCCATTCAGTTTACATTGGAATTGCAAACTGTTTCCCAGAGAGTCAAATAACTGCTAAAATGTCAGTTTTCGCCTATTTGGTCATTTCACATTCAGTTTACATTGGAATTGCAAACTGTTTCCCATAGAGTCAAATAACTGCTAAAATGTCAGTTTTCGCCTATTTGGTCATTTCCCATTCAGTTTACATTGGAATTGCAAACTGTTTCCCATAGAGTAAAATAACTGCTAAAATGTCAGTTTTCGCCTATTTGGTTATTTCACATTCAGTTTACATTGGAATTGCAAACTGTTTCCCATAGAGTCATATAACTGCTAAAATGTCAGTTTTCGCCTATTTGGTCATTTCCCATTCAGTTTACATTGGAATTGCAAACTGTTTCCCAGAGAGTCAAATAACTGCTAAAATGTCAGTTTTCGCCTATTTGGTCATTTCCCATTCAGTTTACATTGGAATTGCAAACTGTTTCCCATAGAGTCAAATAACTGCTAAAATGTCAGTTTTCGCCTATTTGGTCACTTCCCATTCAGTTTACATTGGAATTGCACACTGTTTCCCAGAGAGTCAAATAACTGCTAAAATGTCAGTTTTCGCCTATTTGGTCATTTCCCATTCAGTTTACATTGGAACTGCAAACTGTTTCCCAGAGAATCAAATAACTGCAAAAATGTCAGTTTTCGCCTATTTGGTCATTTCCCATTCAGTTTACATTGGAACTGCAATATTGCATTTTATTTCAATTGCACCCCAATACTTTTACATTGATTTGCATTGATTTTTCTTTCTATTTTCATTGCGACCCAATACTTTTGCTTTGACTTGCATTGATTTTGCATTCTATTTCCATTGCACCCCAATACGTTTGCATTTTTTACTTTGGTTTTGCATTCAATTTCCATTGCACCCTAATGCTTTTGCATTGACTTGCATTGATTTTGCATTCTATTTCCATTGCACCCCAATACCTTTGCATTGACATGCATTAATTTGCATTCTATTTCCATTGCACCCCAATCGTTTTGCATCAACTTGCATTGATTTTGCATTCTATTTCCATTGCACCCTAATACTTTTGCATTGACTTGCATTCTATTTCCATTGCACCTCAATACTTTTGCATTTGCATCGGTTTTGCATTATATTGCCATTGCACCCCAATACTTTTGATTTTTTTTGCATTGGTTGTGTTTTCTATTTCCATTGCACGCCAATAGTTTTGCATTGACTTGCATTGATTTTGCATTATATATCCATTGCACCCTAATACTTTTGCTTTGACTTGCATTCTTTTTCAATTGTACCCCAATACTTTTGCATGTATTTGCATTGATTTTACATCCTATTTCCATTGCACCCCAATACTTTTGCATTTATTTGCATTGATTTTTCATTTTATTTCCCTTGCACCCTAATACTTTTGCATTGACCTGCATTCTATTTCGATTGCACCTCAATACTTTTGCATTGACTTGCATTGATTTTGCATTCTATTTCCAGTGCACCCCAAAACTTTTGCATTGACTTGCATTGATTTTGCATTCTATTTCCAGTGCCCCCCAATACTTTTGCATTTATTTGCATTGATTTTGCATTCTATTTCCATTGCACTCAAATACTTTTGCATTGACTTGCATTGATTTTGCATTCTATTTCCATTGCACCCCAATACTTTTGCATTGACATGCATTGATTTAGCATTCTATTTCCATTGTCCCCCAATACGTTTGCATTTTTTACTTTGGTTTTGCATTCTATTTCCATTCCACCCCAATGCTTTTGCATTGACTTGCATTGATTTTGCATTCTATTTCCATTGCACCCCAATGCTTTTGCATTGACAATCATTAATTTGCATTCTATTTCCATTGCACCCCAATCGTTTTGCATTAACTTGCATTGATTTTCCACTCTATTTCCATTGCACCCCAATACTTTTGCATTGACATGCATAGATTTTGCATTCTACTTCCATTGCACCGCAATACTTTTGCATTGACTTGCATTGATTTTGCATTCTATTTCCAGTGCACCCCAAAACTTTTGCATTGACTTGCATTGATTTTGCATTCTATTTCCATTGCACTCAAATACTTTTGCATTGACTTGCATTGATTTTGCATTCTATTTCCAGCGCCCCCCAATACTTTTGCATTTATTTGCATTGATTTTGCATTCTATTTCCATTGCACTCAAATACTTTTGCATTTATTTGTATTAATCTTGCTTTCTATTTCCATTGCACCCCAATACTTTTGCATTGAGATGCATTGATTTTGCATTCTATTTCCATTGCACCGCAATACTTTTGCTTTGACTTGCATTGATTTTGCATTCTATTTCCAGTGCACCCCAAAACTTTTGCATTGACTTGCATTGATTTTGCATTCTATTTCCAGGGCCCCCCATTACTTTTGCATTTATTTGCATTGATTTTGCATTCTATTTCCATTGCACTCAAATACTTTTGCATTGAGTTGCATTGATTTTGCATTCTATTTCCAGTGGACCCCAAAACTTTTGCATTGACTTGCATTGATTTTGCATTCTGTTTCCAGTGCCCCCCAATACTTTTGCATTTATTTGCATTGATTTTGCATTCTATTTCCATTGCACTCAAATACTTTTGCATTTATTTGTATTAATCTTGCTTTCTATTTCCATTGCACCCGAATGCTTTTGCATTGACTTGCATTGATTTTGCATTCTATTTCCATTGCACCCCAATACTTTTGCATTGAGATGCATTGATTTTGCATTCTATTTCCATTGCACCGCAATACTTTTGCATTGACTTGCATTGATTTTGCATTCTATTTCCAGTGCACCCCAAAACTTTTGCATTGACTTGCATTGATTTTGCATTCTATTTCCAGTGCCCCCCAATACTTTTGCATTTATTTGCATTGATTTTGCATTCTATTTCCATTGCACTCAAATACTTTTGCATTGACTTGCATTGATTTTCCATTCTATTTCCATTGCACCCCAATACTTTTGCATTGACATGCATTGATTTAGCATTCTATTTCCATTGTCCCCCAATACGTTTGCATTATTTACTTTGGTTTCGCATTCTATTTCCATTCCACCCCAATGCTTTTGCATTGACTTGCATTGATTTTGCATTCTATTTCCATTGCACCCCAATCCTTTTGCATTGACAATCATTAATTTGCATTCTATTTCCATTGCACCCCAATCGTTTTGCATTAACTTGCATTGATTTTCCACTCTATTTCCATTGCACCCCAATACTTTTGCATTGACATGCATTGATTTTGCATTCTACTTCCATTGCACCGCAATACTTTTGCATTGACTTGCATTGATTTTGCATTCCATTTCCAGTGCACCCCAAAACTTTTGCATTGACTTGCATTGATTTTGCATTCTATTTCCATTGCACTCAAATACTTTTGCATTGACTTGCATTGATTTTGCATTCTATTTCCAGCGCCCCCCAATACTTTTGCATTTATTTGCATTGATTTTGCATTCTATTTCCATTGCACTCAAATACTTTTGCATTTATTTGTATTAATCTTGCTTTCTATTTCCATTGCACCCGAATGCTTTTACATTGACTTGCATTGATTTTGCATTCTATTTCCATTGCACCCCAATACTTTTGCATTGAGATGCATTGATTTTGCATTCTATTTCCATTGCACCGCAATACTTTTGCTTTGACTTGCATTGATTTTGCATTCTATTTCCAGTGCACCCCAAAACTTTTGCATTGACTTGCATTGATTTTGCATTCTATTTCCAGGGCCCCCCATTACTTTTGCATTTATTTGCATTGATTTTGCATTCTATTTCCATTGCACTCAAATACTTTTGCATTGAGTTGCATTGATTTTGCATTTTATTTCCAGTGCACCCCAAAACTTTTGCATTGACTTGCATTGATTTTGCATTCTGTTTCCAGTGCCCCCCAATACTTTTGCATTTATTTGCATTGATTTTGCATTCTATTTCCATTGCACTCAAATACTTTTGCATTTATTTGTATTAATCTTGCTTTCTATTTCCATTGCACCCGAATGCTTTTGCATTGACTTGCATTGATTTTGCATTCTATTTCCATTGCACCCCAATACTTTTGCATTGAGATGCATTGATTTTGCATTCTATTTCCATTGCACCGCAATACTTTTGCATTGACTTGCATTGATTTGCATTCTATTTTCAGTGCACCCCAATACTTTTGCATTGACATGCATTGATTTTGCATTCTATTTCCATTGCACCGCAATAATTTTGCATTGTCTTGCATTGATTTTGCATTCTATTTCCAGTGCACCCCAAAACTTTTGCATTGACTTGCATTGATTTTGCATTCTATTTCCAGTGCCCCCCAATACTTTTGCATTTATTTGCATTGATTTTGCATTCTATTTCCATTGCACCCCAATACGTTTGCATTTTTGACTTTGGTTTTGCATTCAATTTCCATTGCACCCCAATGCTTTTGCATTGACTTGCATTGATTTTGCATTCTATTTCCATTGCACCCCAATACCTTTGCGTTGACATGCATTAATTTGCATTCTATTTCCATTGCACCCCAATCGTTTTGCATCAACTTGCATTGATTTTGCATTCTATTTCCATTGCACCCTAATACTTTTGCATTGACCTGCATTCTATTTCCATTGCACCTCAATACTTTTGCATTTGCATCGGTTTTGCATTATATTTCCAGTGCCCCCAAATACTTTTGCATTTATTTGCATTGATTTTGCATTCTATTTCCATTGCCCTCAAATACTTTTGCATTGACTTGCATTGATTTTGCATTCTATTTCCAGTGCACCCCAAACCTTTTGCATTGACTTGCATTGATTTTGCATTCTATTTCCAGGGCCCCCAATACTTTTGCATTTATTTGCATTGATTTTGCATTCTATTTCCATTGCCCTCAAATACTTTTGCATTTATTTGTATTAATCTTGCTTTCTATTTCCATTGCACCCCAATGCTTTTGCATTGACTTGCATTGATTTTGCATTCTATTTCCATTGCATCCCAATACTTTTGCACTGTCTTGCATTGATTTTGAATTCTATTTCCATTGCACCCCAAGACTTTTGCATTGACTTGCATTGATTTAGCATTCTATTTCCATTGCACCCCAATACTTTTGCATCTATTTCCATTGATTTTGAATTCTATTTCCATTGCATCACAATACTTTTGTCTTTACTTGCATTCGTTTTGCATTCTATTTCCAGTGCACACAAATACTTTTGCATTAATTGTATTAATTTTGCTTTTTATTGCCATTGCACCCCAATAGTTTTAAATTTACTTACATTGATATTGCATTTTATTTCAATTGCACCCCAATACTTTTGCATTGATTTGCATTGATTTTTCTTTCTATTTCCATTGCAACCGAATACTTTTGCTTTGACTTGCATTGATTTTGCATTCTATTTCCATTGCACCCCAATACTTTTGCTTTTACTTGCATTGATTTAGCATTCTATTTCCATTGCACCACAATACATTTGCATTTACTTGCATTGATTTTGAATTCTATTTCCATTGCACCCCAAGACTTTTGCATCTATTTGCATTGATTTTGAATTCTATTTCCATTGCACCACAATACATTTGCATTGACTTGCATTGGTTTTGCATTCTATTTCCAGTGCACACAAATACTTTTGCATTTATTTGTATTAATTTTGCTTTCTATTGCCATTGCACCCCAATACTTTTAAATTTACTTACATTTATATTGCATTTTATTTCAATTGCACCCCAATAGTTTTGCTTTGACTTGCATTGATTTTGCATTCTATTTCCATTGCAAACCAATACGTTTGCATTTTTTACTTTGGTTTTGCATTCTATTTCCATTGCACCGCAATGCTTTTGCATTGACTTGCATTTGTTTTCCACTCTATTTCCATTGCACCCCAATACTTTTGCATTGACATGCATTGATTTTGCATTATATTTCCATTGCTCCGCAATACTTTTGCATTGACTTGCATTGATTTTGCATTCTATTTCCAGTGCACCCCTATACTTTTGCATTGACATGCATTGATTTTGCATTCTATTTCCAGTGCCCCCCAATACTTTTGCATTTATTTGCATTGATTTTGCATTCTATTTCCATTGCACCCCAATACTTTTGCATTGACATGCATTGATTTTGCATTCTACTTCCATTGCACCGCAATAATTTTGCATTGACTTGCATTGATTTTGCATTCTATTTCCAGTGCACCCCAAAACTTTTGCATTGACTTGCATTGATTTTGCATTCTATTTCCAGTGCCCCCCAATACTTTTGCATTTATTTGCATTGATTCTGCATTTTATTTCCATTGCACTCAAATACTTTTGCATTTATTTGTATTAATCTTGCTTTCTATTTCCATTGCACCCCAATGCTTTTGCATTGACTTGCATTGATTTTGCATTCTATTTCCATTGCACCCCAATACTTTTGCATCTATTTGCATTGATTTTGAATTCTATTCCATTGCCCTCAAATACTTTTGCATTGACTTGCATTGATTTTGCATTCTATTTCCAGTGCCCCCCAATACTTTTGCATTTATTTGCATTGATTTTGCATTCTATTTCCATTGCCCTCAAATACTTTTGCATTAATTTGTATTAATCTTGCTTTCTATTTCCATTGCACCCCAATGCTTTTGCATTGACTTGCATTGATTTTGCATTCTATTTGCATTGCACCCCAATGCTTTTGCATTGACTTGCATTGATTTTGAATTCTATTTCCATTGCACCCCAATACTTTTGCATCTATTTGCATTGATTTTGAATTCTATTTCCATTGCATCACAATACTTTTGCCTTTACTTGCATTGGTTTTGCATTCTATTTCCAGTGCACACAAATACTTTTGCATTAATTGTATTAATTTTGCTTTCTATTGCCATTGCACCCCAATAGTTTTAAATTTACTTACATTGATATTGCATTTTATTTCAATTGTACCCCAATACTTTTGCATTGATTTGCATTGATTTTTCTTTCTATTTCCATTGCAAACCAATACTTTTGCTTTGACTTCCATTGATTTTGCATTCTATTTCCATTGCACCCCAATACTTTTGCTTTTACTTGCATTGATTTAGCATTCTATTTCCATTGCATCCCAATAGTTTTGCATTGATTTTGAATTCTATTTCCATTGCACCCCAAGACTTTTGCATTTATTTGCATTGATTTTGAATTCTATTTCCATTGCATCACAATACTTTTGCCTTTACTTGCATTGGTTTTGCATTCTATTTCCAGTGCACCGCAATAATTTTGCATTGACTTGCATTGATTTTGCATTCTATTTCCAGTGCACCCCAAAACTTTTGCATTGACTTGCATTGATTTTGCATTCTATTTCCAGGGCCCCCAATACTTTTGCATTTATTTGCATTGATTTTGCATTCTATTTCCATTGCCCTCAAATACTTTTGCATTTATTTGTATTAATCTTGCTTTCTATTTCCATTGCACCCCAATGCTTTTGCATTGACTTGCATTGATTTTGCATTCTATTTCCATTGCACCCCAATACTTTTGCTTTGACTTGCATTGATTTTGCATTCTATTTCCATTGCAAACCAATACGTTTGCATTTTTTACTTTGGTTTTGCATTCTATTTCCATTGCACCCCAATCGTTTTGCATTAACTTGCATTGATTTTGCATTCTATTTCCATTGCACCGCAATGCTTTTGCATTCACTTGCATTTGTTTTCCACTCTATTTCCATTGCACCCCAATAATTTTGCATTGACATGCATTGATTTTGCATTATATTTTCATTGCTCCGCAATACTTTTGCATTGACTTGCATTGATTTTGCATTCTATTTCCAGTGCACCCCAATACTTTTGCATTGACATGCATTGATTTTGCATTCTATTTCCAGTGCCCCCCAATACTTTTGCATTTATTTGCATTGATTTTGCATTCTATTTCCATTGCACCCCAATACTTTTGCATTGACATGCATTGATTTTGCATTCTACTTCCATTGCACCGCAATAATTTTGCATTGACTTGCATTGATTTTGCATTCTATTTGCATTGCACCCCAAAACTTTTGAATTGACTTGCATTGATTTTGCATTGTATTTCCAGTGCCCCCCAATACTTTTGCATTTATTTGCATTGATTTTGCATTCTATTTCCATTGCACTCAAATACTTTTGCATTTATTTGTATTAATCTTGCTTTCTATTTCCATTGCACCCCAATGCTTTTGCATTGACTTGCATTGATTTTGCATTCTATTTCCATTGCACCCCAATACTTTTGCATCTATTTGCATTGATTTTGAATTCTATTCCATTGCCCTCAAATACTTTTGCATTGACTTGCATTGATTTTGCATTCTATTTCCAGTGGACCCCAAACCTTTTGCATTGACTTGCATTGATTTTGCATTCTATTTCCAGTGCCCCCCAATACTTTTGCATTTATTTGCATTGATTTTGCATTCTATTTCCATTGCCCTCAAATACTTTTGCATTCATTTGTATTAATCTTGCTTTCTATTTCCATTGCACCCCAATGCTTTTGCATTGACTTGCATTGATTTTGCATTCTATTTGCATTGCACCCCAATACTTTTGCATTGATTTGCATTGATTTTTCTTTCTATTTCCATTGCAACCCAATACTTTTGCTTTGACTTGCATTGATTTTGCATTCTATTTCCATTGCACCCCAATACTTTTGCTTTTACTTGCATTGATTTTGAATTCTATTTCCATTGCACCCCAATACTTTTGCATGTATTTGCATTGATTTTACATCCTATTTCCATTGCACACCAATACTTTTGCATTTATTTGCATTGATTTTTCATTTTATTTCCTTTGCACCCTAATACTTTTGCATTGACCTGTATTCTATTTCGATTGCACCTCAATACTTTTGCATTGACTTGCATTGATTTTGCATTCTATTTCCAGTGCACCCCAAAACTTTTGCATTGACTTGCATTGATTTTGCATTCTATTTCCAGTCCCCCCCAATACTTTTGCATTTATTTGCATTGATTTTGCATTCTATTTCCATTGCACTCAAATACTTTTGCATTGACTTGCATTGATTTTGCATTCTATTTCCATTGCACCCCAATACTTTTGCATTGACATGCATTGATTTAGCATTCTATTTCCATTGTCCCCCAATACGTTTGCATTTTTTACTTTGGTTTCGCATTCTATTTCCATTCCACCCCAATGCTTTTGCATTGACTTGCATTGATTTTGCATTCTATTTCCATTGCACCCCAATACTTTTGCATTGACAATCATTAATTTGCATTCTATTTCCATTGCACCCCAATCGTTTTGCATTAACTTGCATTGATTTTCCACTCTATTTCCATTGCACCCCAATACTTTTGCATTGACATGCATTGATTTTGCATTCTACTTCCATTGCACCGCAATACATTTTCATTGACTTGCATTGATTTGCATTCTATTTCCAGTGCACCCCAATACTTTTGCATTTATTTGCATTGATTTTGCATTCTATTTCCATTGCACCCCAATACTTTTGCATTGACATGCATTGATTTTGCATTCTACTTCCATTGCACCGCAATAATTTTGCATTGACTTGAATTGATTTTGCATTCTATTTCCATTGCACCCCAATACTTTTGCTTTTACTTGCATTGATTTAGCATTCTATTTCCATTGCATCCCAATAGTTTTGCATTGACTTGCATTGATTTTGAATTCTATTTCCATTGCACCCCAAGACTTTTGCATCTATTTGCATTGATTTTGAATTCTATTTCCATTGCATCACAATACTTTTGCCTTTACTTGCATTGGTTTTGCTTTCTATTTCCAGTGCACCGGAATAATTTTGCATTGACTTGCATTGATTTTGCATTCTATTTCCAGTGCACCCCAAAACTTTTGCATTGACTTGCATTGATTTTGCATTCTATTTCCAGGGCCCCCAATACTTTTGCATTTATTTGAATTGATTTTGCATTCTATTTCCATTGCCCTCAAATACTTTTGCATTTATTTGTATTAATCTTGCTTTCTATTTCCATTGCACCCCAATGCTTTTGCATTGACTTGCATTGATTTTGCATTCTATTTCCATTGCACCCCAATACTTTTGCATTGACATGCATTGATTTTGCATTCTATTTCCATTGCACCACAATACTTTTGCCTTGACTTGCATTGATTTAGCATTCTATTTCCATTGTACCCCAATACTTTTGCATTTATTTGCATTGACTTTGCATTCTATTTCCATTGCACCACAATACATTTGCATTGACTTGCATTGGTTTTGCATTCTATTTCCAGTGCACACAAATACTTTTGCATTTATTTGTATTAATTTTGCTTTCTATTGCCATTGCACCCCAATACTTTTAAATTTACTTACATTTATATTGCATTTTATTTCAATTGCACCCCAATAGTTTTGCTTTGACTTGCATTGATTTTGCATTCTATTTCCATTGCAAACCAATACGTTTGCATTTTTTACTTTGGTTTTGCATTCTATTTCCATTGCACCCCAATGCTTTTGCATTGACTTGCATTGATTTTGCATTCTATTTCCATTGCACCCCAATACTTTTGCATTTACATACATTAATTTGCATTCTATTTCCATTGCACCCCAATCGTTTAGCATTAACTTGCATTGATTTTGCATTCTATTTCCATTGCACCGCAATGCTTTTGCATTGACTTGCATTTGTTTTCCACTCTATTTCCATTGCACCCCAATACTTTTGCATTGACATGCATTGATTTTGCATTCTATTTCCAGTGCACCCCAATACTTTTGCATTGACATGCATTGATTTTGCATTCTATTTCCAGTGCACCCCAATACTTTTGCATTGACATGCATTGATTTTGCATTCTATTTCCAGTGCCCCCCAATACTTTTGCATTTATTTGCATTGATTTTGCATTCTATTTCCATTGCACCCCAATACTTTTGCATTGACATGCATTGATTTTGCATTCTACTTCCATTGCACCGCAATAATTTTGCATTGACTTGCATTGATTTTGCATTCTATTTCCAGTGCACCCCAAAACTTTTGCATTGACTTGCATTGATTTTGCATTGTATTTCCAGTGCCCCCCAATACTTTTGCATTTATTTGCATTGATTTTGCATTCTATTTCCATTGCACTCAAATACTTTTGCATTTATTTGTATTAATCTTGCTTTCTATTTCCATTGCACCCCAATGCTTTTGCATTGACGTGCATTGATTTTGCATTCTATTTCCATTGCACCCCAATACTTTTGCATTGACATGCATTGATTTAGCATTCTATTTCCATTGTCCCCCAATACGTTTGCATTTTTTACTTTGGTTTCGCATTCTATTTCCATTCCACCCCAATGCTTTTGCATTGACTTGCATTGATTTTGCATTCTATTTCCATTGCACCCCAATACTTTTGCATTTACATACATTAATTTGCATTCTATTTCCATTGCACCCCAATCGTTTTGCATTAACTTGCATTGATTTTGCATTCTATTTCCATTGCACCGCAATGCTTTTGCATTGACTTGCATTTGTTTTCCACTCTATTTCCATTGCACCCCAATACTTTTGCATTGACATGCATTGATTTTGCATTATATTTCCATTGCTCCGGAATACTTTTGCATTGACTTGCATTGATTTTGCATTCTATTTCCAGTGCACCCCAATACTTTTGCATTGACATGCATTGATTTTGCATTCTATTTCCAGTGCCCCCCAATACTTTTGCATTTATTTGCATTGATTTTGCATTCTATTTCCATTGCACCCCAATACTTTTGCATTGACATGCATTGATTTTGCATTCTACTTCCATTGCACCGCAATAATTTTGCATTGACTTGCATTGATTTTGCATTCTATTTCCAGTGCACCCCAAAACCTTTGCATTTATTTGCATTGATTTTGCATTCTATTTCCATTGCACTCAAATACTTTTGCATTTATTTGTATTAATCTTGCTTTCTATTTCCATTGCACCCCAATGCTTTTGCATTGACTTGCATTGATTTTGCATTCTATTTCCATTGCACCCCAATACTTTTGCATCTATTTGCATTGATTTTGAATTCTATTCCATTGCCCTCAAATACTTTTGCATTGACTTGCATTGATTTTGCATTCTATTTCCAGTGGACCCCAAACCTTTTGCATTGACTTGCATTGATTTTGCATTCTATTTCCAGTGCCCCCCAATACTTTTGCATTTATTTGCATTGATTTTGCATTCTATTTCCATTGCCCTCAAATACTTTTGCATTCATTTGTATTAATGTTGCTTACTATTTCCATTGCACCCCAATGCTTTTGCATTGACTTGCATTAATTTTGCATTCTATTTGCATTGCACCCCAATACTGTTGCATTGACATGCATTAATTTTGCATTCTATTTCCATTGCACCCCAATACTTTTGCATCTATTTGCATTGATTT
This sequence comes from Anolis sagrei, assembly GCF_037176765.1. NCBI lineage: Eukaryota > Metazoa > Chordata > Lepidosauria > Squamata > Anolidae > Anolis > Anolis sagrei. The sequence goes on from NC_090024.1 coordinate 119,709,348, forward strand.
TGAATTCTATTTCCATTGCATCACAATACTTTTGCCTTTACTTGCATTGGTTTTGCATTCTATTTCCAGTGCACACAAATACTTTTGCATTAATTGTATTAATTTTGCTTTCTATTGCCATTGCACCCCAATAGTTTTAAATTTATTTACATTGATATTGAATTTTATTTCAATTGCACCCCAATACTTTTGCATTGATTTGCATTGATTTTTCTTTCTATTTCCATTGCAAACCAATACTTTTGCTTTGACTTGCATTGATTTTGCATTCTATTTCCATTGCACCCCAATACTTTTGCTTTTACTTGCATTGATTTAGCATTCTATTTCCATTGCATCCCAATAGTTTTGCATTGACTTGCATTGATTTTGCATTCTATTTCCAGTGCACCCCAAAACTTTTGCATTGACTTGCATTGACTTTGCATTCTATTTCCAGTGCCCCCCAATACTTTTGCATCTATTTGCATTGATTTTGAATTCTATTTCCATTGCATCACAATACTTTTGCCTTTACTTGCATTGGTTTTGCATTCTATTTCCAGTGCACACAAATACTTTTGCATTAATTGTATTAATTTTGCTTTCTATTGCCATTGCACCCCAATAGTTTTAAATTTACTTACATTGATATTGCATTTTATTTCAATTGCACCCCAATACTTTTACATTGATTTGCATTGATTTTTCTTTCTATTTTCATTGCGACCCAATACTTTTGCTTTGACTTGCATTGATTTTGCATTCTATTTCCATTGCACCCCAATACGTTTGCATTTTTTACTTTGGTTTTGCATTCAATTTCCATTGCACCCTAATGCTCTTGCATTGACTTGCATTGATTTTGCATTCTATTTCCATTGCACCCCAATACCTTTGCATTGACATGCATTAATTTGCATTCTATTTCCATTGCACCCCAATCGTTTTGCATCAACTTGCATTGATTTTGCATTCTATTTCCATTGCACCCTAATACTTTTGCATTGACCTGCATTCTATTTCCATTGCACCTCAATACTTTTGCATTTGCATCGGTTTTGCATTATATTTCCATTGCACCCCAATACTTTTGATTTTTTTTGCATTGGTTGTGTTTTCTATTTCCATTGCACGCCAATAGTTTTGCATTGACTTGCATTGATTTTGCATTATATATCCATTGCACCCTAATACTTTTGCATTGACTTGCATTCTTTTTCAATTGTACCCCAATAATTTTGCATGTATTTGCATTGATTTTACATCCTATTTCCATTGCACCCCAATACTTTTGCAATTATTTGCATTGATTTTTCATTTTATTTCCCTTGCACCCTAATACTTTTGCATTGACCTGCATTCTATTTCGATTGCACCTCAATACTTTTGCATTGACTTGCATTGATTTTGCATTCTATTTCCAGTGCACCCCAAAACTTTTGCATTGACTTGCATTGATTTTGCATTCTATTTCCAGTACCCCCCAATACTTTTGCATTTATTTGCATTGATTTTGCATTCTATTTCCATTGCACTCAAATACTTTTGCATTGACTTGCATTGATTTTGCATTCTATTTCCATTGCACCCCAATACTTTTGCATTGACATGCATTGATTTAGCATTCTATTTCCATTGTCCCCCAATACGTTTGCATTTTTTACTTTGGTTTCGCATTCTATTTCCATTCCACCCCAATGCTTTTGCATTGACTTGCATTGATTTTGCATTCTATTTCCATTGCACCCCAATACTTTTGCATTGACAATCATTAATTTGTATTCTATTTGCATTGCACCCCAATACTTTTGCATTAACTTGCATTGATTTTGCATTCTATTTCCATTGCACCCCAATACTTTTGCATCTATTTGCATTGATTTTGAATTCTATTTCCATTGCAAACCAATACTTTTGCTTTGACTTGCATTGATTTTGCATTCTATTTCCATTGCACCCCAATACTTTTGCTTTTACTTGCATTGATTTAGCATTCTATTTCCATTGCATCCCAATAGTTTTGCATTGACTTGCATTGATTTTGAATTCTATTTCCATTGCACCCCAAGACTTTTGCATCTATTTGCATTGATTTTGAATTCTATTTCCATTGCATCACAATATTTTGCCTTTACTTGCATTGGTTTTGCATTCTATTTCCAGTGCACCGCAATAATTTTGCATTGACTTGCATTGATTTTGCATTCTATTTCCAGTGCACCCCAAAACTTTTGCATTGACTTGCATTGATTTTGCATTCTATTTCCAGGGCCCCCAATACTTTTGCATTTATTTGCATTGATTTTGCATTCTATTTCCATTGCCCTCAAATACTTTTGCATTTATTTGTATTAATCTTGCTTTCTATTTCCATTGCACCCCAATGCTTTTGCATTGACTTGCATTGATTTTGCATTCTATTTCCATTGCACCCCAATACTTTTGCATTGACATGCATTGATTTTGCATTCTATTTCCATTGCACCACAATACTTTTGCATTGACTTGCATTGATTTTGAATTCTATTTCCATTGCACCCCAAGACTTTTGCCTTGACTTGCATTGATTTAGCATTCTATTTCCATTGTACCCCAATACTTTTGCATTTATTTGCATTGACTTTGCATTCTATTTCCATTGCACCACAATACATTTGCATTGACTTGCATTGGTTTTGCATTCTATTTCCAGTGCACACAAATACTTTTGCATTTATTTGTATTAATTTTGCTTTCTATTGCCATTGCACCCCAATACTTTTAAATTTACTTACATTTATATTGCATTTTATTTCAATTGCACCCCAATAGTTTTGCGTTGACTTGCATTGATTTTGCATTCTATTTCCATTGCAAACCAATACGTTTGCATTTTTTACTTTGGTTTTGCATTCTATTTCCATTGCACCCCAATGCTTTTGCATTGACTTGCATTGATTTTGCATTCTATTTCCATTGCACCCCAATACTTTTGCATTTACATACATTAATTTGCATTCCATTTCCATTGCACCCCAATCGTTTTGCATTAACTTGCATTGATTTTGCATTCTATTTCCATTGCACCGCAATGCTTTTGCATTGACTTGCATTTGTTTTCCACACTATTTCCATTGCACCCCAATACTTTTGCATTGACATGCATTGATTTTGCATTATATTTCCATTGCTCCAGAATACTTTTGCATTGACTTGCATTGATTTTGCATTCTATTTCCAGTGCACCCCAATACTTTTGCATTGACATGCATTGATTTTGCATTCTATTTCCAGTGCCCCCCAATACTTTTGCATTTATTTGCATTGATTTTGCATTCTATTTCCATTGCACCCCAATACTTTTGCATTGACATGCATTGATTTTGCATTCTACTTCCATTGCACCGCAATAATTTTGCATTGACTTGCATTGATTTTGCATTCTATTTCCAGTGCACCCCAAAACTTTTGCATTTATTTGCATTGATTTTGCATTCTATTTCCATTGCACTCAAATACTTTTGCATTTATTTGTATTAATCTTGCTTTCTATTTCCATTGCACCCCAATGCTTTTGCATTGACTTGCATTGATTTTGCATTCTATTTCCATTGCACCCCAATACTTTTGCATCTATTTGCATTGATTTTGAATTCTATTCCATTGCCCTCAAATACTTTTGCATTGACTTGCATTGATTTTGCATTCTATTTCCAGTGGACCCCAAACCTTTTGCATTGACTTGCATTGATTTTGCATTCTATTTCCAGTGCCCCCCAATACTTTTGCATTTATTTGCATTGATTTTGCATTCTATTTCCATTGCCCTCAAATACTTTTGCATTCATTTGTATTAATCTTGCTTACTATTTCCATTGCACCCCAATGCTTTTGCATTGACTTGCATTGAATTTGCATTCTATTTGCATTGCACCCCAATACTTTTGCATTGACATGCATTGATTTTGCATTCTATTTCCATTGCACCGCAATACTTTTACTTTGACTTGCATTGATTTTGCATTCTATTTCCATTGCACCCCAATACTTTTGCATCTATTTGCATTGATTTTGAATTCTATTTCCATTGCATCACAATACTTTTGCCTTTACTTGCATTGGTTTTGCATTCTATTTCCAGTGCACACAAATACTTTTGCATTAATTGTATTAATTTTGCTTTCTATTGCCATTGCACCCCAATAGTTTTAAATTTATTTACATTGATATTGAATTTTATTTCAATTGCACCCCCAATACTTTTGCATTGATTTGAATTGATTTTTCTTTCTGTTTCCATTGCAAACCAATACTTTTGCTTTGACTTGCATTGATTTTGCATTCTATTTCCATTGCACCCCAATACTTTTGCTTTTACTTGCATTGATTTAGCATTCTATTTCCATTGCATCCCAATAGTTTTGCATTGACTTGCATTGATTTTGCATTCTATTTCCAGTGCACCCCAAAACTTTTGCATTGACTTGCATTGATTTTGCATTCTATTTCCATTGCACCCCAATACTTTTGCATCTATTTGCATTGATTTTGAATTCTATTCCATTGCCCTCAAATACTTTTGCATTGACTTGCATTGATTTTGCATTCTATTTCCAGTGGACCCCAAACCTTTTGCATTGACTTGCATTGATTTTGCATTCTATTTCCAGTGCCCCCCAATACTTTTGCATTTATTTGCATTGATTTTGCATTCTATTTCCATTGCCCTCAAATACTTTTGCATTCATTTGTATTAATGTTGCTTTCTATTTCCATTGCACCCCAATGCTTTTGCATTGACTTGCATTGATTTTGCATTCTATTTGCATTGCACCCCAATACTTTTGCATTGACATGCATTGATTTTGCATTCTATTTCCATTGCACCGCAATACTTTTGCATTGACTTGCATTGATTTTGCATTCTATTTCCATTGCACCCCAATACTTTTGCATCTATTTGCATTGATTTTGAGTTCTATTTCCATTGCATCACAATACTTTTGCCTTTACTTGCATTGGTTTTGCATTCTATTTCCTGTGCACACAAATACTTTTGCATTAATTGTATTAATTTTGCTTTCTATTGCCATTGCACCCCAATAGTTTTAAATTTATTTACATTGATATTGCATTTTATTTCAATTGCACCCCAATACTTTTGCATTGATTTGCATTGATTTTTCTTTCTATTTCCATTGCAAACCAATACTTTTGCTTTGACTTGCATTGATTTTGCATTCTATTTCCATTGCACCCCAATACTTTTGCTTTTACTTGCATTGATTTAGCATTCTATTTCCATTGCATCCCAATAGTTTTGCATTGACTTGCATTGATTTTGCATTCTATTTCCAGTGCACCCCAAAACTTTTGCATTGACTTGCATTGACTTTGCATTCTATTTCCAGTGCCCCCCAATACTTTTGCATCTATTTGCATTGATTTTGAATTCTATTTCCATTGCATCACAATACTTTTGCCTTTACTTGCATTGGTTTTGCATTCTATTTCCAGTGCACACAAATACTTTTGCATTAATTGTATTAATTTTGCTTTCTATTGCCATTGCACCCCAATAGTTTTAAATTTACTTACATTGATATTGCATTTTATTTCAATTGCACCCCAATACTTTTACATTGATTTGCATTGATTTTTCTTTCTATTTTCATTGCGACCCAATACTTTTGCTTTGACTTGCATTGATTTTGCATTCTATTTCCATTGCACCCCAATACGTTTGCATTTTTTACTTTGGTTTTGCATTCAATTTCCATTGCACCCTAATGCTCTTGCATTGACTTGCATTGATTTTGCATTCTATTTCCATTGCACCCCAATACCTTTGCATTGACATGCATTAATTTGCATTCTATTTCCATTGCACCCCAATCGTTTTGCATCAACTTGCATTGATTTTGCATTCTATTTCCATTGCACCCTAATACTTTTGCATTGACCTGCATTCTATTTCCATTGCACCTCAATACTTTTGCATTTGCATCGGTTTTGCATTATATTTCCATTGCACCCCAATACTTTTGATTTTTTTTGCATTGGTTGTGTTTTCTATTTCCATTGCACGCCAATAGTTTTGCATTGACTTGCATTGATTTTGCATTATATATCCATTGCACCCCAATACTTTTGCATTGACATGCATTGATTTTGCATTCTATTTCCATTGTACCCCAATACTTTTGCATTTATTTGCATTGACTTTGCATTCTATTTCCATTGCACCACAATACATTTGCATTGACTTGCATTGGTTTTGCATTCTATTTCCAGTGCACACAAATACTTTTGCATTTATTTGTATTAATTTTGCTTTCTATTGCCATTGCACCCCAATACTTTTAAATTTACTTACATTTATATTGCATTTTATTTCAATTGCACCCCAATAGTTTTGCTTTGACTTGCATTGATTTTGCATTCTATTTCCATTGCAAACCAATACGTTTGCATTTTTTACTTTGGTTTTGCATTCTATTTCCATTGCACCCCAATGCTTTTGCATTGACTTGCATTGATTTTGCATTCTATTTCCATTGCACCCCAATACTTTTGCATTTACATACATTAATTTGCATTCTATTTCCATTGCACCCCAATCGTTTTGCATTAACTTGCATTGATTTTGCATTCTATTTCCATTGCACCGCAATGCTTTTGCATTCACTTGCATTTGTTTTCCACTCTATTTCCATTGCACCCCAATACTTTTGCATTGACATGCATTGATTTTGCATTATATTTCCATTGCTCCGCAATACTTTTGCATTGACTTGCATTGATTTTGCATTCTATTTCCAGTGCACCCCAATACTTTTGCATTGACATGCATTGATTTTGCATTCTATTTCCAGTGCCCCCCAATACTTTTGCATTTATTTGCATTGATTTTGCATTCTATTTCCATTGCACCCCAATACTTTTGCATTGACATGCATTGATTTTGCATTCTACTTCCATTGCACCGCAATAATTTTGCATTGACTTGCATTGATTTTGCATTCTATTTCCAGTGCACCCCAAAACTTTTGCATTTATTTGCATTGATTTTGCATTCTATTTCCATTGCACTCAAATACTTTTGCATTTATTTGTATTAATCTTGCTTTCTATTTCCATTGCACCCCAATGCTTTTGCATTGACTTGCATTGATTTTGCATTCTATTTCCATTGCACCCCAATACTTTTGCATCTATTTGCATTGATTTTGAATTCTATTCCATTGCCCTCAAATACTTTTGCATTGACTTGCATTGATTTTGCATTCTATTTCCAGTGGACCCCAAACCTTTTGCATTGACTTGCATTGATTTTGCATTCTATTTCCAGTGCCCCCCAATACTTTTGCATTTATTTGCATTGATTTTGCATTCTATTTCCATTGCCCTCAAATACTTTTGCATTCATTTGTATTAATCTTGCTTACTATTTCCATTGCACCCCAATGCTTTTGCATTGACTTGCATTGAATTTGCATTCTATTTGCATTGCACCCCAATACTTTTGCATTGACATGCATTGATTTTGCATTCTATTTCCATTGCACCGCAATACTTTTACTTTGACTTGCATTGATTTTGCATTCTATTTCCATTGCACCCCAATACTTTTGCATCTATTTGCATTGATTTTGAATTCTATTTCCATTGCATCACAATACTTTTGCCTTTACTTGCATTGGTTTTGCATTCTATTTCCAGTGCACACAAATACTTTTGCATTAATTGTATTAATTTTGCTTTCTATTGCCATTGCACCCCAATAGTTTTAAATTTATTTACATTGATATTGAATTTTATTTCAATTGCACCCCCAATACTTTTGCATTGATTTGAATTGATTTTTCTTTCTGTTTCCATTGCAAACCAATACTTTTGCTTTGACTTGCATTGATTTTGCATTCTATTTCCATTGCACCCCAATACTTTTGCTTTTACTTGCATTGATTTAGCATTCTATTTCCATTGCATCCCAATAGTTTTGCATTGACTTGCATTGATTTTGCATTCTATTTCCAGTGCACCCCAAAACTTTTGCATTGACTTGCATTGATTTTGCATTCTATTTCCATTGCACCCCAATACTTTTGCATCTATTTGCATTGATTTTGAATTCTATTCCATTGCCCTCAAATACTTTTGCATTGACTTGCATTGATTTTGCATTCTATTTCCAGTGGACCCCAAACCTTTTGCATTGACTTGCATTGATTTTGCATTCTATTTCCAGTGCCCCCCAATACTTTTGCATTTATTTGCATTGATTTTGCATTCTATTTCCATTGCCCTCAAATACTTTTGCATTCATTTGTATTAATGTTGCTTTCTATTTCCATTGCACCCCAATGCTTTTGCATTGACTTGCATTGATTTTGCATTCTATTTGCATTGCACCCCAATACTTTTGCATTGACATGCATTGATTTTGCATTCTATTTCCATTGCACCGCAATACTTTTGCATTGACTTGCATTGATTTTGCATTCTATTTCCATTGCACCCCAATACTTTTGCATCTATTTGCATTGATTTTGAGTTCTATTTCCATTGCATCACAATACTTTTGCCTTTACTTGCATTGGTTTTGCATTCTATTTCCTGTGCACACAAATACTTTTGCATTAATTGTATTAATTTTGCTTTCTATTGCCATTGCACCCCAATAGTTTTAAATTTATTTACATTGATATTGCATTTTATTTCAATTGCACCCCAATACTTTTGCATTGATTTGCATTGATTTTTCTTTCTATTTCCATTGCAAACCAATACTTTTGCTTTGACTTGCATTGATTTTGCATTCTATTTCCATTGCACCCCAATACTTTTGCTTTTACTTGCATTGATTTAGCATTCTATTTCCATTGCATCCCAATAGTTTTGCATTGACTTGCATTGATTTTGCATTCTATTTCCAGTGCACCCCAAAACTTTTGCATTGACTTGCATTGACTTTGCATTCTATTTCCAGTGCCCCCCAATACTTTTGCATTTATTTGCATTGATTTTGCATTCTATTTCCATTGCACTCAAATACTTTTGCATTTATTTGTATTAATCTTGCTTTCTATTTCCATTGCACCCCAATGCTTTTGCATTGACTTGCATTGATTTTGCATTCTATTTCCATTGCACCCCAATACTTTTGCATCTATTTGCATTGATTTTGAATTCTATTCCATTGCCCTCAAATACTTTTGCATTGACTTGCATTGATTTTGCATTCTATTTCCAGTGGACCCCAAACCTTTTGCATTGACTTGCATTGATTTTGCATTCTATTTCCAGTGCCCCCCAATACTTTTGCATTTATTTGCATTGATTTTGCATTCTATTTCCATTGCCCTCAAATACTTTTGCATTCATTTGTATTAATGTTGCTTTCTATTTCCATTGCACCCCAATGCTTTTGCATTGACTTGCATTGATTTTGCATTCTATTTGCATTGCACCCCAATACTTTTGCATTGACATGCATTGATTTTGCATTCTATTTCCATTGCACCGCAATACTTTTGCTTTGACTTGCATTGATTTTGCATTCTATTTCCATTGCACCCCAATACTTTTGCATCTATTTGCATTGATTTTGAATTCTATTTCCATTGCATCACAATACTTTTGCCTTTACTTGCATTGGTTTTGCATTCTATTTCCTGTGCACACAAATACTTTTGCATTAATTGTATTAATTTTGCTTTCTATTGCCATTGCACCCCAATAGTTTTAAATTTATTTACATCGATATTGCATTTTATTTCAATTGCACCCCAATACTTTTGCATTGATTTGCATTGATTTTTCTTTCTATTTCCATTGCAAACCAATACTTTTGCTTTGACTTGCATTGATTTTGCATTCTATTTCCATTGCACCCCAATACTTTTGCTTTTACTTGCATTGATTTAGCATTCTATTTCCATTGCATCCCAATAGTTTTGCATTGACTTGCATTGATTTTGCATTCTATTTCCAGTGCACCCCAAAACTTTTGCATTGACTTGCATTGACTTTGCATTCTATTTCCAGTGCCCCCCAATACTTTTGCATTTATTTGCATTGATTTTGCATTCTATTTCCATTGCACTCAAATACTTTTGCATTTGTTTGTATTAATCTTACTTTCTATTTCCATTGCACCCCAATGCTTTTGCATTGACTTGCATTGATTTTGCATTCTATTTCCATTGCACCCCAATACTTTTGCATCTATTTGCATTGATTTTGAATTCTATTCCATTGCCCTCAAATACTTTTGCATTGACTTGCATTGATTTTGCATTCTATTTCCAGTGGACCCCAAACCTTTTGCATTGACTTGCATTGATTTTGCATTCTATTTCCAGTGCCCCCCAATACTTTTGCATTTATTTGCATTGATTTTGCATTCTATTTCCATTGCCCTCAAATACTTTTGCATTCATTTGTATTAATCTTGCTTTCTATTTCCATTGCACCCCAATGCTTTTGCATTGACTTGCATTGATTTTGCATTCTATTTGCATTGCACCCCAATACTTTTGCATTGACATGCATTGATTTTGCATTCTATTTCCATTGCACCGCAATACTTTTACTTTGACTTGCATTGATTTTGCATTCTATTTCCATTGCACCCCAATACTTTTGCATCTTTTTGCATTGATTTTGAATTCTATTTCCATTGCATCACAATACTTTTGCCTTTACTTGCATTGGTTTTGCATTCTATTTCCAGTGCACACAAATACTTTTGCATTAATTGTATTAATTTTGCTTTCTATTGCCATTGCACCCCAATAGTTTTAAATTTATTTACATTGATATTGAATTTTATTTCAATTGCACCCCAATACTTTTGCATTGATTTGAATTGATTTTTCTTTCTGTTTCCATTGCAAACCAATACTTTTGCTTTGACTTGCATTGATTTTGCATTCTATTTCCATTGCACCCCAATACTTTTGCTTTTACTTGCATTGATTTAGCATTCTATTTCCATTGCATCCCAATAGTTTTGCATTGACTTGCATTGATTTTGCATTCTATTTCCAGTGCACCCCAAAACTTTTGCATTGACTTGCATTGACTTTGCATTCTATTTCCAGTGCCCCCCAATACTTTTGCATCTATTTGCATTGATTTTGAATTCTATTTCCATTGCATCACAATACTTTTGCCTTTACTTGCATTGGTTTTGCATTCTATTTCCAGTGCACACAAATACTTTTGCATTAATTGTATTAATTTTGCTTTCTATTGCCATTGCACCCCAATAGTTTTAAATTTACTTACATTGATATTGCATTTTATTTCAATTACACCCCAATACTTTTACATTGATTTGCATTGATTTTTCTTTCTATTTTCATTGCGACCCAATACTTTTGCTTTGACCTGCATTGATTTTGCATTCTATTTCCATTGCACCCCAATACGTTTGCATTTTTTACTTTGGTTTTGCATTCAATTTCCATTGCACCCTAATGCTTTTGCATTGACTTGCATTGATTTTGCATTCTATTTCCATTGCACCCCAATAGCTTTGCATTGACATGCATTAATTTGCATTCTATTTCCATTGCACCCCAATCGTTTTGCATCAACTTGCATTGATTTTGCATTCTATTTCCATTGCACCCTAATACTTTTGCATTGACCTGCATTCTATTTCCATTGCACCTCAATACTTTTGCATTTGCATCGGTTTTGCATTATATTGCCATTGCACCCCAATACTTTTGATTTTTTTTGCATTGGTTGTGTTTTCTATTTCCATTGCACGCCAATAGTTTTGCATTGACTTGCATTGATTTTGCATTATATATCCATTGCACCCTAATACTTTTGCATTGACTTGCATTCTTTTTCAATTGTACCCCAATACTTTTGCATGTATTTGCATTGATTTTACGTCCTATTTCCATTGCACCCCAATACTTTTGCATTTATTTGCATTGATTTTTCATTTTATTTCCCTTGCACCCTAATACTTTTGCATTGACCTGCATTCTATTTCGATTGCACCTCAATACTTTTGCATTGACTTGCATTGATTTTGCATTCTATTTCCAGTGCACCCCAAAACTTTTGCATTGACTTGCATTGATTTTGCATTCTATTTCCAGTGCCCCCCAATACTTTTGCATTTATTTGCATTGATTTTGCATTCTATTTCCATTGCACTCAAATACTTTTGCATTGACTTGCATTGATTTTGCATTCTATTTCCATTGCACCCCAATACTTTTGCATTGACATGCATTGATTTAGCATTCTATTTCCATTGTCCCCCAATACGTTTGCATTTTTTACTTTGGTTTCGCATTCTATTTCCATTCCACCCCAATGCTTTTGCATTGACTTGCATTGATTTTGCATTCTATTTCTATTGCACCCCAATACTTTTGCATTGACAATCATTAATTTGCATTCTATTTCCATTGCACCCCAATCGTTTTGCATTAACTTGCATTGATTTTCCACTCTATTTCCATTGCACCCCAATACTTTTGCATTGACTTGCATTGATTTTGCATTCTATTTGCATTGCACCCCAATACTTTTGCATTGACATGCATTGATTTTGCATTCTATTTCCATTTCACCGCAATACTTTTGCTTTGACTTGCATTGATTTTGCATTCTATTTCCATTGCACCCCAATACTTTTGCATCTATTTGCATTGATTTTGAATTCTATTTCCATTGCATCACAATACTTTTGCCTTTACTTGCATTGGTTTTGCATTCTATTTCCAGTGCACACAAATACTTTTGCATTAATTGTATTAATTTTGCTTTCTATTGCCATTGCACCCCAATAGTTTTAAATTTACTTACATTGATATTGCATTTTATTTCAATTGCACCCCAATACTTTTGCATTGATTTGCATTGATTTTTCTTTCTATTTCCATTGCAAACCAATACTTTTGCTTTGACTTGCATTGATTTTGCATTCTATTTCCATTGCACCCCAATACTTTTGCTTTTACTTGCATTGATTTAGCATTCTATTTCCATTGCATCCCAATAGTTTTGCATTGACTTGCATTGATTTTGAATTCTATTTCCATTGCACCCCAAGACTTTTGCATCTATTTGCATTGATTTTGAATTCTATTTCCATTGCATCACAATACTTTTGCCTTTACTTGCATTGGTTTTGCATTCTATTTCCAGTGCACCGCAATAATTTTGCATTGACTTGCATTGATTTTGCATTCTATTTCCAGTGCACCCCAAAACTTTTGCATTGACTTGCATTGATTTTGCATTCTATTTCCAGGGCCCCCAATACTTTTGCATTTATTTGCATTGATTTTGCATTCTATTTCCATTGCCCTCAAATACTTTTGCATTTATTTGTATTAATCTTGCTTTCTATTTCCATTGCACCCCAATGCTTTTGCATTGACTTGCATTGATTTTGCATTCTATTTCCATTGCACCCCAATACTTTTGCATTGACATGCATTGATTTTGCATTCTATTTCCATTGCACCACAATACTTTTGCATTGACTTGCATTGATTTTGAATTCTATTTCCATTGCACCCCAAGACTTTTGCCTTGACTTGCATTGATTTAGCATTCTATTTCCATTGTACCCCAATACTTTTGCATTGACTTGCATTGGTTTTGCATTCTATTTCCAGTGCACACAAATACTTTTGCATTTATTTGTATTAATTTTGCTTTCTATTGCCATTGCACCCCAATACTTTTAAATTTACTTACATTTATATTGCATTTTATTTCAATTGCACCCCAATAGTTTTGCTTTGACTTGCATTGATTTTGCATTCTATTTCCATTGCAAACCAATACGTTTGCATTTTTTACTTTGGTTTTGCATTCTATTTCCATTGCACCCCAATGCTTTTGCATTGACTTGCATTGATTTTGCATTCTATTTCCATTGCACCCCAATACTTTTGCATTTACATACATTAATTTGCATTCTATTTCCATTGCACCCCAATCGTTTTGCATTAACTTGCATTGATTTTGCATTCTATTTCCATTGCACCGCAATGCTTTTGCATTCACTTGCATTTGTTTTCCACTCTATTTCCATTGCACCCCAATACTTTTGCATTGACATGCATTGATTTTGCATTATATTTCCATTGCTCCGCAATACTTTTGCATTGACTTGCATTGATTTTGCATTCTATTTCCAGTGCACCCCAATACTTTTGCATTGACATGCATTGATTTTGCATTCTATTTCCAGTGCCCCCCAATACTTTTGCATTTATTTGCATTGATTTTGCATTCTATTTCCATTGCACCCCAATACTTTTGCATTGACATGCATTGATTTTGCATTCTACTTCCATTGCACCGCAATAATTTTGCATTGACTTGCATTGATTTTGCATTCTATTTCCAGTGCACCCCAAAACTTTTGCATTGACTTGCATTGATTTTGCATTCTATTTCCAGTGCCCCCCAATACTTTTGCATTTATTTGCATTGATTTTGCATTCTATTTCCATTGCACTCAAATACTTTTGCATTTATTTGTATTAATCTTGCTTTCTATTTCCATTGCACCCCAATGCTTTTGCATTGACTTGCATTGATTTTGCATTCTATTTCCATTGCACCCCAATACTTTTGCATTGACATGCATTGATTTTGCATTCTATTTCCATTGCACCACAATACTTTTGCATTGACTTGCATTGATTTTGAATTCTATTTCCATTGCACCCCAAGACTTTTGCCTTGACTTGCATTGATTTAGCATTCTATTTCCATTGTACCCCAATACTTTTGCATTTATTTGCATTGACTTTGCATTCTATTTCCATTGCACCACAATACATTTGCATTGACTTGCATTGGTTTTGCATTCTATTTCCAGTGCACACAAATACTTTTGCATTTATTTGTATTAATTTTGCTTTCTATTGCCATTGCACCCCAATACTTTTAAATTTACTTACATTTATATTGCATTTTATCTCAATTGCACCCCAATAGTTTTGCTTTGACTTGCATTGATTTTGCATTCTATTTCCATTGCAAACCAATACGTTTGCATTTTTTACTTTGGTTTTGCATTCTATTTCCATTGCACCCCAATGCTTTTGCATTGACTTGCATTGATTTTGCATTCTATTTCCATTGCACCCCAATACTTTTGCATTTACATACATTAATTTGCATTCTATTTCCATTGCACCCCAATCGTTTTGCATTAACTTGCATTGATTTTGCATTCTATTTCCATTGCACCGCAATGCTTTTGCATTCACTTGCATTTGTTTTCCACTCTATTTCCATTGCACCCCAATACTTTTGCATTGACATGCATTGATTTTGCATTATATTTCCATTGCTCCGCAATACTTTTGCATTGACTTGCATTGATTTTGCATTCTATTTCCAGTGCACCCCAATACTTTTGCATTGACATGCATTGATTTTGCATTCTATTTCCAGTGCCCCCCAATACTTTTGCATTTATTTGCATTGATTTTGCATTCTATTTCCATTGCACCCCAATACTTTTGCATTGACATGCATTGATTTTGCATTCTACTTCCATTGCACCGCAATAATTTTGCATTGACTTGCATTGATTTTGCATTCTATTTCCAGTGCACCCCAAAACTTTTGCATTGACTTGCATTGATTTTGCATTCTATTTCCAGTGCCCCCCAATACTTTTGCATTTATTTGCATTGATTTTGCATTCTATTTCCATTGCACTCAAATACTTTTGCATTTATTTGTATTAATCTTGCTTTCTATTTCCATTGCACCCCAATGCTTTTGCATTGACTTGCATTGATTTTGCATTCTATTTCCATTGCACCCCAATACTTTTGCATCTATTTGCATTGATTTTGAATTCTATTCCATTGCCCTCAAATACTTTTGCATTGACTTGCATTGATTTTGCATTCTATTTCCAGTGGACCCCAAACCTTTTGCATTGACTTGCATTGATTTTGCATTCTATTTCCAGTGCCCCCCAATACTTTTGCATTTATTTGCATTGATTTTGCATTCTATTTCCATTGCCCTCAAATACTTTTGCATTCATTTGTATTAATGTTGCTTTCTATTTCCATTGCACCCCAATGCTTTTGCATTGACTTGCATTGATTTTGCATTCTATTTGCATTGCACCCCAATACTTTTGCATTGACATGCATTGATTTTGCATTCTATTTCCATTGCACCGCAATACTTTTGCTTTGACTTGCATTGATTTTGCATTCTATTTCCATTGCACCCCAATACTTTTGCATCTATTTGCATTGATTTTGAATTCTATTTCCATTGCATCACAATACTTTTGCCTTTACTTGCATTGGTTTTGCATTCTATTTCCTGTGCACACAAATACTTTTGCATTAATTGTATTAATTTTGCGTTCTATTGCCATTGCACCCCAATAGTTTTAAATTTATTTACATCGATATTTCATTTTATTTCAATTGCACCCCAATACTTTTGCATTGATTTGCATTGATTTTTCTTTCTATTTCCATTGCAAACCAATACTTTTGCTTTGACTTGCATTGATTTTGCATTCTATTTCCATTGCACCCCAATACTTTTGCTTTTACTTGCATTGATTTAGCATTCTATTTCCATTGCATCCCAATAGTTTTGCATTGACTTGCATTGATTTTGCATTCTATTTCCAGTGCACCCCAAAACTTTTGCATTGACTTGCATTGACTTTGCATTCTATTTCCAGTGCCCCCCAATACTTTTGCATTTATTTGCATTGATTTTGCATTCTATTTCCATTGCACTCAAATACTTTTGCATTTATTTGTATTAATCTTACTTTCTATTTCCATTGCACCCCAATGCTTTTGCATTGACTTGCATTGATTTTGCATTCTATTTCCATTGCACCCCAATACTTTTGCATCTATTTGCATTGATTTTGAATTCTATTCCATTGCCCTCAAATACTTTTGCATTGACTTGCATTGATTTTGCATTCTATTTCCAGTGGACCCCAAACCTTTTGCATTGACTTGCATTGATTTTGCATTCTATTTCCAGTGCCCCCCAATACTTTTGCATTTATTTGCATTGATTTTGCATTCTATTTCCATTGCCCTCAAATACTTTTGCATTCATTTGTATTAATCTTGCTTTCTATTTCCATTGCACCCCAATGCTTTTGCATTGACTTGCATTGATTTTGCATTCTATTTGCATTGCACCCCAATACTTTTGCATTGACATGCATTGATTTTGCATTCTATTTCCATTGCACCGCAATACTTTTGCTTTGACTTGCATTGATTTTGCATTCTATTTCCATTGCACCCCAATACTTTTGCATCTATTTGCATTGATTTTGAATTCTATTTCCATTGCATCACAATACTTTTGCCTTTACTTGCATTGGTTTTGCATTCTATTTCCAGTGCACACAAATACTTTTGCATTAATTGTATTAATTTTGCTTTCTATTGCCATTGCACCCCAATAGTTTTAAATTTACTTACATTGATATTGCATTTTATTTCAATTACACCCCAATACTTTTGCATTGATTTGCATTGATTTTTCTTTCTATTTCCATTGCAAACCAATACTTTTGCTTTGACTTGCATTGATTTTGCATTCTATTTCCATTGCACCCCAATACTTTTGCTTTTACTTGCATTGATTTAGCATTCTATTTCCATTGCATCCCAATAGTTTTGCATTGACTTGCATTGATTTTGAATTCTATTTCCATTGCACCCCAAGACTTTTGCATCTATTTGCATTGATTTTGAATTCTATTTCCATTGCATCACAATACTTTTGCCTTTACTTGCATTGGTTTTCCATTCTATTTCCAGTGCACACAAATACTTTTGCATTAATTGTATTAATTTTGCTTTCTATTGCCATTGCACCCCAATAGTTTTAAATGTACTTACATTGATATTGCATTTTATTTCAATTGCACCCCAATACTTTTACATTGATTTGCATTGATTTTTCTTTCTATTTTCATTGCGACCCAATACTTTTGCTTTGACTTGCATTGATTTTGCATTCTATTTCCATTGCACCCCAATACGTTTGCATTTTTTACTTTGGTTTTGCATTCAATTTCCATTGCACCCTAATGCTTTTGCATTGACTTGCATTGATTTTGCATTCTATTTCCATTGCACCCCAATACCTTTGCATTGACATGCATTAATTTGCATTCTATTTCCATTGCACCCCAATCGTTTTGCATCAACTTGCATTGATTTTGCATTCTATTTCCATTGCACCCTAATACTTTTGCATTGACCTGCATTCTATTTCCATTGCACCTCAATACTTTTGCATTTGCATCGGTTTTGCATTATATTGCCATTGCACCCCAATCCTTTTGATTTTTTTTGCATTGGTTGTGTTTTCTATTTCCATTGCACGCCAATAGTTTTGCATTGACTTGCATTGATTTTGCATTATATATCCATTGCACCCTAATACTTTTGCATTGACTTGCATTCTTTTTCAATTGTACCCCAATACTTTTGCATGTATTTGCATTGATTTTACATCCTATTTCCATTGCACCCCAATACTTTTGCATTTATTTGCATTGATTTTTCATTTTATTTCCCTTGCACCCTAATACTTTTGCATTGACCTGCATTCTATTTCGATTGCACCTCAATACTTTTGCATTGACTTGCATTGATTTTGCATTCTATTTCCAGTGCCCCCCAATACTTTTGCATTTATTTGCATTGATTTTGCATTCTATTTCCATTGCACTCAAATACTTTTGCATTGACTTGCATTGATTTTGCATTCTATTTCCATTGCACCCCAATACTTTTGCATTGACATGCATTGATTTAGCATTCTATTTCCATTGTCCCCCAATACGTTTGCATTTTTTACTTTGGTTTCGCATTCTATTTCCATTCCACCCCAATGCTTTTGCATTGACTTGCATTGATTTTGCATTCTATTTCCATTGCACCCCAATACTTTTGCATTGACAATCATTAATTTGCATTCTATTTCCATTGCACCCCAATAGTTTTGCATTAACTTGCATTGATTTTCCACTCTATTTCCATTGCACCCCAATACTTTTCCATTGACATGCATTGATTTTGCATTCTACTTCCATTGCACCGCAATACTTTTGCATTGACTTGCATTGGTTTGCATTCTATTTCCAGTGCACCCCAATACTTTTGCATTGACATGCATTGATTTTACATTCTATTTCCATTGCACCGCAATAATTTTGCATTGACTTGCATTGATTTTGCATTCTATTTCCAGTGCACCCCAAAACTTTTGCATTGACTTGCATTGATTTTGCATTCTATTTCCAGGGCCCCCAATACTTTTGCATTTATTTGCATTGATTTTGCATTCTACTTCCATTGCCCTCAAATACTTTTGCATTTATTTGTATTAATCTTGCTTTCTATTTCCATTGCACCCCAATGCTTTTGCATTGACTTGCATTGATTTTGCATTCTATTTCCATTGCACCCCAATACTTTTGCATTGACATGCATTGATTTTGCATTCTATTTCCATTGCACCACAATACTTTTGCCTTGACTTGCATTGATTTAGCATTCTATTTCCATTGTACCCCAATACTTTTGCATTTATTTGCATTGACTTTGCATTCTATTTCCATTGCACCACAATACATTTGCATTGACTTGCATTGGTTTTGCATTCTATTTCCAGTGCACACAAATACTTTTGCATTTATTTGTATTAATTTTGCTTTCTATTGCCATTGCACCCCAATACTTTTAAATTTAGTTACATTTATATTGCATTTTATTTCAATTGCACCCCAATAGTTTTGCTTTGACTTGCATTGATTTTGCATTCTATTTCCATTGCAAACCAATACGTTTGCATTTTTTACTTTGGTTTTGCATTCTATTTCCATTGCACCCCAATGCTTTTGCATTGACTTGCATTGATTTTGCATTCTATTTCCATTGCACCCCAATACTTTTGCATTTACATACATTAATTTGCATTCTATTTCCATTGCACCCCAATCGTTTTGCATTAACTTGCATTGATTTAGCATTCTATTTCCATTGCACCGCAATGCTTTTGCATTGACTTGCATTTGTTTTCCACTCTATTTCCATTGCACCCCAATACTTTTGCATTGACATGCATTGATTTTGCATTATATTTCCATAGCACCACAATAATTTTGCATTGACTTGCATTGATTTTGCATTCTATTTCCAGTGCACCCCAAAACTTTTGCATTGACTTGCATTGATTTTGCATTCTATTTCCAGTGCCCCCCAATACCTTTGCATTTATTTGCATTGATTTTGCATTCTATTTCCATTGCACTCAAATACTTTTGCATTGACTTGCATTGATTTTGCATTCTATTTCCATTGCACCCCAATACTTTTGCATTGACATGCATTGATTTAGCATTCTATTTCCATTGTCCCCCAATACGTTTGCATTTTTTACTTTGGTTTCGCATTCTATTTCCATTCCACCCCAATGCTTTTGCATTGACTTGCATTGATTTTGCATTCTATTTCCATTGCACCCCAATACTTTTGCATTGACAATCATTAATTTGCATTCTATTTCCATTGCACCCCAATCGTTTTGCTTTAACTTGCATTGATTTTCCACTCTATTTCCATTGCACCCCAATACTTTTGCATTGACATGCATTGATTTTGCATTCTACTTCCATTGCACCGCAATACTTTTGCATTGACTTGCATTGATTTGCATTCTATTTCCAGTGCACCCCAATACTTTTGCATTGACATGCATTGATTTTGCATTCTACTTCCATTGCACCGCAATACTTTTGCATTGACTTGCATTGATTTGCATTCTACTTCCATTGCACCGCAATACTTTTGCATTGACATGCATTGATTTTGCATTCTATTTCCATTGCACCGCAATAATTTTGCATTGACTTGCATTGATTTTGCATTCTATTTCCAGTGCACCCCAAAACTTTTGCATTGACTTGCATTGATTTTGCATTCTATTTCCAGGGCCCCCAATACTTTTACATTTATTTGCATTGATTTTGCATTCTATTTCCATTTCCCTCAAATACTTTTGCATTTATTCGTATTAATCTTGCTTTCTATTTCCATTGCACCCCAATGCTTTTGCATTGACTTGCATTGATTTTGCATTCTATTTCCAGTGCCCCCCAATACTTTTGCATTTATTTGCATTGATTTTGCATTCTATTTCCATTGCACCCCAATACTTTTGCATTGACATGCATTGATTTTGCATTCTACTTCCATTGCACCGCAATAATTTTGCATTGACTTGCATTGATTTTGCATTCTATTTCCAGTGCACCCCAAAACTTTTGCAATGACTTGCTTTGATTTTGCATTCTATTTCCAGTGCCCCCCAATACTTTTGCATTTATTTGCATTGATTTTGCATTCTATTTCCATTGCACTCAAATACTTTTGCATTTATTTGTATTAATCTTGCTTTCTATTTCCATTGCACCCCAATGCTTTTGCATTGACTTGCATTGATTTTGCATTCTATTTCCATTGCACCCCAATACTTTTGCATCTATTTGCATTGATTTTGAATTCTATTCCATTGCCCTCAAATACTTTTGCATTGACTTGCATTGATTTTGCATTCTATTTCCAGTGGACCCCAAACCTTTTGCATTGACTTGCATTGATTTTGCATTCTATTTCCAGTGCCCCCCAATACTTTTGCATTTATTTGCATTGATTTTGCATTCTATTTCCATTGCCCTCAAATACTTTTGCATTCATTTGTATTAATCTTGCTTTCTATTTCCATTGCACCCCAATGCTTTTGCATTGACTTGCATTGATTTGCATTCTACTTCCATTGCACCGCAATACTTTTGCATTGACATGCATTGATTTTGCATTCTATTTCCATTGCACCGCAATAATTTTGCATTGACTTGCATTGATTTTGCATTCTATTTCCAGTGCACCCCAAAACTTTTGCATTGACTTGCATTGATTTTGCATTCTATTTCCAGGGCCCCCAATACTTTTACATTTATTTGCATTGATTTTGCATTCTATTTCCATTTCCCTCAAATACTTTTGCATTTATTCGTATTAATCTTGCTTTCTATTTCCATTGCACCCCAATGCTTTTGCATTGACTTGCATTGATTTTGCATTCTATTTCCAGTGCCCCCCAATACTTTTGCATTTATTTGCATTGATTTTGCATTCTATTTCCATTGCACCCCAATACTTTTGCATTGACATGCATTGATTTTGCATTCTACTTCCATTGCACCGCAATAATTTTGCATTGACTTGCATTGATTTTGCATTCTATTTCCAGTGCACCCCAAAACTTTTGCAATGACTTGCTTTGATTTTGCATTCTATTTCCAGTGCCCCCCAATACTTTTGCATTTATTTGCATTGATTTTGCATTCTATTTCCATTGCACTCAAATACTTTTGCATTTATTTGTATTAATCTTGCTTTCTATTTCCATTGCACCCCAATGCTTTTGCATTGACTTGCATTGATTTTGCATTCTATTTCCATTGCACCCCAATACTTTTGCATCTATTTGCATTGATTTTGAATTCTATTCCATTGCCCTCAAATACTTTTGCATTGACTTGCATTGATTTTGCATTCTATTTCCAGTGGACCCCAAACCTTTTGCATTGACTTGCATTGATTTTGCATTCTATTTCCAGTGCCCCCCAATACTTTTGCATTTATTTGCATTGATTTTGCATTCTATTTCCATTGCCCTCAAATACTTTTGCATTCATTTGTATTAATCTTGCTTTCTATTTCCATTGCACCCCAATGCTTTTGCATTGACTTGCATTGATTTTGCATTCTATTTGCATTGCACCCCAATACTTTTGCATTGATTTGCATTGATTTTTCTTTCTATTTCCATTGCAACCCAAAAATTTTGCTTTGACTTGCATTGATTTTGCATTCTATTTCCATTGCACCCCAATACTTTTGCTTTTACTTGCATTGATTTTGAATTCTATTTCCATTGCACCCCAATACTTTTGCATGTATTTGCATTGATTTTACATCCTATTTCCATTGCACACCAATACTTTTGCATTTATTTGCATTGATTTTTCATTTTATTTCCTTTGCACCCTAATACTTTTGCATTGACCTGTATTCTATTTCGATTGCACCTCAATACTTTTGCATTGACTTGCATTGATTTTGCATTCTATTTCCAGTGCACCCCAAAACTTTTGCATTGACTTGCATTGATTTTGCATTCTATTTCCAGTCCCCCCCAATACTTTTGCATTTATTTGCATTGATTTTGCATTCTATTTCCATTGCACTCAAATACTTTTGCATTGACTTGCATTGATTTTGCATTCTATTTCCATTGCACCCCAATACTTTTGCATTGACATGCATTGATTTAGCATTCTATTTCCATTGTCCCCCAATACGTTTGCATTTTTTACTTTGGTTTCGCATTCTATTTCCATTCCACCCCAATGCTTTTGCATTGACTTGCATTGATTTTGCATTCTATTTCCATTGCACCCCAATACTTTTGCATTTACATACATTAATTTGCATTCTATTTCCATTGCACCCCAATCGTTTTGCATTAACTTGCATTGATTTTGCATTCTATTTCCATTGCACCCCAATACTTTTGCATTGACATGCATTGATTTTGCATTATATTTCCATTGCTCCGCAATACTTTTGCATTGACTTGCATTGATTTTACATTCTATTTCCAGTGCACCGCAATACTTTTGCATTGACATGCATTGATTTTGCATTCTATTTCCAGTGCCCCCCAATACTTTTGCATTTATTTGCATTGATTTTGCATTCTATTTCCATTGCACCCCAATACTTTTGCATTGACATGCATTGATTTTGCATTCTACTTCCATAGCACCGCAATAATTTTGCATTGACTTGCATTGATTTTGCATTCTATTTCCAGTGCACCCCAAAACTTTTGCATTGACTTGCATTGATTTTGCATTCCATTTCCAGTGCCCCCCAATACTTTTGCATTTATTTGCATTGATTTTGCATTCTATTTCCATTGCACTCAAATACTTTTGCATTGACTTGCATTGATTTTG
The DNA here is from genome assembly GCF_037176765.1 of Anolis sagrei. NCBI lineage: Eukaryota > Metazoa > Chordata > Lepidosauria > Squamata > Anolidae > Anolis > Anolis sagrei. The sequence continues at coordinate 119,733,427 of NC_090024.1, forward strand.
CATTCTATTTCCATTGCACCCCAATACTTTTGCATTGACATGCATTGATTTAGCATTCTATTTCCATTGTCCCCCAATACGTTTGCATTTTTTACTTTGGTTTCGCATTCTATTTCCATTCCACCCCAATGCTTTTGCATTGACTTGCATTGATTTTGCATTCTGTTTCCATTGCACCCCAATACTTTTGCATTGACAATCATTAATTTGCATTCTATTTCCATTGCACCCCAATCGTTTTGCATTAACTTGCATTGATTTTCCACTCTATTTCCATTGCACCCCAATACTTTTGCATTGACATGCATTGATTTTGCATTCTACTTCCATTGCACCGCAATACTTTTGCATTGACTTGCATTGATTTGCATTCTATTTCCAGTGCACCCCAATACTTTTGCATTGACATGCATTGATTTTGCATTCTATTTCCATTGCACCGCAACAATTTTGCATTGACTTGCATTGATTTTGCATTCTATTTCCAGTGCACCCCAAAACTTTTGCATTGACTTGCATTGATTTTGCATTCTATTTCCAGGGCCCCCAATACTTTTACATTTATTTGCATTGATTTTGCATTCTATTTCCATTGCCCTCAAATACTTTTGCATTTATTCGTATTAATCTTGCTTTCTATTTCCATTGCACCCCAATGCTTTTGCATTGACTTGCATTGATTTTGCATTCTATTTCCATTGCACCCCAATACTTTTCCATTGACATGCATTGATTTTGCATTCTATTTCTATTGCACCACAATACTTTTGCATTGACTTGCATTGATTTTGAATTCTATTTCCATTGCACCCCAAGACTTTTGCCTTGACTTGCATTGATTTAGCATTCTATTTCCATTGTACCCCAATACTTTTGCATTTATTTGCATTGACTTTGCATTCTATTTCTATTGCACCACAATACATTTGCATTAACTTGCATTGGTTTTGCATTCTATTTCCAGTGCACACAAATACTTTTGCATTTATTTGTATTAATTTTGCTTTCTATTGCCATTGCACCCCAATATTTTTAAATTTACTTACATTTATATTGCATTTTATTTCAATTGCACCCCAATAGTTTTGCTTTGACTTGCATTGATTTTGCATTCTATTTCCTTTGCAAACCAATACATTTGCATTTTTTACTTTGGTTTTGCATTCTATTTCCATTGCACCCCAATGCTTTTGCATTGACTTGCATTGATTTTGCATTCTATTTCCATTGCACCCCAATACTTTTGCATTTACATACATTAATTTGCATTCTATTTCCATTGCACCCCAATCGTTTTGCATTGACTTGCATTTGTTTTCCACTCTATTTCCATTGCACCCCAATACTTTTGCATTGACATGCATTGATTTTGCATTATATTTCCATTGCTCCGGAATACTTTTGCATTGACTTGCATTGATTTTGCATTCTATTTCCAGTGCACCCCAATACTTTTGCATTGACATGCATTGATTTTGCATTCTATTTCCATTGCACTCAAATACTTTTTCATTTATTTTTATTAATCTTGCTTTCTATTTCCGTTGCACCCCAATTCTTTTGCATTGACTTGCATTGATTTTGCATTCTATTTCCATTGCACCCCAATACTTTTACATTGACATGCATTGATTTTGCATTCTACTTCCATTGCACCGCAATACTTTTGCATTGACTTGCATTGATTTGCATTCTATTTCCAGTGCACCCCAATACTTTTGCATTTATTTGCATTGATTTTGCATTCTATTTCCATTGCACCCCAATACTTTTGCATTGACATGCATTGATTTTGCATTCTACTTCCATTGCACCGCAATAATTTTGCATTGACTTGCATTGATTTTGCATTCTATTTCCAGTGCACCCCAAAACTTTTGCAATGACTTGCTTTGATTTTGCATTCTATTTCCAGTGCCCCCCAATACTTTTGCATTTATTTGCATTGATTTTGCATTCTATTTCCATTGCACTCAAATACTTTTGCATTTATTTGTATTAATCTTGCTTTCTATTTCCATTGCACCCCAATGGTTTTGCATTGACTTGCATTGATTTTGCATTCTATTTCCATTGCACCCCAATACTTTTGCATCTATTTGCATTGATTTTGAATTCTATTCCATTGCCCTCAAATACTTTTGCATTGACTTGCATTGATTTTGCATTCTATTTCCAGTGGACCCCAAACCTTTTGCATTGACTTGCATTGATTTTGCATTCTATTTCCAGTGCCCCCCAATACTTTTGCATTTATTTGCATTGATTTTGCATTCTATTTCCATTGCCCTCAAATACTTTTGCATTCATTTGTATTAATCTTGCTTTCTATTTCCATTGCACCCCAATGCTTTTGCATTGACTTGCATTGATTTTGCATTCTATTTGCATTGCACCCCAATACTTTTGCATTGATTTGCATTGATTTTTCTTTCTATTTCCATTGCAACCCAAAAATTTTGCTTTGACTTGCATTGATTTTGCATTCTATTTCCATTGCACCCCAATACTTTTGCTTTTACTTGCATTGATTTTGAATTCTATTTCCATTGCACCCCAATACTTTTGCATGTATTTGCATTGATTTTACATCCTATTTCCATTGCACACCAATACTTTTGCATTTATTTGCATTGATTTTTCATTTTATTTCCTTTGCACCCTAATACTTTTGCATTGACCTGTATTCTATTTCGATTGCACCTCAATACTTTTGCATTGACTTGCATTGATTTTGCATTCTATTTCCAGTGCACCCCAAAACTTTTGCATTGACTTGCATTGATTTTGCATTCTATTTCCAGTCCCCCCCAATACTTTTGCATTTATTTGCATTGATTTTGCATTCTATTTCCATTGCACTCAAATACTTTTGCATTGACTTGCATTGATTTTGCATTCTATTTCCATTGCACCCCAATACTTTTGCATTGACATGCATTGATTTAGCATTCTATTTCCATTGTCCCCCAATACGTTTGCATTTTTTACTTTGGTTTCGCATTCTATTTCCATTCCACCCCAATGCTTTTGCATTGACTTGCATTGATTTTGCATTCTATTTCCATTGCACCCCAATACTTTTGCATTTACATACATTAATTTGCATTCTATTTCCATTGCACCCCAATCGTTTTGCATTAACTTGCATTGATTTTGCATTCTATTTCCATTGCACCCCAATACTTTTGCATTGACATGCATTGATTTTGCATTATATTTCCATTGCTCCGCAATACTTTTGCATTGACTTGCATTGATTTTACATTCTATTTCCAGTGCACCGCAATACTTTTGCATTGACATGCATTGATTTTGCATTCTATTTCCAGTGCCCCCCAATACTTTTGCATTTATTTGCATTGATTTTGCATTCTATTTCCATTGCACCCCAATACTTTTGCATTGACATGCATTGATTTTGCATTCTACTTCCATAGCACCGCAATAATTTTGCATTGACTTGCATTGATTTTGCATTCTATTTCCAGTGCACTCCAAAACTTTTGCATTGACTTGCATTGATTTTGCATTCCATTTCCAGTGCCCCCCAATACTTTTGCATTTATTTGCATTGATTTTGCATTCTATTTCCATTGCACTCAAATACTTTTGCATTGACTTGCATTGATTTTGCATTCTATTTCCATTGCACTCAAATACTTTTTCATTTATTTTTATTAATCTTGCTTTCTATTTCCGTTGCACCCCAATTCTTTTGCATTGACTTGCATTGATTTTGCATTCTATTTCCATTGCACCCCAATACTTTTACATTGACATGCATTGATTTTGCATTCTACTTCCATTGCACCGCAATACTTTTGCATTGACTTGCATTGATTTGCATTCTATTTCCAGTGCACCCCAATACTTTTGCATTTATTTGCATTGATTTTGCATTCTATTTCCATTGCACCCCAATACTTTTGCATTGACATGCATTGATTTTGCATTCTACTTCCATTGCACCGCAATAATTTTGCATTGACTTGCATTGATTTTGCATTCTATTTCCAGTGCACCCCAAAACTTTTGCAATGACTTGCTTTGATTTTGCATTCTATTTCCAGTGCCCCCCAATACTTTTGCATTTATTTGCATTGATTTTGCATTCTATTTCCATTGCACTCAAATACTTTTGCATTTATTTGTATTAATCTTGCTTTCTATTTCCATTGCACCCCAATGGTTTTGCATTGACTTGCATTGATTTTGCATTCTATTTCCATTGCACCCCAATACTTTTGCATCTATTTGCATTGATTTTGAATTCTATTCCATTGCCCTCAAATACTTTTGCATTGACTTGCATTGATTTTGCATTCTATTTCCAGTGGACCCCAAACCTTTTGCATTGACTTGCATTGATTTTGCATTCTATTTCCAGTGCCCCCCAATACTTTTGCATTTATTTGCATTGATTTTGCATTCTATTTCCATTGCCCTCAAATACTTTTGCATTCATTTGTATTAATCTTGCTTTCTATTTCCATTGCACCCCAATGCTTTTGCATTGACTTGCATTGATTTTGCATTCTATTTGCATTGCACCCCAATACTTTTGCATTGATTTGCATTGATTTTTCTTTCTATTTCCATTGCAACCCAAAAATTTTGCTTTGACTTGCATTGATTTTGCATTCTATTTCCATTGCACCCCAATACTTTTGCTTTTACTTGCATTGATTTTGAATTCTATTTCCATTGCACCCCAATACTTTTGCATGTATTTGCATTGATTTTACATCCTATTTCCATTGCACACCAATACTTTTGCATTTATTTGCATTGATTTTTCATTTTATTTCCTTTGCACCCTAATACTTTTGCATTGACCTGTATTCTATTTCGATTGCACCTCAATACTTTTGCATTGACTTGCATTGATTTTGCATTCTATTTCCAGTGCACCCCAAAACTTTTGCATTGACTTGCATTGATTTTGCATTCTATTTCCAGTCCCCCCCAATACTTTTGCATTTATTTGCATTGATTTTGCATTCTATTTCCATTGCACTCAAATACTTTTGCATTGACTTGCATTGATTTTGCATTCTATTTCCATTGCACCCCAATACTTTTGCATTGACATGCATTGATTTAGCATTCTATTTCCATTGTCCCCCAATACGTTTGCATTTTTTACTTTGGTTTCGCATTCTATTTCCATTCCACCCCAATGCTTTTGCATTGACTTGCATTGATTTTGCATTCTATTTCCATTGCACCCCAATACTTTTGCATTTACATACATTAATTTGCATTCTATTTCCATTGCACCCCAATCGTTTTGCATTAACTTGCATTGATTTTGCATTCTATTTCCATTGCACCCCAATACTTTTGCATTGACATGCATTGATTTTGCATTATATTTCCATTGCTCCGCAATACTTTTGCATTGACTTGCATTGATTTTACATTCTATTTCCAGTGCACCGCAATACTTTTGCATTGACATGCATTGATTTTGCATTCTATTTCCAGTGCCCCCCAATACTTTTGCATTTATTTGCATTGATTTTGCATTCTATTTCCATTGCACCCCAATACTTTTGCATTGACATGCATTGATTTTGCATTCTACTTCCATAGCACCGCAATAATTTTGCATTGACTTGCATTGATTTTGCATTCTATTTCCAGTGCACTCCAAAACTTTTGCATTGACTTGCATTGATTTTGCATTCCATTTCCAGTGCCCCCCAATACTTTTGCATTTATTTGCATTGATTTTGCATTCTATTTCCATTGCACTCAAATACTTTTGCATTGACTTGCATTGATTTTGCATTCTATTTCCATTGCACCCCAATACTTTTGCATTGACATGCATTGATTTAGCATTCTATTTCCATTGTCCCCCAATACGTTTGCATTTTTTACTTTGGTTTCGCATTCTATTTCCATTCCACCCCAATGCTTTTGCATTGACTTGCATTGATTTTGCATTCTGTTTCCATTGCACCCCAATACTTTTGCATTGACAATCATTAATTTGCATTCTATTTCCATTGCACCCCAATCGTTTTGCATTAACTTGCATTGATTTTCCACTCTATTTCCATTGCACCCCAATACTTTTGCATTGACATGCATTGATTTTGCATTCTACTTCCATTGCACCGCAATACTTTTGCATTGACTTGCATTGATTTGCATTCTATTTCCAGTGCACCCCAATACTTTTGCATTGACATGCATTGATTTTGCATTCTATTTCCATTGCACCGCAACAATTTTGCATTGACTTGCATTGATTTTGCATTCTATTTCCAGTGCACCCCAAAACTTTTGCATTGACTTGCATTGATTTTGCATTCTATTTCCAGGGCCCCCAATACTTTTACATTTATTTGCATTGATTTTGCATTCTATTTCCATTGCCCTCAAATACTTTTGCATTTATTCGTATTAATCTTGCTTTCTATTTCCATTGCACCCCAATGCTTTTGCATTGACTTGCATTGATTTTGCATTCTATTTCCATTGCACCCCAATACTTTTCCATTGACATGCATTGATTTTGCATTCTATTTCTATTGCACCACAATACTTTTGCATTGACTTGCATTGATTTTGAATTCTATTTCCATTGCACCCCAAGACTTTTGCCTTGACTTGCATTGATTTAGCATTCTATTTCCATTGTACCCCAATACTTTTGCATTTATTTGCATTGACTTTGCATTCTATTTCCATTGCACCACAATACATTTGCATTAACTTGCATTGGTTTTGCATTCTATTTCCAGTGCACACAAATACTTTTGCATTTATTTGTATTAATTTTGCTTTCTATTGCCATTGCACCCCAATACTTTTAAATTTACTTACATTTATATTGCATTTTATTTCAATTGCACCCCAATAGTTTTGCTTTGACTTGCATTGATTTTGCATTCTATTTCCTTTGCAAACCAATACATTTGCATTTTTTACTTTGGTTTTGCATTCTATTTCCATTGCACCCCAATGCTTTTGCATTGACTTGCATTGATTTTGCATTCTATTTCCATTGCACCCCAATACTTTTGCATTTACATACATTAATTTGCATTCTATTTCCATTGCACCCCAATCGTTTTGCATTGACTTGCATTTGTTTTCCACTCTATTTCCATTGCACCCCAATACTTTTGCATTGACATGCATTGATTTTGCATTATATTTCCATTGCTCCGGAATACTTTTGCATTGACTTGCATTGATTTTGCATTCTATTTCCAGTGCACCCCAATACTTTTGCATTGACATGCATTGATTTTGCATTCTATTTCCATTGCACTCAAATACTTTTTCATTTATTTTTATTAATCTTGCTTTCTATTTCCGTTGCACCCCAATTCTTTTGCATTGACTTGCATTGATTTTGCATTCTATTTCCATTGCACCCCAATACTTTTGCATCTATTTGCATTGATTTTGAATTCTATTCCATTGCCCTCAAATACTTTTGCATTGACTTGCATTGATTTTGCATTCTATTTCCAGTGCACCCCAAAACTTTTGCATTGACTTGCATTGATTTTGCATTCTATTTCCAGTGCCCCCCAATACTTTTGCATTTATTTGCATTGATTTTGCATTCTATTTCCATTGCCCTCAAATACTTTTGCATTCATTTGTATTAATTTTGCTTTCTATTTCCATTGCACCCCAATGCTTTTGCATTGACTTGCATTGATTTTGCATTCTATTTGCATTGCACCCCAATACTTTTGCATTGACATGCATTGATTTTGCATTCTATTTCCATTGCACCGCAATACTTTTGCTTTGACTTGCATTGATTTTGCATTCTATTTCCATTGCACCCCAATACTTTTGCATCTATTTGCATTGATTTTGAATTCTATTTCCATTGCATCACAATACTTTTGCCTTTACTTGCATTGGTTTTGCATTCTATTTCCAGTGCACACAAATACTTTTGCATTAATTGTATTAATTTTGCTTTCTATTGCCATTGCAACCCAATAGTTTTAAATTTACTTACATTGATATTGCATTTTATTTCAATTGCACCCCAATACTTTTGCATTGATTTGCATTGATTTTTCTTTCTATTTCCATTGCAAACCAATACTTTTGCTTTGACTTGCATTGATTTTGCATTCTATTTCCATTGCACCCCAATACTTTTGCTTTTACTTGCATTGATTTAGCATTCTATTTCCATTGCATCCCAATAGTTTTGCATTGACTTGCATTGATTTTGAATTCTATTTCCATTGCACCCCAAGACTTTTGCATCTATTTGCATTGATTTTGAATTCTATTTCCATTGCATCACAATACTTTTGCCTTTACTTGCATTGGTTTTGCATTCTATTTCCAGTGCACACAAATACTTTTGCATTAATTGTATTAATTTTGCTTTCTATTGCCATTGCACCCCAATAGTTTTAAATTTACTTACATTGATATTGCATTTTATTTCAATTGCACCCCAATACTTTTACATTGATTTGCATTGATTTTTCTTTCTATTTTCATTGCGACCCAATACTTTTGCTTTGACTTGCATTGATTTTGCATTCTATTTCCATTGCACCCCAATACGTTTGCATTTTTTACTTTGGTTTTGCATTCAATTTCCATTGCACCCTAATGCTCTTGCATTGACTTGCATTGATTTTGCATTCTATTTCCATTGCACCCCAATACCTTTGCATTGACATGCATTAATTTGCATTCTATTTCCATTGCACCCCAATCGTTTTGCATCAACTTGCATTGATTTTGCATTCTATTTCCATTGCACCCTAATACTTTTGCATTGACCTGCATTCTATTTCCATTGCACCTCAATACTTTTGCATTTGCATCGGTTTTGCATTATATTTCCATTGCACCCCAATACTTTTGATTTTTTTTGCATTGGTTGTGTTTTCTATTTCCATTGCACGCCAATAGTTTTGCATTGACTTGCATTGATTTTGCATTATATATCCATTGCACCCTAATACTTTTGCATTGACTTGCATTCTTTTTCAATTGTACCCCAATACTTTTGCATGTATTTGCATGGATTTTACATCCTATTTCCATTGCACCCCAATACTTTTGCATTTATTTGCATTGATTTTTCATTTTATTTCCCTTGCACCCTAATACTTTTGCATTGACCTGCATTCTATTTCGATTGCACCTCAATACTTTTGCATTGACTTGCATTGATTTTGCATTCTATTTCCAGTGCACCCCAAAACTTTTGCATTGACTTGCATTGATTTTGCATTCTATTTCCAGTACCCCCCAATACTTTTGCATTTATTTGCATTGATTTTGCATTCTATTTCCATTGCACTCAAATACATTTGCATTGACTTGCATTGATTTTGCATTCTATTTCCATTGCACCCCAATACTTTTGCATTGACATGCATTGATTTAGCATTCTATTTCCATTGTCCCCCAATACGTTTGCATTTTTTACTTTGGTTTCGCATTCTATTTCCATTCCACCCCAATGCTTTTGCATTGACTTGCATTGATTTTGCATTCTATTTCCCTGCACCCCAATACTTTTGCATTGACAATAATTAATTTGCATTCTATTTCCATTGCACCCCAATCGTTTTGCATTAACTTGCATTGATTTTCCACTCTATTTCCATTGCACCCCAATACTTTTGCATTGACTTTCATTGATTTTGCATTCTATTTGCATTGCACCCCAATACTTTTGCTTTGACTTGCATTGATTTTGCATTCTATTTCCATTGCACCCCAATACTTTTGCATCTATTTGCATTGATTTTGAATTCTATTTCCATTGCAAACCAATACTTTTGCTTTGACTTGCATTGATTTTGCATTCTATTTCCATTGCACCCCAATACTTTTGCTTTTACTTGCATTGATTTAGCATTCTATTTCCATTGCATCCCAATAGTTTTGCATTGACTTGCATTGATTTTGAATTCTATTTCCATTGCACCCCAAGACTTTTGCATCTATTTGCATTGATTTTGAATTCTATTTCCATTGCATCACAATATTTTGCCTTTACTTGCATTGGTTTTGCATTCTATTTCCAGTGCACCGCAATAATTTTGCATTGACTTGCATTGATTTTGCATTCTATTTCCAGTGCACCCCAAAACTTTTGCATTGACTTGCATTGATTTTGCATTCTATTTCCAGGGCCCCCAATACTTTTGCATTTATTTGCATTGATTTTGCATTCTATTTCCATTGCCCTCAAATACTTTTGCATTTATTTGTATTAATCTTGCTTTCTATTTCCATTGCACCCCAATGCTTTTGCATTGACTTGCATTGATTTTGCATTCTATTTCCATTGCACCCCAATACTTTTGCATTGACTTGCATTAATTTTGCATTCTATTTCCATTGCACCACAATACTTTTGCATTGACTTGCATTGATTTTGAATTCTATTTCCATTGCACCCCAAGACTTTTGCCTTGACTTGCATTGATTTAGCATTCTATTTCCATTGTACCCCAATACTTTTGCATTTATTTGCATTGACTTTGCATTCTATTTCCATTGCACCACAATACATTTGCATTGACTTGCATTGGTTTTGCATTCTATTTCCAGTGCACACAAATACTTTTGCATTTATTTGTATTAATTTTGCTTTCTATTGCCATTGCACCCCAATACTTTTAAATTTACTTACATTTATATTGCATTTTATTTCAATTGCACCCCAATAGTTTTGCTTTGACTTGCATTGATTTTGCATTCTATTTCCATTGCAAACCAATACGTTTGCATTTTTTACTTTGGTTTTGCATTCTATTTCCATTGCACCCCAATGCTTTTGCATTGACTTGCATTGATTTTGCATTCTATTTCCATTGCACCCCAATACTTTTGCATTTACATACATTAATTTGCATTCTATTTCCATTGCACCCCAATCGTTTTGCATTAACTTGCATTGATTTTGCATTCTATTTCTTTTGCACCGCAATGCTTTTGCATTCACTTGCATTTGTTTTCCACTCTATTTCCATTGCACCCCAATACTTTTGCATTGACATGCATTGATTTTGCATTATATTTCCATTGCTCCGCAATACTTTTGCATTGACTTGCATTGATTTTGCATTCTATTTCCAGTGCACCCCAATACTTTTGCATTGACATGCATTGATTTTGCATTCTATTTCCAGTGCCCCCCAATACTTTTGCATTTATTTGCATTGATTTTGCATTCTATTTCCATTGCACCCCAATACTTTTGCATTGACATGCATTGATTTTGCATTCTACTTCCATTGCACCGCAATAATTTTGCATTGACTTGCATTGATTTTGCATTCTATTTCCAGTGCACCCCAAAACTTTTGCATTTATTTGCATTGATTTTGCATTCTATTTCCATTGCACTCAAATACTTTTGCATTTATTTGTATTAATCTTGCTTTCTATTTCCATTGCACCCCAATGCTTTTGCATTGACTTGCATTGATTTTGCATTCTATTTCCATTGCACCCCAATACTTTTGCATCTATTTGCATTGATTTTGAATTCTATTCCATTGCCCTCAAATACTTTTGCATTGACTTGCATTGATTTTGCATTCTATTTCCAGTGCACCCCAAAACTTTTGCATTGACTTGCATTGATTTTGCATTCTATTTCCAGTGCCCCCCAATACTTTTGCATTTATTTGCATTGATTTTGCATTCTATTTCCATTGCCCTCAAATACTTTTGCATTCATTTGTATTAATTTTGCTTTCTATTTTCATTGCACCCCAATGCTTTTGCATTGACTTGCATTGATTTTGCATTCTATTTGCATTGCACCCCAATACTTTTGCATTGACATGCATTGATTTTGCATTCTATTTCCATTGCACCGCAATACTTTTGCTTTGACTTGCATTGATTTTGCATTCTATTTCCATTGCACCCCAATACTTTTGCATCTATTTGCATTGATTTTGAATTCTATTTCCATTGCATCACAATACTTTTGCCTTTACTTGCATTGGTTTTGCATTCTATTTCCAGTGCACACAAATACTTTTGCATTAATTGTATTAATTTTGCTTTCTATTGCCATTGCAACCCAATAGTTTTAAATTTACTTACATTGATATTGCATTTTATTTCAATTGCACCCCAATACTTTTGCATTGATTTGCATTGATTTTTCTTTCTATTTCCATTGCAAACCAATACTTTTGCTTTGACTTGCATTGATTTTGCATTCTATTTCCATTGCACCCCAATACTTTTGCTTTTACTTGCATTGATTTAGCATTCTATTTCCATTGCATCCCAATAGTTTTGCATTGACTTGCATTGATTTTGAATTCTATTTCCATTGCACCCCAAGACTTTTGCATCTATTTGCATTGATTTTGAATTCTATTTCCATTGCATCACAATACTTTTGCCTTTACTTGCATTGGTTTTGCATTCTATTTCCAGTGCACACAAATACTTTTGCATTAATTGTATTAATTTTGCTTTCTATTGCCATTGCACCCCAATAGTTTTAAATTTACTTACATTGATATTGCATTTTATTTCAATTGCACCCCAATACTTTTACATTGATTTGCATTGATTTTTCTTTCTATTTTCATTGCGACCCAATACTTTTGCTTTGACTTGCATTGATTTTGCATTCTATTTCCATTGCACCCCAATACGTTTGCATTTTTTACTTTGGTTTTGCATTCAATTTCCATTGCACCCTAATGCTCTTGCATTGACTTGCATTGATTTTGCATTCTATTTCCATTGCACCCCAATACCTTTGCATTGACATGCATTAATTTGCATTCTATTTCCATTGCACCCCAATCGTTTTGCATCAACTTGCATTGATTTTGCATTCTATTTCCATTGCACCCTAATACTTTTGCATTGACCTGCATTCTATTTCCATTGCACCTCAATACTTTTGCATTTGCATCGGTTTTGCATTATATTTCCATTGCACCCCAATACTTTTGATTTTTTTTGCATTGGTTGTGTTTTCTATTTCCATTGCACGCCAATAGTTTTGCATTGACTTGCATTGATTTTGCATTATATATCCATTGCACCCTAATACTTTTGCATTGACTTGCATTCTTTTTCAATTGTACCCCAATACTTTTGCATGTATTTGCATTGATTTTACATCCTATTTCCATTGCACCCCAATACTTTTGCATTTATTTGCATTGATTTTTCATTTTATTTCCCTTGCACCCTAATACTTTTGCATTGACCTGCATTCCATTTCGATTGCACCTCAATACTTTTGCATTGACTTGCATTGATTTTGCATTCTATTTCCAGTGCACCCCAAAACTTTTGCATTGACTTGCATTGATTTTGCATTCTATTTCCAGTACCCCCCAATACTTTTGCATTTATTTGCATTGATTTTGCATTCTATTTCCATTGCACTCAAATACATTTGCATTGACTTGCATTGATTTTGCATTCTATTTCCATTGCACCCCAATACTTTTGCATTGACATGCATTGATTTAGCATTCTATTTCCATTGTCCCCCAATACGTTTGCATTTTTTACTTTGGTTTCGCATTCTATTTCCATTCCACCCCAATGCTTTTGCATTGACTTGCATTGATTTTGCATTCTATTTCCATTGCACCCCAATACTTTTGCATTGACAATAATTAATTTGCATTCTATTTCCATTGCACCCCAATCGTTTTGCATTAACTTGCATTGATTTTCCACTCTATTTCCATTGCACCCCAATACTTTTGCATTGACTTTCATTGATTTTGCATTCTATTTGCATTGCACCCCAATACTTTTGCTTTGACTTGCATTGATTTTGCATTCTATTTCCATTGCACCCCAATACTTTTGCATCTATTTGCATTGATTTTGAATTCTATTTCCATTGCAAACCAATACTTTTGCTTTGACTTGCATTGATTTTGCATTCTATTTCCATTGCACCCCAATACTTTTGCTTTTACTTGCATTGATTTAGCATTCTATTTCCATTGCATCCCAATAGTTTTGCATTGACTTGCATTGATTTTGAATTCTATTTCCATTGCACCCCAAGACTTTTGCATCTATTTGCATTGATTTTGAATTCTATTTCCATTGCATCACAATATTTTGCCTTTACTTGCATTGGTTTTGCATTCTATTTCCAGTGCACCGCAATAATTTTGCATTGACTTGCATTGATTTTGCATTCTATTTCCAGTGCACCCCAAAACTTTTGCATTGACTTGCATTGATTTTGCATTCTATTTCCAGGGCCCCCAATACTTTTGCATTTATTTGCATTGATTTTGCATTCTATTTCCATTGCCCTCAAATACTTTTGCATTTATTTGTATTAATCTTGCTTTCTATTTCCATTGCACCCCAATGCTTTTGCATTGACTTGCATTGATTTTGCATTCTATTTCCATTGCACCCCAATACTTTTGCATTGACATGCATTGATTTTGCATTCTATTTCCATTGCACCACAATACTTTTGCATTGACTTGCATTGATTTTGAATTCTATTTCCATTGCACCCCAAGACTTTTGCCTTGACTTGCATTGATTTAGCATTCTATTTCCATTGTACCCCAATACTTTTGCATTTATTTGCATTGACTTTGCATTCTATTTCCATTGCACCACAATACATTTGCATTGACTTGCATTGGTTTTGCATTCTATTTCCAGTGCACACAAATACTTTTGCATTTATTTGTATTAATTTTGCTTTCTATTGCCATTGCACCCCAATACTTTTAAATTTACTTACATTTATATTGCATTTTATTTCAATTGCACCCCAATAGTTTTGCTTTGACTTGCATTGATTTTGCATTCTATTTCCATTGCAAACCAATACGTTTGCATTTTTTACTTTGGTTTTGCATTCTATTTCCATTTCACCCCAATGCTTTTGCATTGACTTGCATTGATTTTGCATTCTATTTCCATTGCACCCCAATACTTTTGCATTTACATACATTAATTTGCATTCTATTTCCATTGCACCCCAATCGTTTTGCATTAACTTGCATTGATTTTGCATTCTATTTCCATTGCACCGCAATGCTTTTGCATTGACTTGAATTTGTTTTCCACTCTATTTCCATTGCACCCCAATACTTTTGCATTGGCATGCATTGATTTTGCATTATATTTCCATTGCTCCGGAATACTTTTGCATTGACTTGCATTGATTTTGCATTCTATTTCCAGTGCACCCCAATACTTTTGCATTGACATGCATTGATTTTGCATTCTATTTCCAGTGCCCCCCAATACTCTTGCATTTATTTGCATTGATTTTGCATTCTATTTCCATTGCACCCCAATACTTTTGCATTGACATGCATTGATTTTGCATTCTACTTCCATTGCACCGCAATAATTTTGCATTGACTTGCATTGATTTTGCATTCTATTTCCAGTGCACCCCAAAACTTTTGCATTTATTTGCATTGATTTTGCATTCTATTTCCATTGCACTCAAATACTTTTGCATTTATTTGTATTAATCTTGCTTTCTATTTCCATTGCACCCCAATGCTTTTGCATTGACTTGCATTGATTTTGCATTCTATTTCCATTGCACCCCAATACTTTTGCATCTATTTGCATTGATTTTGAATTCTATTCCATTGCCCTCAAATACTTTTGCATTGACTTGCATTGATTTTGCATTCTATTTCCAGTGGACCCCAAACCTTTTGCATTGACTTGCATTGATTTTGCATTCTATTTCCAGTGCCCCCCAATACTTTTGCATTTATTTGCATTGATTTTGCATTCTATTTCCATTGCCCTCAAATACTTTTGCATTCATTTGTATTAATGTTGCTTACTATTTCCATTGCACCCCAATGCTTTTGCATTGACTTGCATTAATTTTGCATTCTATTTGCATTGCACCCCAATACTGTTGCATTGACATGCATTAATTTTGCATTCTATTTCCATTGCACCCCAATACTTTTGCATCTATTTGCATTGATTTTGAATTCTATTTCCATTGCATCACAATACTTTTGCCTTTACTTGCATTGGTTTTGCATTCTATTTCCAGTGCACACAAATACTTTTGCATCTATTTGCATTGATTTTGAATTCTATTTCCATTGCAAACCAATACTTTTGCTTTGACTTGCATTGATTTTGCATTCTATTTCCATTGCACCCCAATACTTTTGCATTGACAATAATTAATTTGCGTTCTATTTCCATTGCACCCCAATCGTTTTGCATTAACTTGCATTGATTTTCCACTCTATTTCCATTGCACCCCAATACTTTTGCATTGACTTTCATTGATTTTGCATTCTATTTGCATTGCACCCCAATACTTTTGCTTTGACTTGCATTGATTTTGCATTCTATTTCCATTGCACCCCAATACTTTTGCATCTATTTGCATTGATTTTGAATTCTATTTCCATTGCAAACCAATACTTTTGCTTTGACTTGCATTGATTTTGCATTCTATTTCCATTGCACCCCAATACTTTTGCTTTTACTTGCATTGATTTAGCATTCTATTTCCATTGCATCCCAATAGTTTTGCATTGACTTGCATTGATTTTGAATTCTATTTCCATTGCACCCCAAGACTTTTGCATCTATTTGCATTGATTTTGAATTCTATTTCCATTGCATCACAATATTTTGCCTTTACTTGCATTGGTTTTGCATTCTATTTCCAGTGCACCGCAATAATTTTGCATTGACTTGCATTGATTTTGCATTCTATTTCCAGTGCACCCCAAAACTTTTGCATTGACTTGCATTGATTTTGCATTCTATTTCCAGGGCCCCCAATACTTTTGCATTTATTTGCATTGATTTTGCATTCTATTTCCATTGCCCTCAAATACTTTTGCATTTATTTGTATTAATCTTGCTTTCTATTTCCATTGCACCCCAATGCTTTTGCATTGACTTGCATTGATTTTGCATTCTATTTCCATTGCACCCCAATACTTTTGCATTGACATGCATTGATTTTGCATTCTATTTCCATTGCACCACAATACTTTTGCATTGACTTGCATTGATTTTGAATTCTATTTCCATTGCACCCCAAGACTTTTGCCTTGACTTGCATTGATTTAGCATTCTATTTCCATTGTACCCCAATACTTTTGCATTTATTTGCATTGACTTTGCATTCTATTTCCATTGCACCACAATACATTTGCATTGACTTGCATTGGTTTTGCATTCTATTTCCAGTGCACACAAATACTTTTGCATTTATTTGTATTAATTTTGCTTTCTATTGCCATTGCACCCCAATACTTTTAAATTTACTTACATTTATATTGCATTTTATTTCAATTGCACCCCAATAGTTTTGCTTTGACTTGCATTGATTTTGCATTCTATTTCCATTGCAAACCAATACGTTTGCATTTTTTACTTTGGTTTTGCATTCTATTTCCATTTCACCCCAATGCTTTTGCATTGACTTGCATTGATTTTGCATTCTATTTCCATTGCACCCCAATACTTTTGCATTTACATACATTAATTTGCATTCTATTTCCATTGCACCCCAATCGTTTTGCATTAACTTGCATTGATTTTGCATTCTATTTCCATTGCACCGCAATGCTTTTGCATTGACTTGCATTTGTTTTCCACTCTATTTCCATTGCACCCCAATACTTTTGCATTGACATGCATTGATTTTGCATTATATTTCCATTGCTCCGGAATACTTTTGCATTGACTTGCATTGATTTTGCATTCTATTTCCAGTGCACCCCAATACTTTTGCATTGACATGCATTGATTTTGCATTCTATTTCCAGTGCCCCCCAATACTTTTGCATTTATTTGCATTGATTTTGCATTCTATTTCCATTGCACCCCAATACTTTTGCATTGACATGCATTGATTTTGCATTCTACTTCCATTGCACCGCAATAATTTTGCATTGACTTGCATTGATTTTGCATTCTATTTCCAGTGCACCCCAAAACTTTTGCATTTATTTGCATTGATTTTGCATTCTATTTCCATTGCACTCAAATACTTTTGCATTTATTTGTATTAATCTTGCTTTCTATTTCCATTGCACCCCAATGCTTTTGCATTGACTTGCATTGATTTTGCATTCTATTTCCATTGCACCCCAATACTTTTGCATCTATTTGCATTGATTTTGAATTCTATTCCATTGCCCTCAAATACTTTTGCATTGACTTGCATTGATTTTGCATTCTATTTCCAGTGGACCCCAAACCTTTTGCATTGACTTGCATTGATTTTGCATTCTATTTCCAGTGCCCCCCAATACTTTTGCATTTATTTGCATTGATTTTGCATTCTATTTCCATTGCCCTCAAATACTTTTGCATTCATTTGTATTAATGTTGCTTACTATTTCCATTGCACCCCAATGCTTTTGCATTGACTTGCATTAATTTTGCATTCTATTTGCATTGCACCCCAATACTGTTGCATTGACATGCATTAATTTTGCATTCTATTTCCATTGCACCCCAATACTTTTGCATCTATTTGCATTGATTTTGAATTCTATTTCCATTGCATCACAATACTTTTGCCTTTACTTGCATTGGTTTTGCATTCTATTTCCAGTGCACACAAATACTTTTGCATTAATTGTATTAATTTTGCTTTCTATTGCCATTGCACCCCAATAGTTTTAAATTTATTTACATTGATATTGAATTTTATTTCAATTGCACCCCAATACTTTTGCATTGATTTGCATTGATTTTTCTTTCTATTTCCATTGCAAACCAATACTTTTGCTTTGACTTGCATTGATTTTGCATTCTATTTCCATTGCACCCCAATACTTTTGCTTTTACTTGCATTGATTTAGCATTCTATTTAAATTGCATCCCAATAGTTTTGCATTGACTTGCATTGATTTTGCATTCTATTTCCAGTGCACCCCAAAACTTTTGCATTGACTTGCATTGACTTTGCATTCTATTTCCAGTGCCCCCCAATACTTTTGCATCTATTTGCATTGATTTTGAATTCTATTTCCATTGCATCACAATACTTTTGCCTTTACTTGCATTGGTTTTGCATTCTATTTCCAGTGCACACAAATACTTTTGCATTAATTGTATTAATTTTGCTTTCTATTGCCATTGCACCCCAATAGTTTTAAATTTACTTACATTGATATTGCATTTTATTTCAATTGCACCCCAATACTTTTACATTGATTTGCATTGATTTTTCTTTCTATTTTCATTGCGACCCAATACTTTTGCTTTGACTTGCATTGATTTTGCATTCTATTTCCATTGCACCCCAATACGTTTGCATTTTTTACTTTGGTTTTGCATTCAATTTCCATTGCACCCTAATGCTTTTGCATTGACTTGCATTGATTTTGCATTCTATTTCCATTGCACCCCAATAGCTTTGCATTGACATGCATTAATTTGCATTCTATTTCCATTGCACCCCAATCGTTTTGCATCAACTTGCATTGATTTTGCATTCTATTTCCATTGCACCCTAATACTTTTGCATTGACCTGCATTCTATTTCCATTGCACCTCAATACTTTTGCATTTGCATCGGTTTTGCATTATATTTCCATTGCACCCCAATACTTTTGATTTTTTTTGCATTGGTTGTGTTTTCTATTTCCATTGCACGCCAATAGTTTTGCATTGACTTGCATTGATTTTGCATTATATATCCATTGCATCCTAATACTTTTGCATTGACTTGCATTCTTTTTCAATTGTACCCCAATACTTTTGCATGTATTTGCATTGATTTTACATCCTATTTCCATTGCACCCCAATACTTTTGCATTTATTTGCATTGATTTTTCATTTTATTTCCCTTGCACCCTAATACTTTTGCATTGACCTGCATTCTATTTCGATTGCACCTCAATACTTTTGCATTGACTTGCATTGATTTTGCATTCTATTTCCAGTGCACCCCAAAACTTTTGCATTGACTTGCATTGATTTTGCATTCTATTTCCAGTGCCCCCCAATACTTTTGCATTTATTTGCATTGATTTTGCATTCTATTTCCATTGCACTCAAATACTTTTGCATTGACTTGCATTGATTTTGCATTCTATTTCCATTGCACCCCAATACTTTTGCATTGACATGCATTGATTTAGCATTCTATTTCCATTGTCCCCCAATACGTTTGCATTTTTTACTTTGGTTTCGCATTCTATTTCCATTCCACCCCAATGCTTTTGCATTGACTTGCATTGATTTTGCATTCTATTTCTATTGCACCCCAATACTTTTGCATTGACAATCATTAATTTGCATTCTATTTCCATTGCACCCCAATCGTTTTGCATTAACTTGCATTGATTTTCCACTCTATTTCCATTGCACCCCAATACTTTTGCATTGACTTGCATTGATTTTGCATTCTATTTGCATTGCACCCCAATACTTTTGCATTGACATGCATTGATTTTGCATTCTATTTCCATTGCACCGCAATACTTTTGCTTTGACTTGCATTGATTTTGCATTCTATTTCCATTGCACCCCAATACTTTTGCATCTATTTGCATTGATTTTGAATTCTATTTCCATTGCATCACAATACTTTTGCCTTTACTTGCATTGGTTTTGCATTCTATTTCCAGTGCACACAAATACTTTTGCATTAATTGTATTAATTTTGCTTTCTGTTGCCATTGCACCCCAATAGTTTTAAATTTACTTACATTGATATTGCATTCTATTTCAATTGCACCCCAATACTTTTGCATTGATTTGCATTGATTTTTCTTTCTATTTCCATTGCAAACCAATACTTTTGCTTTGACTTGCATTGATTTTGCATTCTATTTCCATTGCACCCCAATACTTTTGCTTTTACTTGCATTGATTTAGCATTCTATTTCCATTGCATCCCAATAGTTTTGCATTGACTTGCATTGATTTTGAATTCTATTTCCATTGCATCACAATATTTTGCCTTTACTTGCATTGGTTTTGCATTCTATTTCCAGTGCACCGCAATAATTTTGCATTGACTTGCATTGATTTTGCATTCTATTTCCAGTGCACCCCAAAACTTTTGCATTGACTTGCATTGATTTTGCATTCTATTTCCAGGGCCCCCAATACTTTTGCATTTATTTGCATTGATTTTGCATTCTATTTCCATTGCCCTCAAATACCTTTGCATTTATTTGTATTAATCTTGCTTTCTATTTCCATTGCACCCCAATGCTTTTGCATTGACTTGCATTGATTTTGCATTCTATTTCCATTGCACCCCAATACTTTTGCATTGACATGCATTGATTTTGCATTCTATTTCCATTGCACCACAATACTTTTGCATTGACTTGCATTGATTTTGAATTCTATTTCCATTGCACCCCAAGACTTTTGCCTTGACTTGCATTGATTTAGCATTCTATTTCCATTGTACCCCAATACTTTTGCATTTATTTGCATTGAGTTTGCATTCTATTTCCATTGCACCACAATACATTTGCATTGACTTGCATTGGTTTTGCATTCTATTTCCAGTGCACACAAATACTTTTGCATTTATTTGTATTAATTTTGCTTTCTATTGCCATTGCACCCCAATACTTTTAAATTTACTTACATTTATATTGCATTTTATTTCAATTGCACCCCAATAGTTTTGCTTTGACTTGCATTGATTTTGCATTCTATTTCCATTGCAAACCAATACGTTTGCATTTTTTACTTTGGTTTTGCATTCTATTTCCATTTCACCCCAATGCTTTTGCATTGACTTGCATTGATTTTGCATTCTATTTCCATTGCACCCCAATACTTTTGCATTTACATACATTAATTTGCATTCTATTTCCATTGCACCCCAATCGTTTTGCATTAACTTGCATTGATTTTGCATTCTATTTCCATTGCACCGCAATGCTTTTGCATTGACTTGCATTTGTTTTCCACTCTATTTCCATTGCACCCCAATACTTTTGCATTGACATGCATTGATTTTGCATTATATTTCCATTGCTCCGGAATACTTTTGCATTGACTTGCATTGATTTTGCATTCTATTTCCAGTGCACCCCAATACTTTTGCATTGACATGCATTGATTTTGCATTCTATTTCCAGTGCCCCCCAATACTTTTGCATTTATTTGCATTGATTTTGCATTCTATTTCCATTGCACCCCAATACTTTTGCATTGACATGCATTGATTTTGCATTCTACTTCCATTGCACCGCAATAATTTTGCATTGACTTGCATTGATTTTGCATTCTATTTCCAGTGCACCCCAAAACTTTTGCATTTATTTGCATTGATTTTGCATTCTATTTCCATTGCACTCAAATACTTTTGCATTTATTTGTATTAATCTTGCTTTCTATTTCCATTGCACCCCAATGCTTTTGCATTGACTTGCATTGATTTTGCATTCTATTTCCATTGCACCCCAATACTTTTGCATCTATTTGCATTGATTTTGAATTCTATTCCATTGCCCTCAAATACTTTTGCATTGACTTGCATTGATTTTGCATTCTATTTCCAGTGGACCCCAAACCTTTTGCATTGACTTGCATTGATTTTGCATTCTATTTCCAGTGCCCCCCAATACTTTTGCATTTATTTGCATTGATTTTGCATTCTATTTCCATTGCCCTCAAATACTTTTGCATTCATTTGTATTAATGTTGCTTACTATTTCCATTGCACCCCAATGCTTTTGCATTGACTTGCATTAATTTTGCATTCTATTTGCATTGCAGCCCAATACCGTTGCATTGACATGCATTAATTTTGCATTCTATTTCCATTGCACCCCAATACTTTTGCATCTATTTGCATTGATTTTGAATTCTATTTCCATTGCATCACAATACTTTTGCCTTTACTTGCATTGGTTTTGCATTCTATTTCCAGTGCACACAAATACTTTTGCATCTATTTGCATTGATTTTGAATTCTATTCCATTGCCCTCAAATACTTTTGCATTGACTTGCATTGATTTTGCATTCTATTTCCAGTGGACCCCAAACCTTTTGCATTGACTTGCATTGATTTTGCATTCTATTTCCAGTGCCCCCCAATACTTTTGCATTTATTTGCATTGATTTTGCATTCTATTTCCATTGCCCTCAAATACTTTTGCATTCATTTGTATTAATCTTGCTTTCTATTTCCATTGCACCCCAATGCTTTTGCATTGACTTGCATTTATTTTGCATTCTATTTGCATTGCACCCCAATACTTTTGCATTGACATGCATTGATTTTGCATTCTATTTCCATTGCACCGCAATACTTTTGCTTTGACTTGCATTGATTTTGCATTCTATTTCCATTGCACCCCAATACTTTTGCATCTATTTGCATTGATTTTGAATTCTATTTCCATTGCATCACAATACTTTTGCCTTTACTTGCATTGGTTTTGCATTCTATTTCCAGTGCACACAAATACTTTTGCATTAATTGTATTAATTTTGCTTTCTATTGCCATTGCACCCCAATAGTTTTAAATTTATTTACATTGATATTGCATTTTATTTCAATTGCACCCCAATACTTTTGCATTGATTTGCATTGATTTTTCTTTCTATTTCCATTGCAAACCAATACTTTTGCTTTGACTTGCATTGATTTTGCATTCTATTTCCATTGCACCCCAATACTTTTGCTTTTACTTGCATTGATTTAGCATTCTATTTCCATTGCATCCCAATAGTTTTGCATTGACTTGCATTGATTTTGCATTCTATTTCCAGTGCACCCCAAAACTTTTGCATTGACTTGCATTGACTTTGCATTCTATTTCCAGTGCCCCCAATACTTTTGCATTTATTTGCATTGATTTTGCATTCTATTTCCATTGCACTCAAATACTTTTGCATTTATTTGTATTAATCTTGCTTTCTATTTCCATTGCACCCCAATGCTTTTGCATTGACTTGCATTGATTTTGCATTCTATTTCCATTGCACCACAATACTTTTGCATCTATTTGCATTGATTTTGAATTCTATTCCATTGCCCTCAAATACTTTTGCATTGACTTGCATTGATTTTGCATTCTATTTCCAGTGGACCCCAAACCTTTTGCATTGACTTGCATTGATTTTGCATTCTATTTCCAGTGCCCCCCAATACTTTTGCATTTATTTGCATTGATTTTGCATTCTATTTCCATTGCCCTCAAATACTTTTGCATTTATTTGTATTAATCTTGCTTTCTATTTCCATTGCACCCCAATGCTTTTGCATTGACTTGCATTGATTTTGCATTCTATTTGCATTGCACCCCAATACTTTTGCATTGACATGCATTGATTTTGCATTCTATTTCCATTGCACCGCAATACTTTTGCTTTGACTTGCATTGATTTTGCATTTTATTTCCATTGCACCACAATACTTTTGCATCTATTTGCATTGATTTTGAATTCTATTTCCATTGCATCACAATACTTTTGCCTTTACTTGCATTGGTTTTGCATTCTATTTCCAGTGCACACAAATACTTTTGCATTAATTGTATTAATTTTGCTTTCTATTGCCATTGCACCCCAATAGTTTTAAATTTACTTACATTGATATTGCATTTTATTTCAATTGCACCCCAATACTTTTGCATTGATTTGCATTGATTTTTCTTTCTATTTCCATTGCAAACCAATACTTTTGCTTTGACTTGCATTGATTTTGCATTCTATTTCCATTGCACCCCAATACTTTTGCTTTTACTTGCATTGATTTAGCATTCTATTTCCATTGCATCCCAATAGTTTTGCATTGACTTGCATTGATTTTGAATTCTATTTCCATTGCACCCCAAGACTTTTGCCTCTATTTGCATTGATTTTGAATTCTATTTCCATTGCATCACAATACTTTTGCCTTTACTTGCATTGGTTTTGCATTCTATTTCCAGTGCACACAAATACTTTTGCATTAATTGTATTAATTTTGCTTTCTATTGCCATTGCACCCCAATAGTTTTAAATTTACTTACATTGATATTGCATTTTATTTCAATTGCACCCCAATACGTTTACATTGATTTGCATTGATTTTTCTTTCTATTTTCATTGCGACCCAATACTTTTGCTTTGACTTGCATTGATTTTGCATTCTATTTCCATTGCACCCCAATACGTTTGCATTTTTTACTTTGGTTTTGCATTCAATTTCCATTGCACCCTAATGTTATGCATTGACTTGCATTGATTTTGCATTCTATTTCCATTGCACCCCAATACCTTTGCATTGACATGCATTAATTTGCATTCTATTTCCATTGCACCCCAATCGTTTTGCATCAACTTGCATTGATTTTGCATTCTATTTCCATTGCACCCTAATACTTTTGCATTGACCTGCATTCTATTTCCATTGCACCTCAATACTTTTGCATTTGCATCGGTTTTGCATTATATTTCCATTGCACCCCAATACTTTTGATTTTTTTTGCATTGGTTGTGTTTTCTATTTCCATTGCACGCCAATAGTTTTGCATTGACTTGCATTGATTTTGCATTATATATCCATTGCACCCTAATACTTTTGCATTGACTTGCATTCTTTTTCAATTGTACCCCAATACTTTTGCATGTATTTGCATTGATTTTACATCCTATTTCCATTGCACCCCAATACTTTTGCATTTATTTGCATTGATTTTTCATTTTATTTCCCTTGCACCCTAATACTTTTGCATTGACCTGCATTCCATTTCGATTGCACCTCAATACTTTTGCATTGACTTGCATTGATTTTGCATTCTATTTCCAGTGCACCCCAAAACTTTTGCATTGACTTGCATTGATTTTGCATTCTATTTCCAGTACCCCCCAATACTTTTGCATTTATTTGCATTGATTTTGCATTCTATTTCCATTGCACTCAAATACATTTGCATTGACTTGCATTGATTTTGCATTCTATTTCCATTGCACCCCAATACTTTTGCATTGACATGCATTGATTTAGCATTCTATTTCCATTGTCCCCCAATACGTTTGCATTTTTTACTTTGGTTTCGCATTCTATTTCCATTCCACCCCAATGCTTTTGCATTGACTTGCATTGATTTTGCATTCTATTTCCATTGCACCCCAATACTTTTGCATTGACATGCATTGATTTTGCATTCTATTTCCATTGCACCGCAATACTTTTGCTTTGACTTGCATTGATTTTGCATTCTATTTCCATTGCACCCCAATACTTTTGCATCTATTTGCATTGATTTTGAATTCTATTTCCATTGCATCACAATACTTTTGCCTTTACTTGCATTGGTTTTGCATTCTATTTCCAGTGCACACAAATACTTTTGCATTAATTGTATTAATTTTGCTTTCTATTGCCATTGCACCCCAATAGTTTTAAATTTATTTACATTGATATTGCATTTTATTTCAATTGCACCCCAATACTTTTGCATTGATTTGCATTGATTTTTCTTTCTATTTCCATTGCAAACCAATACTTTTGCTTTGACTTGCATTGATTTTGCATTCTATTTCCATTGCACCCCAATACTTTTGCTTTTACTTGCATTGATTTAGCATTCTATTTCCATTGCATCCCAATAGTTTTGCATTGACTTGCATTGATTTTGCATTCTATTTCCAGTGCACCCCAAAACTTTTGCATTGACTTGCATTGACTTTGCATTCTATTTCCAGTGCCCCCAATACTTTTGCATTTATTTGCATTGATTTTGCATTCTATTTCCATTGCACTCAAATACTTTTGCATTTATTTGTATTAATCTTGCTTTCTATTTCCATTGCACCCCAATGCTTTTGCATTGACTTGCATTGATTTTGCATTCTATTTCCATTGCACCACAATACTTTTGCATCTATTTGCATTGATTTTGAATTCTATTCCATTGCCCTCAAATACTTTTGCATTGACTTGCATTGATTTTGCATTCTATTTCCAGTGGACCCCAAACCTTTTGCATTGACTTGCATTGATTTTGCATTCTATTTCCAGTGCCCCCCAATACTTTTGCATTTATTTGCATTGATTTTGCATTCTATTTCCATTGCCCTCAAATACTTTTGCATTTATTTGTATTAATCTTGCTTTCTATTTCCATTGCACCCCAATGCTTTTGCATTGACTTGCATTGATTTTGCATTCTATTTGCATTGCACCCCAATACTTTTGCATTGACATGCATTGATTTTGCATTCTATTTCCATTGCACCGCAATACTTTTGCTTTGACTTGCATTGATTTTGCATTTTATTTCCATTGCACCACAATACTTTTGCATCTATTTGCATTGATTTTGAATTCTATTTCCATTGCATCACAATACTTTTGCCTTTACTTGCATTGGTTTTGCATTCTATTTCCAGTGCACACAAATACTTTTGCATTAATTGTATTAATTTTGCTTTCTATTGCCATTGCACCCCAATAGTTTTAAATTTACTTACATTGATATTGCATTTTATTTCAATTGCACCCCAATACTTTTGCATTGATTTGCATTGATTTTTCTTTCTATTTCCATTGCAAACCAATACTTTTGCTTTGACTTGCATTGATTTTGCATTCTATTTCCATTGCACCCCAATACTTTTGCTTTTACTTGCATTGATTTAGCATTCTATTTCCATTGCATCCCAATAGTTTTGCATTGACTTGCATTGATTTTGAATTCTATTTCCATTGCACCCCAAGACTTTTGCCTCTATTTGCATTGATTTTGAATTCTATTTCCATTGCATCACAATACTTTTGCCTTTACTTGCATTGGTTTTGCATTCTATTTCCAGTGCACACAAATACTTTTGCATTAATTGTATTAATTTTGCTTTCTATTGCCATTGCACCCCAATAGTTTTAAATTTACTTACATTGATATTGCATTTTATTTCAATTGCACCCCAATACGTTTACATTGATTTGCATTGATTTTTCTTTCTATTTTCATTGCGACCCAATACTTTTGCTTTGACTTGCATTGATTTTGCATTCTATTTCCAGTGCACCCCAAAACTTTTGCATTGACTTGCATTGACTTTGCATTCTATTTCCAGTGCCCCCAATACTTTTGCATTTATTTGCATTGATTTTGCATTCTATTTCCATTGCACTCAAATACTTTTGCATTTATTTGTATTAATCTTGCTTTCTATTTCCATTGCACCCCAATGCTTTTGCATTGACTTGCATTGATTTTGCATTCTATTTCCATTGCACCACAATACTTTTGCATCTATTTGCATTGATTTTGAATTCTATTCCATTGCCCTCAAATACTTTTGCATTGACTTGCATTGATTTTGCATTCTATTTCCAGTGGACCCCAAACCTTTTGCATTGACTTGCATTGATTTTGCATTCTATTTCCAGTGCCCCCCAATACTTTTGCATTTATTTGCATTGATTTTGCATTCTATTTCCATTGCCCTCAAATACTTTTGCATTTATTTGTATTAATCTTGCTTTCTATTTCCATTGCACCCCAATGCTTTTGCATTGACTTGCATTGATTTTGCATTCTATTTGCATTGCACCCCAATACTTTTGCATTGACATGCATTGATTTTGCATTCTATTTCCATTGCACCGCAATACTTTTGCTTTGACTTGCATTGATTTTGCATTTTATTTCCATTGCACCACAATACTTTTGCATCTATTTGCATTGATTTTGAATTCTATTTCCATTGCATCACAATACTTTTGCCTTTACTTGCATTGGTTTTGCATTCTATTTCCAGTGCACACAAATACTTTTGCATTAATTGTATTAATTTTGCTTTCTATTGCCATTGCACCCCAATAGTTTTAAATTTACTTACATTGATATTGCATTTTATTTCAATTGCACCCCAATACTTTTGCATTGATTTGCATTGATTTTTCTTTCTATTTCCATTGCAAACCAATACTTTTGCTTTGACTTGCATTGATTTTGCATTCTATTTCCATTGCACCCCAATACTTTTGCTTTTACTTGCATTGATTTAGCATTCTATTTCCATTGCATCCCAATAGTTTTGCATTGACTTGCATTGATTTTGAATTCTATTTCCATTGCACCCCAAGACTTTTGCCTCTATTTGCATTGATTTTGAATTCTATTTCCATTGCATCACAATACTTTTGCCTTTACTTGCATTGGTTTTGCATTCTATTTCCAGTGCACACAAATACTTTTGCATTAATTGTATTAATTTTGCTTTCTATTGCCATTGCACCCCAATAGTTTTAAATTTACTTACATTGATATTGCATTTTATTTCAATTGCACCCCAATACGTTTACATTGATTTGCATTGATTTTTCTTTCTATTTTCATTGCGACCCAATACTTTTGCTTTGACTTGCATTGATTTTGCATTCTATTTCCATTGCACCCCAATACGTTTGCATTTTTTACTTTGGTTTTGCATTCAATTTCCATTGCACCCTAATGTTATGCATTGACTTGCATTGATTTTGCATTCTATTTCCATTGCACCCCAATACCTTTGCATTGACATGCATTAATTTGCATTCTATTTCCATTGCACCCCAATCGTTTTGCATCAACTTGCATTGATTTTGCATTCTATTTCCATTGCACCCTAATACTTTTGCATTGACCTGCATTCTATTTCCATTGCACCTCAATACTTTTGCATTTGCATCGGTTTTGCATTATATTTCCATTGCACCCCAATACTTTTGATTTTTTTTGCATTGGTTGTGTTTTCTATTTCCATTGCACGCCAATAGTTTTGCATTGACTTGCATTGATTTTGCATTATATATCCATTGCACCCTAATACTTTTGCATTGACTTGCATTCTTTTTCAATTGTACCCCAATACTTTTGCATGTATTTGCATTGATTTTACATCCTATTTCCATTGCACCCCAATACTTTTGCATTTATTTGCATTGATTTTTCATTTTATTTCCCTTGCACCCTAATACTTTTGCATTGACCTGCATTCCATTTCGATTGCACCTCAATACTTTTGCATTGACTTGCATTGATTTTGCATTCTATTTCCAGTGCACCCCAAAACTTTTGCATTGACTTGCATTGATTTTGCATTCTATTTCCAGTACCCCCCAATACTTTTGCATTTATTTGCATTGATTTTGCATTCTATTTCCATTGCACTCAAATACATTTGCATTGACTTGCATTGATTTTGCATTCTATTTCCATTGCACCCCAATACTTTTGCATTGACATGCATTGATTTAGCATTCTATTTCCATTGTCCCCCAATACGTTTGCATTTTTTACTTTGGTTTCGCATTCTATTTCCATTCCACCCCAATGCTTTTGCATTGACTTGCATTGATTTTGCATTCTATTTCCATTGCACCCCAATACTTTTGCATTGACAATAATTAATTTGCATTCTATTTCCATTGCACCCCAATCGTTTTGCATTAACTTGCATTGATTTTCCACTCTATTTCCATTGCACCCCAATACTTTTGCATTGACTTTCATTGATTTTGCATTCTATTTGCATTGCACCCCAATACTTTTGCTTTGACTTGCATTGATTTTGCATTCTATTTCCATTGCACCCCAATACTTTTGCATCTATTTGCATTGATTTTGAATTCTATTTCCATTGCAAACCAATACTTTTGCTTTGACTTGCATTGATTTTGCATTCTATTTCCATTGCACCCCAATACTTTTGCTTTTACTTGCATTGATTTAGCATTCTATTTCCATTGCATCCCAATAGTTTTGCATTGACTTGCATTGATTTTGAATTCTATTTCCATTGCACCCCAAGACTTTTGCATCTATTTGCATTGATTTTGAATTCTATTTCCATTGCATCACAATATTTTGCCTTTACTTGCATTGGTTTTGCATTCTATTTCCAGTGCACCGCAATAATTTTGCATTGACTTGCATTGATTTTGCATTCTATTTCCAGTGCACCCCAAAACTTTTGCATTGACTTGCATTGATTTTGCATTCTATTTCCAGGGCCCCCAATACTTTTGCATTTATTTGCATTGATTTTGCATTCTATTTCCATTGCCCTCAAATACTTTTGCATTTATTTGTATTAATCTTGCTTTCTATTTCCATTGCACCCCAATGCTTTTGCATTGACTTGCATTGATTTTGCATTCTATTTCCATTGCACCCCAATACTTTTGCATTGACATGCATTGATTTTGCATTCTATTTCCATTGCACCACAATACTTTTGCATTGACTTGCATTGATTTTGAATTCTATTTCCATTGCACCCCAAGACTTTTGCCTTGACTTGCATTGATTTAGCATTCTATTTCCATTGTACCCCAATACTTTTGCATTTATTTGCATTGACTTTGCATTCTATTTCCATTGCACCACAATACATTTGCATTGACTTGCATTGGTTTTGCATTCTATTTCCAGTGCACACAAATACTTTTGCATTTATTTGTATTAATTTTGCTTTCTATTGCCATTGCACCCCAATACTTTTAAATTTACTTACATTTATATTGCATTTTATTTCAATTGCACCCCAATAGTTTTGCTTTGACTTGCATTGATTTTGCATTCTATTTCCATTGCAAACCAATACGTTTGCATTTTTTACTTTGGTTTTGCATTCTATTTCCATTTCACCCCAATGCTTTTGCATTGACTTGCATTGATTTTGCATTCTATTTCCATTGCACCCCAATACTTTTGCATTTACATACATTAATTTGCATTCTATTTCCATTGCACCCCAATCGTTTTGCATTAACTTGCATTGATTTTGCATTCTATTTCCATTGCACCGCAATGCTTTTGCATTGACTTGCATTTGTTTTCCACTCTATTTCCATTGCACCCCAATACTTTTGCATTGACATGCATTGATTTTGCATTATATTTCCATTGCTCCGGAATACTTTTGCATTGACTTGCATTGATTTTGCATTCTATTTCCAGTGCACCCCAATACTTTTGCATTGACATGCATTGATTTTGCATTCTATTTCCAGTGCCCCCCAATACTTTTGCATTTATTTGCATTGATTTTGCATTCTATTTCCATTGCACCCCAATACTTTTGCATTGACATGCATTGATTTTGCATTCTACTTCCATTGCACCGCAATAATTTTGCATTGACTTGCATTGATTTTGCATTCTATTTCCAGTGCACCCCAAAACTTTTGCATTTATTTGCATTGATTTTGCATTCTATTTCCATTGCACTCAAATACTTTTGCATTTATTTGTATTAATCTTGCTTTCTATTTCCATTGCACCCCAATGCTTTTGCATTGACTTGCATTGATTTTGCATTCTATTTCCATTGCACCCCAATACTTTTGCATCTATTTGCATTGATTTTGAATTCTATTCCATTGCCCTCAAATACTTTTGCATTGACTTGCATTGATTTTGCATTCTATTTCCAGTGGACCCCAAACCTTTTGCATTGACTTGCATTGATTTTGCATTCTATTTCCAGTGCCCCCCAATACTTTTGCATTTATTTGCATTGATTTTGCATTCTATTTCCATTGCCCTCAAATACTTTTGCATTCATTTGTATTAATGTTGCTTACTATTTCCATTGCACCCCAATGCTTTTGCATTGACTTGCATTAATTTTGCATTCTATTTGCATTGCAGCCCAATACTGTTGCATTGACATGCATTAATTTTGCATTCTATTTCCATTGCACCCCAATACTTTTGCATCTATTTGCATTGATTTTGAATTCTATTTCCATTGCATCACAATACTTTTGCCTTTACTTGCATTGGTTTTGCATTCTATTTCCAGTGCACACAAATACTTTTGCATCTATTTGCATTGATTTTGAATTCTATTTCCATTGCAAACCAATACTTTTGCTTTGACTTGCATTGATTTTGCATTCTATTTCCATTGCACCCCAATACTTTTGCATTGACAATAATTAATTTGCATTCTATTTCCATTGCACCCCAATCGTTTTGCATTAACTTGCATTGATTTTCCACTCTATTTCCATTGCACCCCAATACTTTTGCATTGACTTTCATTGATTTTGCATTCTATTTGCATTGCACCCCAATACTTTTGCTTTGACTTGCATTGATTTTGCATTCTATTTCCATTGCACCCCAATACTTTTGCATCTATTTGCATTGATTTTGAATTCTATTTCCATTGCAAACCAATACTTTTGCTTTGACTTGCATTGATTTTGCATTCTATTTCCATTGCACCCCAATACTTTTGCTTTTACTTGCATTGATTTAGCATTCTATTTCCATTGCATCCCAATAGTTTTGCATTGACTTGCATTGATTTTGAATTCTATTTCCATTGCACCCCAAGACTTTTGCATCTATTTGCATTGATTTTGAATTCTATTTCCATTGCATCACAATATTTTGCCTTTACTTGCATTGGTTTTGCATTCTATTTCCAGTGCACCGCAATAATTTTGCATTGACTTGCATTGATTTTGCATTCTATTTCCAGTGCACCCCAAAACTTTTGCATTGACTTGCATTGATTTTGCATTCTATTTCCAGGGCCCCCAATACTTTTGCATTTATTTGCATTGATTTTGCATTCTATTTCCATTGCCCTCAAATACTTTTGCATTTATTTGTATTAATCTTGCTTTCTATTTCCATTGCACCCCAATGCTTTTGCATTGACTTGCATTGATTTTGCATTCTATTTCCATTGCACCCCAATACTTTTGCATTGACATGCATTGATTTTGCATTCTATTTCCATTGCACCACAATACTTTTGCATTGACTTGCATTGATTTTGAATTCTATTTCCATTGCACCCCAAGACTTTTGCCTTGACTTGCATTGATTTAGCATTCTATTTCCATTGTACCCCAATACTTTTGCATTTATTTGCATTGACTTTGCATTCTATTTCCATTGCACCACAATACATTTGCATTGACTT
The DNA here is from genome assembly GCF_037176765.1 of Anolis sagrei. Taxonomy (NCBI): domain Eukaryota; kingdom Metazoa; phylum Chordata; class Lepidosauria; order Squamata; family Anolidae; genus Anolis; species Anolis sagrei. The sequence goes on from NC_090024.1 coordinate 119,767,299, forward strand.
GCATTGGTTTTGCATTCTATTTCCAGTGCACACAAATACTTTTGCATTTATTTGTATTAATTTTGCTTTCTATTGCCATTGCACCCCAATACTTTTAAATTTACTTACATTTATATTGCATTTTATTTCAATTGCACCCCAATAGTTTTGCTTTGACTTGCATTGATTTTGCATTCTATTTCCATTGCAAACCAATACGTTTGCATTTTTTACTTTGGTTTTGCATTCTATTTCCATTTCACCCCAATGCTTTTGCATTGACTTGCATTGATTTTGCATTCTATTTCCATTGCACCCCAATACTTTTGCATTTACATACATTAATTTGCATTCTATTTCCATTGCACCCCAATCGTTTTGCATTAACTTGCATTGATTTTGCATTCTATTTCCATTGCACCGCAATGCTTTTGCATTGACTTGCATTTGTTTTCCACTCTATTTCCATTGCACCCCAATACTTTTGCATTGACATGCATTGATTTTGCATTATATTTCCATTGCTCCGGAATACTTTTGCATTGACTTGCATTGATTTTGCATTCTATTTCCAGTGCACCCCAATACTTTTGCATTGACATGCATTGATTTTGCATTCTATTTCCAGTGCCCCCCAATACTTTTGCATTTATTTGCATTGATTTTGCATTCTATTTCCATTGCACCCCAATACTTTTGCATTGACATGCATTGATTTTGCATTCTACTTCCATTGCACCGCAATAATTTTGCATTGACTTGCATTGATTTTGCATTCTATTTCCAGTGCACCCCAAAACTTTTGCATTTATTTGCATTGATTTTGCATTCTATTTCCATTGCACTCAAATACTTTTGCATTTATTTGTATTAATCTTGCTTTCTATTTCCATTGCACCCCAATGCTTTTGCATTGACTTGCATTGATTTTGCATTCTATTTCCATTGCACCCCAATACTTTTGCATCTATTTGCATTGATTTTGAATTCTATTCCATTGCCCTCAAATACTTTTGCATTGACTTGCATTGATTTTGCATTCTATTTCCAGTGGACCCCAAACCTTTTGCATTGACTTGCATTGATTTTGCATTCTATTTCCAGTGCCCCCCAATACTTTTGCATTTATTTGCATTGATTTTGCATTCTATTTCCATTGCCCTCAAATACTTTTGCATTCATTTGTATTAATGTTGCTTACTATTTCCATTGCACCCCAATGCTTTTGCATTGACTTGCATTAATTTTGCATTCTATTTGCATTGCACCCCAATACTGTTGCATTGACATGCATTAATTTTGCATTCTATTTCCATTGCACCCCAATACTTTTGCATCTATTTGCATTGATTTTGAATTCTATTTCCATTGCATCACAATACTTTTGCCTTTACTTGCATTGGTTTTGCATTCTATTTCCAGTGCACACAAATACTTTTGCATTAATTGTATTAATTTTGCTTTCTATTGCCATTGCACCCCAATAGTTTTAAATTTATTTACATTGATATTGAATTTTATTTCAATTGCACCCCAATACTTTTGCATTGATTTGCATTGATTTTTCTTTCTATTTCCATTGCAAACCAATACTTTTGCTTTGACTTGCATTGATTTTGCATTCTATTTCCATTGCACCCCAATACTTTTGCTTTTACTTGCATTGATTTAGCATTCTATTTAAATTGCATCCCAATAGTTTTGCATTGACTTGCATTGATTTTGCATTCTATTTCCAGTGCACCCCAAAACTTTTGCATTGACTTGCATTGACTTTGCATTCTATTTCCAGTGCCCCCCAATACTTTTGCATCTATTTGCATTGATTTTGAATTCTATTTCCATTGCATCACAATACTTTTGCCTTTACTTGCATTGGTTTTGCATTCTATTTCCAGTGCACACAAATACTTTTGCATTAATTGTATTAATTTTGCTTTCTATTGCCATTGCACCCCAATAGTTTTAAATTTACTTACATTGATATTGCATTTTATTTCAATTGCACCCCAATACTTTTACATTGATTTGCATTGATTTTTCTTTCTATTTTCATTGCGACCCAATACTTTTGCTTTGACTTGCATTGATTTTGCATTCTATTTCCATTGCACCCCAATACGTTTGCATTTTTTACTTTGGTTTTGCATTCAATTTCCATTGCACCCTAATGCTTTTGCATTGACTTGCATTGATTTTGCATTCTATTTCCATTGCACCCCAATAGCTTTGCATTGACATGCATTAATTTGCATTCTATTTCCATTGCACCCCAATCGTTTTGCATCAACTTGCATTGATTTTGCATTCTATTTCCATTGCACCCTAATACTTTTGCATTGACCTGCATTCTATTTCCATTGCACCTCAATACTTTTGCATTTGCATCGGTTTTGCATTATATTTCCATTGCACCCCAATACTTTTGATTTTTTTTGCATTGGTTGTGTTTTCTATTTCCATTGCACGCCAATAGTTTTGCATTGACTTGCATTGATTTTGCATTATATATCCATTGCACCCTAATACTTTTGCATTGACTTGCATTCTTTTTCAATTGTACCCCAATACTTTTGCATGTATTTGCATTGATTTTACATCCTATTTCCATTGCACCCCAATACTTTTGCATTTATTTGCATTGATTTTTCATTTTATTTCCCTTGCACCCTAATACTTTTGCATTGACCTGCATTCTATTTCGATTGCACCTCAATACTTTTGCATTGACTTGCATTGATTTTGCATTCTATTTCCAGTGCACCCCAAAACTTTTGCATTGACTTGCATTGATTTTGCATTCTATTTCCAGTGCCCCCCAATACTTTTGCATTTATTTGCATTGATTTTGCATTCTATTTCCATTGCACTCAAATACTTTTGCATTGACTTGCATTGATTTTGCATTCTATTTCCATTGCACCCCAATACTTTTGCATTGACATGCATTGATTTAGCATTCTATTTCCATTGTCCCCCAATACGTTTGCATTTTTTACTTTGGTTTCGCATTCTATTTCCATTCCACCCCAATGCTTTTGCATTGACTTGCATTGATTTTGCATTCTATTTCTATTGCACCCCAATACTTTTGCATTGACAATCATTAATTTGCATTCTATTTCCATTGCACCCCAATCGTTTTGCATTAACTTGCATTGATTTTCCACTCTATTTCCATTGCACCCCAATACTTTTGCATTGACTTGCATTGATTTTGCATTCTATTTGCATTGCACCCCAATACTTTTGCATTGACATGCATTGATTTTGCATTCTATTTCCATTGCACCGCAATACTTTTGCTTTGACTTGCATTGATTTTGCATTCTATTTCCATTGCACCCCAATACTTTTGCATCTATTTGCATTGATTTTGAATTCTATTTCCATTGCATCACAATACTTTTGCCTTTACTTGCATTGGTTTTGCATTCTATTTCCAGTGCACACAAATACTTTTGCATTAATTGTATTAATTTTGCTTTCTGTTGCCATTGCACCCCAATAGTTTTAAATTTACTTACATTGATATTGCATTCTATTTCAATTGCACCCCAATACTTTTGCATTGATTTGCATTGATTTTTCTTTCTATTTCCATTGCAAACCAATACTTTTGCTTTGACTTGCATTGATTTTGCATTCTATTTCCATTGCACCCCAATACTTTTGCTTTTACTTGCATTGATTTAGCATTCTATTTCCATTGCATCCCAATAGTTTTGCATTGACTTGCATTGATTTTGAATTCTATTTCCATTGCACCCCAAGACTTTTGCATCTATTTGCATTGATTTTGAATTCTATTTCCATTGCACCACAATACATTTGCATTGACTTGCATTGGTTTTGCATTCTATTTCCAGTGCACACAAATACTTTTGCATTTATTTGTATTAATTTTGCTTTCTATTGCCATTGCACCCCAATACTTTTAAATTTACTTTACATTTTATTTCAATTGCACCCCAATAGTTTTGCTTTGACTTGCATTGATTTTGCATACTATTTCCATTGCAAACCAATACGTTTGCATTTTTTACTTTGGTTTTGCATTCTATTTCCATTGCACCCCAATGCTTTTGCATTGACTTGCATTGATTTTGCATTCTATTTCCATTGCACCCCAATACTTTTGCATTTACATACATTAATTTGCATTCTATTTCCATTGCACCCCAATCGTTTTGCATTAACTTGCATTGATTTTGCATTCTATTTCCATTGCACCGCAATGCTTTTGCATTGACTTGCATTTGTTTTCCACTCTATTTCCATTGCACCCCAATACTTTTGCATTGACATGCATTGATTTTGCATTATATTTCCATTGCTCCGCAATACTTTTGCATTGACTTGCATTGATTTTGCATTCTATTTCCAGTGCACCCCAATACTTTTGCATTGACATGCATTGATTTTGCATTCTATTTCCAGTGCCCCCCAATACTTTTGCATTTATTTGCATTGATTTTGCATTCTATTTCCATTGCACCCCAATACTTTTGCATTGACATGCATTGATTTTGCATTCTACTTCCATTGCACCGCAATAATTTTGCATTGACTTGCATTGATTTTGCATTCTATTTCCAGTGCACCCCAAAACTTTTGCATTGACTTGCATTGATTTTGCATTCTATTTCCAGTGCCCCCCAATACTTTTGCATTTATTTGCATTGATTTTGCATTCTATTTCCATTGCACTCAAATACTTTTGCATTTATTTGTATTAATCTTGCTTTCTATTTCCATTGCACCCCAATGCTTTTGCATTGACTTGCATTGATTTTGCATTTTATTTCCATTGCACCCCAATACTTTTGCATCTATTTGCATTGATTTTGAATTCTATTCCATTGCCCTCAAATACTTTTGCATTGACTTGCATTGATTTTGCATTCTATTTCCAGTGGACCCCAAACCTTTTGCATTGACTTGCATTGATTTTGCATTCTATTTCCAGTGCCCCCCAATACTTTTGCATTTATTTGCATTGATTTTGCATTCTATTTCCATTGCCCTCAAATACTTTTGCATTCATTTGTATTAATCTTGCTTTCTATTTCCATTGCACCCCAATGCTTTTGCATTGACTTGCATTTATTTTGCATTCTATTTGCATTGCACCCCAATACTTTTGCATTGACATGCATTGATTTTGCATTCTATTTCCATTGCACCGCAATACTTTTGCTTTGACTTGCATTGATTTTGCATTCTATTTCCATTGCACCCCAATACTTTTGCATCTATTTGCATTGATTTTGAATTCTATTTCCATTGCATCACAATACTTTTGCCTTTACTTGCATTGGTTTTGCATTCTATTTCCAGTGCACACAAATACTTTTGCATTAATTGTATTAATTTTGCTTTCTATTGCCATTGCACCCCAATAGTTTTAAATTTATTTACATTGATATTGCATTTTATTTCAATTGCACCCCAATACTTTTGCATTGATTTGCATTGATTTTTCTTTCTATTTCCATTGCAAACCAATACTTTTGCTTTGACTTGCATTGATTTTGCATTCTATTTCCATTGCACCCCAATACTTTTGCTTTTACTTGCATTGATTTAGCATTCTATTTCCATTGCATCCCAATAGTTTTGCATTGACTTGCATTGATTTTGCATTCTATTTCCAGTGCACCCCAAAACTTTTGCATTGACTTGCATTGACTTTGCATTCTATTTCCAGTGCCCCCCAATACTTTTGCATTTATTTGCATTGATTTTGCATTCTATTTCCATTGCACTCAAATACTTTTGCATTTATTTGTATTAATCTTGCTTTCTATTTCCATTGCACCCCAATGCTTTTGCATTGACTTGCATTGATTTTGCATTCTATTTCCATTGCACCACAATACTTTTGCATCTATTTGCATTGATTTTGAATTCTATTCCATTGCCCTCAAATACTTTTGCATTGACTTGCATTGATTTTGCATTCTATTTCCAGTGGACCCCAAACCTTTTGCATTGACTTGCATTGATTTTGCATTCTATTTCCAGTGCCCCCCAATACTTTTGCATTTATTTGCATTGATTTTGCATTCTATTTCCATTGCCCTCAAATACTTTTGCATTTATTTGTATTAATCTTGCTTTCTATTTCCATTGCACCCCAATGCTTTTGCATTGACTTGCATTGATTTTGCATTCTATTTGCATTGCACCCCAATACTTTTGCATTGACATGCATTGATTTTGCATTCTATTTCCATTGCACCGCAATACTTTTGCTTTGACTTGCATTGATTTTGCATTTTATTTCCATTGCACCACAATACTTTTGCATCTATTTGCATTGATTTTGAATTCTATTTCCATTGCATCACAATACTTTTGCCTTTACTTGCATTGGTTTTGCATTCTATTTCCAGTGCACACAAATACTTTTGCATTAATTGTATTAATTTTGCTTTCTATTGCCATTGCACCCCAATAGTTTTAAATTTACTTACATTGATATTGCATTTTATTTCAATTGCACCCCAATACTTTTGCATTGATTTGCATTGATTTTTCTTTCTATTTCCATTGCAAACCAATACTTTTGCTTTGACTTGCATTGATTTTGCATTCTATTTCCATTGCACCCCAATACTTTTGCTTTTACTTGCATTGATTTAGCATTCTATTTCCATTGCATCCCAATAGTTTTGCATTGACTTGCATTGATTTTGAATTCTATTTCCATTGCACCCCAAGACTTTTGCCTCTATTTGCATTGATTTTGAATTCTATTTCCATTGCATCACAATACTTTTGCCTTTACTTGCATTGGTTTTGCATTCTATTTCCAGTGCACACAAATACTTTTGCATTAATTGTATTAATTTTGCTTTCTATTGCCATTGCACCCCAATAGTTTTAAATTTACTTACATTGATATTGCATTTTATTTCAATTGCACCCCAATACGTTTACATTGATTTGCATTGATTTTTCTTTCTATTTTCATTGCGACCCAATACTTTTGCTTTGACTTGCATTGATTTTGCATTCTATTTCCATTGCACCCCAATACGTTTGCATTTTTTACTTTGGTTTTGCATTCAATTTCCATTGCACCCTAATGTTATGCATTGACTTGCATTGATTTTGCATTCTATTTCCATTGCACCCCAATACCTTTGCATTGACATGCATTAATTTGCATTCTATTTCCATTGCACCCCAATCGTTTTGCATCAACTTGCATTGATTTTGCATTCTATTTCCATTGCACCCTAATACTTTTGCATTGACCTGCATTCTATTTCCATTGCACCTCAATACTTTTGCATTTGCATCGGTTTTGCATTATATTTCCATTGCACCCCAATACTTTTGATTTTTTTTGCATTGGTTGTGTTTTCTATTTCCATTGCACGCCAATAGTTTTGCATTGACTTGCATTGATTTTGCATTATATATCCATTGCACCCTAATACTTTTGCATTGACTTGCATTCTTTTTCAATTGTACCCCAATACTTTTGCATGTATTTGCATTGATTTTTCATTTTATTTCCCTTGCACCCTAATACTTTTGCATTGACCTGCATTCTATTTCGATTGCACCTCAATACTTTTGCATTGACTTGCATTGATTTTGCATTCTATTTCCAGTGCACCCCAAAACTTTTGCATTGACTTGCATTGATTTTGCATTCTATTTCCAGTGCCCCTCAATACTTTTGCATTTATTTGCATTGATTTTGCATTCTATTTCCATTGCACTCAAATACTTTTGCATTGACTTGCATTGATTTTGCATTCTATTTCCATTGCACCCCAATACTTTTGCATTGACATGCATTCATTTAGCATTCTATTTCCATTGTCCCCCAATACGTTTGCATTTTTTACTTTGGTTTCGCATTCTATTTCCATTCCACCCCAATGCTTTTGCATTGACTTGCATTGATTTTGCATTCTATTTCCATTGCACCCCAATACTTTTGCATTGACAATCATTAATTTGCATTCTATTTCCATTGCACCCCAATCGTTTTGCATTAACTTGCATTGATTTTCCACTCTATTTCCATTGCACCCCAATACTTTTGCATTGACATGCATTGATTTTGCATTCTACTTCCATTGCACCGCAATACTTTTGCATTGACTTGCATTGATTTGCATTCTATTTCCAGTGCACCCCAATACTTTTGCATTGACATGCATTGATTTTGCATTCTATTTCCATTGCACCGCAATAATTTTGCATTGACTTGCATTGATTTTGCATTCTATTTCCAGGGCCCCCAATACTTTTGCATTTATTTGCATTGATTTTGCATTCTATTTCCATTGCCCTCAAATACTTTTGCATTTATTTGTATTAATCTTGCTTTCTATTTCCATTGCAACCCAATACTTTTGCTTTGACTTGCATTGATTTTGCATTCTATTTCAATTGCACCCCAATACTTTTACATTGATTTGCATTGATTTTTCTTTCTATTTTCATTGCAACCCAATACTTTTGCTTTGACTTGCATTGATTTTGCATTCTATTTCCATTGCACCCCAATACGTTTGCATTTTTTACTTTGGTTTTGCATTCAATTTCCATTGCATCCCAATACTTTTGCATTGACTTGCATTGATTTTGAATTCTATTTCCATTGCATCACAATACTTTTGACTTTACTTGCATTGGTTTTGCGTTCTATTTCCAGTGCACACAAATACTTTTGCATTTATTTGTATTAATTTTGCTTTCTATTGCCATTGCACCCCAATACTTTTAAATTTACTTACATTTATATTGCATTTTATTTCAATTGCACCCCAATAGTTTTGCTGTGACTTGCATTGATTTTGCATTCTATTTCCATTGCAAACCAATACGTTTGCATTTTTTACTTTGGTTTTGCATTTTATTTCCATTGCACCCTAATGCTTTTGCATTGACTTGCATTGATTTTGCATTCTATTTCCATTGCACCCCAATACTTTTGCATTTACATACATTAATTTGCATTCTATTTCCATTGCACCCAAATCGTTTTGCATTAACTTGCATTGATTTTGCATTCTATTTCCATTGCACCGCAATGCTTTTGCATTGACTTGCATTTGTTTTCCACTCTATTTCCATTGCACCCCAATACTTTTGCATTGACATGCATTGATTTTGCATTATATTTCCATTGCTCCGCAATACTTTTGCATTGACTTGCATTGATTTTGAATTCTATTTCCAGTGCACCCCAATACTTTTGCATTGACATGCATTGATTTTGCATTCTATTTCCATTGCACCGCAATACTTTTGCATTTATTTGCATTGATTTTGCATTCTATTTCTATTGCACCCCAATACGTTTGCATTGACATGCATTGATTTTGCATTCTACTTCCATTGCACCGCAATAATTTTGCATTGACTTGCATTGATTTTGCATTCTATTTCCAGTGCACCCCAAAACTTTTGCATTGACTTGCATTGATTTTACATTCTATTTCCAGTGCCCCCAATACTTTTGCATTTATTTGCATTGATTTTGCATTCTATTTCCATTGCCCTCAAATACTTTTGCATTTATTTGTATTAATCTTGCTTTCTATTTCCCTTGCACCCCAATGCTTTTGCATTGACTTGCATTGATTTTGCTTTCTATTTCCATTGCACCCCAATACTTTTGCATTGACATGCATTGATTTTGCATTCTATTTCCATTGCACCCCAATACTTTTGCTTTGACTTGCATTGATTTAGCATTCTATTTCCATTGCATCCCAATACTTTTGCACTGTCTTGCATTGATTTTGAATTCTATTTCCATTGCACCCCAAGACTTTTGCATCTATTTGCATTGATTTTGAATTCTATTTCCATTGCATCACAATACTTTTGTCTTTACTTGCATTGGTTTTGCATTCTATTTCCAGTGCACACAAATACTTTTGCATTAATTGTATTAATTTTGCTTTTTATTGCCATTGCACACCAATAGTTTTAAATTTACTTACATTGATATTGCATTTTATTTCAATTGCACCCCAATACTTTTGCATTGATTTGCATTGATTTTTCTTTCTATTTCCATTGCAACCCAATACTTTTGCTTTGACTTGCATTGATTTTACATTCTATTTCAATTGCACCCCAATACTTTTACATTGATTTGCATTGATTTTTCTTTCTATTTTCATTGCAACCCAATACTTTTGCTTTGACTTGCATTGATTTTGCATTCTATTTCCATTGCACCCCAATACGTTTGCATTTTTTACTTTGGTTTTGCATTCAATTTCCATTGCATCCCAATACTTTTGCATTGACTTGCATTGATTTTGAATTCTGTTTCCATTGCATCACAATACTTTTGACTTTACTTGCATTGATTTTGCATTCTATTTCCATTGCCCTCAAATACTTTTGCATTTATTTGTATTAATCTTGCTTTCTATTTCCATTGCACCCCAATGCTTTTGCATTGACTTGTATTGATTTTGCATTCTATTTCCATTGCACCCCAATACTTTTGCAATGACATGCATTGATTTTGCATTCTATTTCCATTGCACCGCAATACTTTTGCTTTGACTTGCACTGATTTTGCTTTCTATTTCCATTGCACCCCAATACTTTTGCTTTTACTTGCATTGATTTAGCATTCTATTTCCATTGCATCCCAATACTTTTGCATTGACTTGCATTGATTTTGAATTCTATTTCCATTGCACCCCAAGACTTTTGCATTGACTTGCATTGATTTAGCATTCTATTTCCATTGCACCCCAATACTTTTGCATCTATTTGCATTGACTTTGCATTCTATTTCCATTGCACCCCAATACTTTTGCATTTATTTGCATTGGTTGTCCATTCTATTTCCATTGCACCACAATAGTTCTGCATTAACTTGCATTTATTTTGTATTCTATATCCATTGCACCCTAATACTTTTGCATTTCCTTGCATTCTTTATCCATTGCACCCCAATACTTTTGCATTCATTTGCATTGATTTTGCACTCTATTTCCATTGCACCCCAATACTTTTGCATTTATTTGCATTGGTTGTGCATTCTATTTCCATTGCACGCCAATAGTTTTGCATTGACTTGCATTGATTTTGCATTCTATTTCCATTGCACCCCAATACCTTTGCATTGACATGCATTAATTTGCATTCTATTTCCATTGCACCCCAATTATTTTGCATCAACTTGCATTGATTTTGCATTCTATTTCCATTGCACCCTAATACTTTTGCATTGACCTGCATTCTATTTCCATTGCACCTCAATACTTTTGCATTTGCCTCGGTTTTGCATCATATTTCCAGTGCCCCCAAATACTTTTGCATTTATTTGCATTGATTTTGCATTCTATTTCCATTGCCCTCAAATACTTTTGCATTGACTTGCATTGATTTTGCATTCTATTTCCAGTGCACCCCAAACCTTTTGCATTGACTTGCATTGATTTTGCATTCTATTTCCAGGGCCCCCAATACTTTTGCATTTATTTGCATTGATTTTGCATTCTATTTCCATTGCCCTCAAATACTTTTGCATTTATTTGTATTAATCTTGCTTTCTATTTCCATTGCACCCCAATGCTTTTGCATTTACTTGCATTGATTTTGCATTCTATTTCCATTGCACCCCAATACTTTTGCATTGGCATGCATTGATTTTGCATTCTATTTCCATTGCACCGCAATACTTTTGCTTTGACTTGCATTGATTTAGCATTCTATTTCCATTGCATCCCAATACTTTTGCACTGTCTTGCATTGATTTTGAATTCTATTTCCATTGCACCCCAAGACTTTTGCATTGACTTGCATTGATTTAGCATTCTATTTCCATTGCACCCCAATACTTTTGCATCTATTTGCATTGATTTTGAATTCTATTTCCATTGCATCACAATACTTTTGTCTTTACTTGCATTGGTTTTGCATTCTATTTCCAGTGCACACAAATACTTTTGCATTAATTGTATTAATTTTGCTTTTTATTGCCATTGCACACCAATAGTTTTAAATTTACTTACATTGATATTGCATTTTATTTCCATTGCACCCCAATACTTTTGCATTGACATGCATTGATTTTGCATTATATTTCCATTGCTCCGCAATACTTTTGCATTGACTTGCATTGATTTTGAATTCTATTTCCAGTGCACCCCAATACTTTTGCATTGACATGCATTGATTTTGCATTCTATTTCCAGTGCCCCCCAATACTTTTGCATTTATTTGCATTGATTATGCATTCTATTTCCATTGCACCCCAATACGTTTGCATTGACATGCATTGATTTTGCATTCTACTTCCATTGCACCGCAATAATTTTGCATTGACTTGCATTGATTTTGCATTCTATTTCCAGTGCACCCCAAAACTTTTGCATTGACTTGCATTGATTTTACATTCTATTTCCAGTGCCCCCAATACTTTTGCATTTATTTGCATTGATTTTGCATTCTATTTCCATTGCCCTCAAATACTTTTGCATTTATTTGTATTAATCTTGCTTTCTATTTCTTTTGCACCCCAATGCTTTTGCATTGACTTGCATTGATTTTGCATTCTATTTCCATTGCACCCCAATACTTTTGCATTGACATGCATTGATTTTGCATTCTATTTCCATTGCACCCCAATACTTTTGCTTTGACTTGCATTGATTTAGCATTCTATTTCCATTGCATCCCAATACTTTTGCACTGTCTTGCATTGATTTTGAATTCTATTTCCATTGCACCCCAAGACTTTTGCATCTATTTGCATTGATTTTGAATTCTATTTCCATTGCATCACAATACTTTTGTCTTTACTTGCATTGGTTTTGCATTCTATTTCCAGTGCACACAAATACTTTTGCATTAATTGTATTAATTTTGCTTTTTATTGCCATTGCACACCAATAGTTTTAAATTTACTTACATTGATATTGCATTTTATTTCAATTGCACCCCAATACTTTTGCATTGATTTGCATTGATTTTTCTTTCTATTTCCATTGCAACCCAATACTTTTGCTTTGACTTGCATTGATTTTGCATTCTATTTCAATTGCACCCCAATACTTTTACATTGATTTGCATTGATTTTTCTTTCTATTTTCATTGCAACCCAATACTTTTGCTTTGACTTGCATTGATTTTGCATTCTATTTCCATTGCACCCCAATACGTTTGCATTTTTTACTTTGGTTTTGCATTCAATTTCCATTGCATCCCAATACTTTTGCATTGACTTGCATTGATTTTGAATTCTGTTTCCATTGCGTCACAATACTTTTGCATTGACTTGCATTGATTTTGAATTCTATTTCCATTGCACCCCAAGACTTTTGCATTGACTTGCATTGATTTAGCATTCTATTTCCATTGCACCCCAATCGTTTTGCATCAACTTGCATTGATTTTGCATTCTATTTCCATTGCACCCTAATACTTTTGCATTGACCTGCATTCTATTTCCATTGCACCTCAATACTTTTGCATTTGCCTCGGTTTTGCATTATATTTCCAGTGCCCCCAAATACTTTTGCATTTATTTGCATTGATTTTGCATTCTATTTCCATTGCCCTCAAATACTTTTGCATTGACTTGCATTGATTTTGCATTCTATTTCCAGTGCACCCCAAACCTTTTGCATTGACTTGCATTGATTTTGCATTCTATTTCCAGGGCCCCCAATACTTTTGCATTTATTTGCATTGATTTTGCATTCTATTTCCATTGCCCTCAAATACTTTTGCATTTATTTGTATTAATCTTGCTTTCTATTTCCATTGCACCCCAATGCTTTTGCATTTACTTGCATTGATTTTGCATTCTATTTCCATTGCACCCCAATACTTTTGCATTGGCATGCATTGATTTTGCATTCTATTTCCATTGCATCCCAATACTTTTGCACTGTCTTGCATTGATTTTGAATTCTATTTCCATTGCACCCCAAGACTTTTGCATTGACTTGCATTGATTTAGCATTCTATTTCCATTGCACCCCAATACTTTTGCATCTATTTGCATTGATTTTGAATTCTATTTCCATTGCATCACAATACTTTTGTCTTTACTTGCATTGGTTTTGCATTCTATTTCCAGTGCACACAAATACTTTTGCATTAATTGTATTAATTTTGCTTTTTATTGCCTTTGCACACCAATAGTTTTAAATTTACTTACATTGATATTGCATTTTATTTCAATTGCACCCCAATACTTTTGCATTGATTTGCATTGATTTTTCTTTCTATTTCCATTGCAACCCAATACTTTTGCTTTGACTTGCATTGATTTTGCATTCTATTTCAATTGCACCCCAATACTTTTACATTGATTTGCATTGATTTTTCTTTCTATTTTCATTGCAACCCAATACTTTTGCTTTGACTTGCATTGATTTTGCATTCTATTTCCATTGCACCCCAATACGTTTGCATTTTTTACTTTGGTTTTGCATTCAATTTCCATTGCATCCCAATACTTTTGCATTGACTTGCAATGATTTTGAATTCTATTTCCATTGCACCCCAATGCTTTTGCATTGACTTGCATTGATTTTGCATTCTATTTCCATTGCACCCCAATACTTTTGCATTGACATGCATTGATTTTGCATTCTATTTCCATTGCACCGCAATACTTTTGCTTTGACTTGCACTGATTTAGCATTCTATTTCCATTGCACCGCAATACTTTTGCTTTGACTTGCATTGATTTTGCATTCTATTTCCATTGCACCCCAATACTTTTGCTTTTACTTGCATTGATTTAGCATTCTATTTCCATTGCACCCCAATGCTTTTGCATTGACTTGCATTGATTTTGAATTCTATTTCCATTGCACCCCAAGACTTTTGCATTGACTTGCATTGATTTAGCATTCTATTTCCATTGCACCCCAATACTTTTGCATCTATTTGCATTGACTTTGCATTCTATATCCATTGCACCCCAATACTTTTGCTTTTGCTTGCATTGATTTTACATTCTATTTCCATTGCACCCCAATACTTTTGCATTTATTTGTATTAATTTTGCTTTCTATTTTCACTGCACCCCAATACCGTTGCATTGACTTGCATTTGCTATGCCTTCTATTGCCATTGCACGCCAAAACTTTTGCATTCATTTGCATTGCTTTTGCATGCTATTTCCATTGCACCCAATACTTTTGCATTTATTTGCATTGGTTGTCCATTCTATTTCCATTGCACCCCAATAGTTCTGCATTAACTTGCATTTATTTTGTATTCTATATCCATTGCACCCTAATACTTTTGCATTTCCTTGCATTCTTTATCCATTGCACCCCAATACTTTTGCATTCATTTGCATTGATTTTGCACTCTATTTCCATTGCACACCAATACTTTTGCATTTATTTGCATTGGTTGTGCATTCTATTTCCATTGCACGCCAATTGTTTTGCATTGACTTGCATTGATTTTGCATTCTATTTCCATTGCACCCCAATACCTTTGCATTGACATGCATTAATTTGCATTCTATTTCCATTGCACCCCAATCGTTTTGCATCAACTTGCATTGATTTTGCATTCTATTTCCATTGCACCCTAATACTTTTGCATTGACCTGCATTCTATTTCCATCGCACCTCAATACTTTTGCATTTGCCTCGGTTTTGCATTATATTTCCAGTGCCCCCAAATACTTTTGCATTTATTTGCATTGATTTTGCATTCTATTTCCATTGCCCTCAAATACTTTTGCATTGACTTGCATTGATTTTGCATTCTATTTCCAGTGCACCCCAAACCTTTTGCATTGACTTGCATTGATTTTGCATTCTATTTCCAGGGCCCCCAATACTTTTGCATTTATTTGCATTGATTTTGCATTCTATTTCCATTGCCCTCAAATACTTTTGCATTTATTTGTATTAATCTTGCTTTCTATTTCCATTGCACCCCAATGCTTTTGCATTGACTTGCATTGATTTTGCATTCTATTTCCATTGCACCCCAATACTTTTGCATTGACATGCATTGATTTTGCATTCTATTTCCATTGCACCCCAATACTTTTGCTTTGACTTGCATTGATTTAGCATTCTATTTCCATTGCATCCCAATACTTTTGCACTGTCTTGCATTGATTTTGAATTCTATTTCCATTGCACCCCAAGACTTTTGCATCTATTTGCATTGATTTTGAATTCTATTTCCATTGCATCACAATACTTTTGTCTTTACTTGCATTGGTTTTGCGTTCTATTTCCAGTGCACACAAATACTTTTGCATTAATTGTATTAATTTTGCTTTTTATTGCCATTGCACACCAATAGTTTTAAATTTACTTACATTGATATTGCATTTTATTTCAATTGCACCCCAATACTTTTGCATTGATTTGCATTGATTTTTCTTTCTATTTCCATTGCAACCCAATACTTTTGCTTTGACTTGCATTGATTTTGCATTCTATTTCAATTGCACCCCAATACTTTTACATTGATTTGCATTGATTTTTCTTTCTATTTTCATTGCAACCCAATACTTTTGCTTTGACTTGCATTGATTTTGCATTCTATTTCCATTGCACCCCAATACGTTTGCATTTTTTACTTTGGTTTTGCATTCAATTTCCATTGCATCCCAATACTTTTGCATTGACTTGCATTGATTTTGAATTCTGTTTCCATTGCATCACAATACTTTTGACTTTACTTGCATTGGTTTTGCGTTCTATTTCCAGTGCACACAAATACTTTTGCATTAATTGTATTAATTTTGCTTTCTATTGCCATTGCACCCCAATAGTTTTAAATTTACTTACATTGATATTACATTTTATTTCAATTGCACCCCAATACTTTTACATTGATTTGCATTGATTTTTCTTTCTATTTTCATTGCAACCCAATACTTTTGCTTTGACTTGCATTGATTTTGCATTCTATTTCCATTGCACCCCAATACGTTTGCATTTTTTACTTTGGTTTTGCATTCAATTTCCATTGCACCCCAATGCTTTTGCATTGACTTGCATTGATTTTGCATTCTATTTCCATTGCACCCCAATACCTTTGCATTAACATGCATTAATTTGCATTCTATTTCCATTGCACCCCAATCGTTTTGCATCAACTTGCATTGATTTTGCATTCTATTTCCATTGCACCCTAATACTTTTGCATTGACCTGCATTCTATTTCCATTGCACCTCAATACTTTTGCATTTGCATCGGTTTTGCATTCTATTTCCATTGCACCCCAATGCTTTTGATTTCTTTTTGCATTGGTTGTGTTTTCTATTTCCATTGCACGCCAATAGTTTTGCATTGACTTGCATTGATTTTGCATTATATATCCATTGCACCCTAATACTTTTCCTTTAACTTGCATTCTTTTTCAATTGTACCCCAATACTTTTGCATGTATTTGCATTGATTTTACATCCTATTTCCATTGCACCCCAATACTTTTGCATTTATTTGCATTGATTTTTCATTTTATTTCCCTTGCACCCTAATACTTTTGCATTGACCTGCATTCTATTTCCATTGCACCTCAATACTTTTGCATTGACTTGCATTGATTTTGCATTCTATTTCCAGTGCACCCCAAAACATTTGCATTGACTTGCATTGATTTTGCATTCTATTTCCAGTGCCCCCCAATACTTTTGCATTTATTTGCATTGATTTTGCATTCTATTTCCATTGCACTCAAATACTTTTGCATTGACTTGCATTGATTTTGCATTCTATTTCCATTGCACCCCAATACTTTTGCATTGACATGCATTGATTTAGCATTCTATTTCCATTGTCCCCCAATACGTTTGCATTTTTTACTTTGGTTTCGCATTCTATTTCCATTCCACCCCAATGCTTTTGCATTGACATGCATTGATTTTGCATTCTATTTCCATTGCACCCCAATACTTTTGCATTGACAATCATTAATTTGCATTCTATTTCCATTGCACACCAATCGTTTTGCATTAACTTGCATTGATTTTCCACTCTATTTCCATTGCACCCCAATACTTTTGCATTGACTGTCATTGATTTTGCATTCTATTTGCATTGCACCCCAATACTTTTGCTTTGACTTGCATTGATTTTGCATTCTATTTCCATTGCACCCCAATACTTTTGCATCTATTTGCATTGATTTTGAATTCTATTTCCATTGCAAACCAATACTTTTGCTTTGACTTGCATTGATTTTGCATTCTATTTCCATTGCACCCCAATACTTTTGCTTTTACTTGCATTGATTTAGCATTCTATTTCCATTGCATCCCAATAGTTTTGCATTGACTTGCATTGATTTAGCATTCTATTTCCAGTGCACCGCAATAATTTTGCATTGACTTGCATTGGTTTTGCGTTCTATTTCCAGTGCACACAAATACTTTTGCATTAATTGTATTAATTTTGCTTTCTATTGCCATTGCACCCCAATAGTTTTAAATTTACTTACATTGATATTGCATTTTATTTCAATTGCACCCCAATACTTTTGCATTGATTTGCATTGATTTCTCTTTCTATTTCCATTGCAAACCAATACTTTTGCTTTGACTTGCATTGATTTTGCATTCTATTTCCATTGCACCCCAATACTTTTGCTTTTACTTGCATTGATTTAGCATTCTATTTCCATTGCATCCCAATAGTTTTGCATTGACTTGCATTGATTTTGAATTCTATTTCCATTGCACCCCAAGACTTTTGCATCTATTTGCATTGATTTTGAATTCTATTTCCATTGCATCACAATACTTTTGCCTTTACTTGCATTGGTTTTGCATTCTATTTCCAGTGCACACAAATACTTTTGCATTAATTGTATTAATTTTGCTTTCTATTGCCATTGCACCCCAATAGTTTTAAATTTACTTACATTGATATTGCATTTTATTTCAATTGCACCCCAATACTTTTACATTGATTTGCATTGATTTTTCTTTCTATTTTCATTGCGACCCAATACTTTTGCTTTGACTTGCATTGATTTTGCATTCTATTTCCATTGCACCCCAATACGTTTGCATTTTTTACTTTGGTTTTGCATTCAATTTCCATTGCACCCCAATGCTTTTGCATTGACTTGCATTGATTTTGCATTCTATTTCCATTGCACCCCAATACCTTTGCATTGACATGCATTAATTTGCATTCTATTTCCATTGCACCCCAATCGTTTTGCATCAACTTGCATTGATTTTGCATTCTATTTCCATTGCACCCTAATACTTTTGCATTGACCTGCATTCTATTTCCATTGCACCTCAATACTTTTGCATTTGCATCGGTTTTGCATTATATTTCCATTGCACCCCAATACTTTTGATTTTTTTTGCATTGGTTGTGTTTTCTATTTCCATTGCACGCCAATAGTTTTGCATTGACTTGCATTGATTTTGCATTATATATCCATTGCACCCTAATACTTTTGCATTGACTTGCATTCTTTTTCAATTGTACCTCAATACTTTTGCATTGACTTGCATTGATTTTGCATTCTATTTTCAGTGCACCCCAAAACTTTTGCATTGACTTGCATTGATTTTGCATTCTATTTCCAGTACCCCCCAATACGTTTGCATTTTTTACTTTGGTTTCGCATTCTATTTCCATTCCACCCCAATGCTTTTGTATTGACTTGCATTGATTTTGCATTCTATTTCCATTGCACCCCAATACTTTTGCTTTTACTTGCATTGATTTAGCATTCTATTTCCATTGCATCCCAATAGTTTTGCATTGACTTGCATTGATTTTGAATTCTATTTCCATTGCACCCCAAGACTTTTGCATCTATTTGCATTGATTTTGAATTCTATTTCCATTGCATCACAATACTTTTGCCTTTACTTGCATTGGTTTTGCATTCTATTTCCAGTGCACACAAATACTTTTGCATTAATTGTATTAATTTTGCTTTCTATTGCCATTGCACCCCAATAGTTTTAAATTTACTTACATTGATATTGCATTTTATTTCAATTGCACCCCAATACTTTTACATTGATTTGCATTGATTTTTCTTTCTATTTTCATTGCGACCCAATACTTTTGCTTTGACTTGCATTGATTTTGCATTCTATTTCCATTGCACCCCAATACGTTTGCATTTTTTACTTTGGTTTTGCATTCAATTTCCATTGCACCCTAATGCTTTTGCATTGACTTGCATTGATTTTGCATTCTATTTCCATTGCACCCCAATACCTTTGCATTGACATGCATTAATTTGCATTCTATTTCCATTGCACCCCAATCGTTTTGCATCAACTTGCATTGATTTTGCATTCTATTTCCATTGCACCCTAATACTTTTGCATTGACCTGCATTCTATTTCCATTGCACCTCAATACTTTTGCATTTGCATCGGTTTTGCATTATATTTCCATTGCACCCCAATACTTTTGATTTTTTTTGCATTGGTTGTGTTTTCTATTTCCATTGCACGCCAATAGTTTTGCATTGACTTGCATTGATTTTGCATTATATATCCATTGCACCCTAATACTTTTGCATTGACTTGCATTCTTTTTCAATTGTACCTCAATACTTTTGCATTGACTTGCATTGATTTTGCATTCTATTTCCAGTGCACCCCAAAACTTTTGCATTGACTTGCATTGATTTTGCATTCTATTTCCAGTACCCCCCAATACTTTTGCATTTATTTGCATTGATTTTGCATTCTATTTCCATTGCACTCAAATACTTTTGCATTGACTTGCATTGATTTTGCATTCTATTTCCATTGCACCCCAATACTTTTGCATTGACATGCATTGATTTAGCATTCTATTTCCATTGTTCCCCAATACGTTTGCATTTTTTACTTTGGTTTCGCATTCTATTTCCATTCCACCCCAATGCTTTTGCATTGACTTGCATTGATTTTGCATTCTATTTCCATTGCACCCCAATACTTTTGCATTGACAATCATTAATTTGCATTCTATTTCCATTGCACCCCAATCGTTTTGCATTAACTTGCATTGATTTTCCACTCTATTTCCATTGCACCCCAATACTTTTGCATTGACATGCATTGATTTTGCATTCTACTTCCATTGCACCGCAATACTTTTGCATTGACTTGCATTGATTTGCATTCTATTTCCAGTGCACCCCAATACTTTTGCATTGACATTCATTGATTTTGCATTCTATTTCCATTGCACCGCAATAATTTTGCATTGACTTGCATTGATTTTGCATTCTATTTCCAGTGCACCCCAAAACTTTTGCATTGACTTGCATTGATTTTGCATTCTATTTCCAGGGCCCCCAATACTTTTGCATTTATTTGCATTGATTTTGCATTCTATTTCCATTGTACCCCAATACTTTTGCATTTATTTGCATTGACTTTGCATTCTATTTCCATTGCACCACAATACATTTGCATTGACTTGCATTGGTTTTGCATTCTATTTCCAGTGCACACAAATACTTTTGCATTTATTTGTATTAATTTTGCTTTCTATTGCCATTGCACCCCAATACTTTTAAATTTACTTACATTTATATTGCATTTTATTTCAATTGCACCCCAATAGTTTTGCTTTGACTTGCATTGATTTTGCATTCTATTTCCATTGCAAACCAATACGTTTGCATTTTTTCTTTGGTTTTGCATTCTATTTCCATTGCACCGCAATGCTTTTGCATTGATTTGCATTTGTTTTCCACTCTATTTCCATTGCACCCCAATACTTTTGCATTGACATGCATTGATTTTGCATTATATTTCCATTGCTCCGCAATACTTTTGCATTGACTTGCATTGATTTTGCATTCTATTTCCAGTGCACCCCAATACTTTTGCATTGACATGCATTGATTTTGCACTCTATTTCCAGTGCCCCCCAATACTTTTGCATTTATTTGCATTGATTTTGCATTCTATTTCCATTGCACCCCAATACTTTTGCATTGACATGCATTGATTTTGCATTCTACTCCCATTGCACCGCAATAATTTTGCATTGACTTGCATTGATTTTGCATTCTATTTCCAGTGCACCCCAAAACTTTTGCATTGACTTGCATTGATTTTGCATTCTATTTCCAGTGCCCCCCAATACTTTTGCATTTATTTGCATTGATTTTGCATTCTATTTCCATTGCCCTCAAATACTTTTGCATTCATTTGTATTAATCTTGCTTTCTATTTCCATTGCACCCCAATGCTTTTGCATTGACTTGCATTGATTTTGCATTCTATTTCCATTGCACCCCAATACTTTTGCATTGATTTGCATTGATTTTTCTTTCTATTTCCATTGCAACCCAATACTTTTGCTTTGACTTGCATTGATTTGCATTCTATTTCCATTGCACCCCAATCGTTTTGCATTTATTTGCATTGATTTTGCATTCTATTTCCATTGTCCCCCAATACGTTTGCATTTTTTACTTTGGTTTCGCATTCTATTTCCATTCCACCCCAATGCTTTTGCATTCTTGCATTGATTTTGCATTCTATTTCCATTGCACCCCAATACTTTTGCATTGACAATCATTAATTTGCATTCTATTTCCATTGCACCCCAATCGTTTTGCATTAACTTGCATTGATTTTCCACTCTATTTCCATTGCACCCCAATACTTTTGCATTGACATGCATTGATTTTGCATTCTACTTCCATTGCACCGCAATACTTTTGCATTGACTTGCATTGATTTGCATTCTATTTCCAGTGCACCCCAATACTTTTGCATTGACATGCATTGATTTTGCATTCTATTTCCATTGCACCGCAATAATTTTGCAATGACTTGCATTGATTTTGCATTCTATTTCCAGTGCACCCCAAAACTTTTGCATTGACTTGCATTGATTTTGCATTCTATTTCCAGGGCCCCCAATACTTTTGCATTTATTTGCATTGATTTTGCATTCTATTTCCATTGCCCTCAAATACTTTTGCATTTATTTGTATTAATCTTGCTTTCTATTTCCATTGCACCCCAATGCTTTTGCATTGACTTGCATTGATTTTGCATTCTATTTCCATTGCACCCCAATACTTTTGCATTGACATGCATTGATTTTGCATTCTATTTCCATTGCACCACAATACTTTTGCATTGACTTGCATTGATTTTGAATTCTTTTTCCATTGCACCCCAAGACTTTTGCCTTGACTTGCATTGATTTAGCATTCTATTTCCATTGTACCCCAATACTTTTGCATTTATTTGCATTGACTTTGCATTCTATTTCCATTGCACCACAATACATTTGCATTGACTTGCATTGGTTTTGCATTCTATTTCCAGTGCACACAAATACTTTTGCATTTATTTGTATTAATTTTGCTTTCTATTGCCATTGCACCCCAATAGTTTTAAATTTACTTTCATTGATATTACATTTTATTTCAATTGCACCCCAATACTTTTACATTGATTTGCATTGATTTTTCTTTCTATTTTCATTGCAACCCAATACTTTTGCTTTGACTTGCATTGATTTTGCATTCTATTTCCATTGCACCCCAATGCTTTTGCATTGACTTGCATTGATTTTGCATTCTATTACCATTGCACCCCAATACTTTTGCATTTACATACATTAATTTGCATTCTATTTCCATTGCACCCCAATACGTTTTGCATTAACTTGCATTGATTTTGCATTCTATTTCCATTGCACCGCAATGCTTTTGCATTGACTTGCATTTGTTTTCCACTCTATTTCCATTGCACCCCAATACTTTTGCATTGACATGCATTGACTTTGCATTATATTTCCAGTGCCCCCCAATACTTTTGCATTTATTTGCATTGATTTTGCATTCTATTTCCATTGCACCCCAATACTTTTGCATTGACATGCATTGATTTTGCATTCTACTTCCATTGCACCGCAATAATTTTGCTTTGACTTGCATTGATTTTGCATTCTATTTCCAGTGCACCCCAAAACGTTTGCGTTGACTTACATTGATTTTGCATTCTATTTCCAGTGCCCCCCAATACTTTTGCATTTATTTGCATTGATTTTGCATTCTATTTCCATTGCACTCAAATACTTTTGCATTTATTTGTATTAATCTTGCTTTCTATTTCCATTGCACCCCAATGCTTTTGCATTGACTTGCATTGATTTTGCATTCTATTTCCATTGCACCCCAATACTTTTGCATCTATTTGCATTGATTTTGAATTCTATTCCATTGCCCTCAAATACTTTTGCATTGACTTGCATTGATTTTGCATTCTATTTCCAGTGGACCCCAAACCTTTTGCATTGACTTGCATTGATTTTGCATTCTATTTCCAGTGCCCCCCAATACTTTTGCATTTATTTGCATTGATTTTGCATTCTATTTCCATTGCCCTCAAATACTTTTGCATTCATTTGTATTAATCTTGCTTTCTATTTCCATTGCACCCCAATGCTTTTGCATTGACTTGCATTGATTTTGCATTCTATTTGCATTGCACCCCAATATTTTTGCATTGATTTGCATTGATTTTTCTTTCTATTTCCATTGCAACCCAATACTTTTGCTTTGACTTGCATTGATTTTGCATTCTATTTCCATTGCACCCCAATACTTTTGCTTTTACTTGCATTGATTTAGCATTCTATTTCCATTGCATCCCAATAGTTTTGCATTGACTTGCATTGATTTTGAATTCTATTTCCATTGCACCCCAAGACTTTTGCATTGACTTGCATTGATTTAGCATTCTATTTCCATTGCACCCCAATACTTTTGCATCTATTTGCATTGATTTTGAATTCTATTTCCATTGCATCACAATACTTTTGACTTTACTTGCATTGGTTTTGCGTTCTATTTCCAGTGCACACAAATACTTTTGCATTAATTGTATTAATTTTGCTTTCTATTGCCATTGCACCCCAATAGTTTTAAATTTACTTACATTGATTTTGCATTTTATTTCAATTGCACCCCAATACTTTTACATTGATTTGCATTGATTTTTCTTTCTATTTTCATTGCAACCCAATACTTTTGCTTTGACTTGCATTGATTTTGCATTCTATTTCCATTGCACCCCAATACGTTTGCATTTTTTACTTTGGTTTTGCATTCAATTTCCATTGCACCCTAATGCTTTTGCATTGACTTGCATTGATTTTGCATTCTATTTCCATTGCACCCCAATACCTTTGCATTAACATGCATTAATTTGCATTCTATTTCCATTGTACCCCAATCGTTTTGCATCAACTTGCATTGATTTTGCATTCTATTTCCATTGCACCCTAATACTTTTGCATTGACCTGCATTCTATTTCCATTGCACATCAATACTTTTGCATTTGCATCGGTTTTGCATTCTATTTCCATTGCACCCCAATACTTTTGATTTTTTTTGCATTGGTTGTGTTTTCTATTTCCATTGCACGCCAATAGTTTTGCATTGACTTGCATTGATTTTGCATTATATATCCATTGCACCCTAATACTTTTGCATTGACTTGCATTCTTTTTCAATTGTACCCCAATACTTTTGCATGTATTTGCATTGATTTTACATCCTATTTCCATTGCACCCCAATACTTTTGCATTTATTTGCTTTGATTTTGAATTCTATTTCCCTTGCACCCTAATACTTTTGCATTGACCTGCATTCTATTTCGATTGCACCTCAATACTTTTGCATTGACTTGCATTGATTTTGCATTCTATTTCCGGTGCACCCCAAAACTTTTGCATTGACTTGAATTGATTTTGCATTCTATTTCCACTGCCCCCCAATACTTTTCGCATTTATTTGCATTGATTTTGCATTCTATTTCCATTGCACTCAAATACTTTTGCATTGACTTGCATTGATTTTGCATCCTATTTCCAGTGCACCCCAAAACTTTTGCATTGCCTTGCATTGATTTTGCATTCTATTTCCATTGCACCCCAATACGTTTGCATTTTTTACTTTGGTTTTGCATTCAATTTCCATTGCATCCCAAGACTTTTGCATTGACTTGCATTGATTTAGCATTCTATTTCCATTGCACCCCAATACTTTTGCATTTCTTTGCATTTTTTGCATTTTATTTCCATTGCACCCCAATACTTTTGCTTTTGCTTGCATTGATTTTACATTCTATTTCCATTGCACCCCAATACTTTTGCATTTATTTGTATTAATTTTGCTTTCTATTTTCACTGCACCCCAATACCGTTGCATTGACTTGCATTTGCTATGCCTTCTATTGCCATTGCACACCAAAACTTTTGCATTCATTTGCATTGCTTTTGCATTCTATTTCCATTGCACCCAATACTTTTGCATTTATTTGCATTGGTTGTCCATTCTATTTCCATTGCACCCCAATAGTTCTGCATTAACTTGCATTTATTTTGTATTCTATATCCATTGCACCCTAATACTTTTGCATTTCCTTGCATTCTTTATCCATTGCACCCCAATACTTTTGCATTCATTTGCATTGATTTTGCACTCTATTTCCATTGCACCCCAATACTTTTGCATTTATTTACATTGGTTGTGCATTCTATTTCCATTGCACGCCAATAGTTTTGCATTGACTTGCATTGATTTTGCATTCTATTTCCATTGCACCCCAATACCTTTGCATTAACATGCATTAGTTTGCATTCTATTTCCATTGCACCCCAATCGTTTTGCATCAACTTGCATTGATTTTGCATTCTATTTCCATTGCACCCTAATACTTTTGCATTGACCTGCATTCTATTTCCATTGCACCTCAATACTTTTGCATTTGCCTCGGTTTTGCATTATACTTCCAGTGCCCCCAAAATACTTTTGCATTTATTTGCATTGATTTTGCATTCTATTTCCATTGCCCTCAAATACTTTTGCATTGACTTGCATTGATTTTGCATTCTATTTCCAGTGCACCCCAAACCTTTTGCATTGACTTGCATTGATTTTGCATTCTATTTCCAGGGCCCCCAATACTTTTGCATTTATTTGCATTGATTTTGCATTCTATTTCCAGGGCCCCCAATACTTTTGCATTTATTTGCATTGATTTTGCATTCTATTTCCATTGCCCTCAAATACTTTTGCATTTATTTGTATTAATCTTGCTTTCTATTTCCATTGCACCCCAATGCTTTTGCATTGACTTGCATTGATTTTGCATTCTATTTCCATTGCACCCCAATACTTTTGCATTGACATGCATTGATTTTGCATTCTATTTCCATTGCACCCCAATACTTTTGCTTTGACTTGCATTGATTTAGCATTCTATTTCCATTGCATCCCAATACTTTTGCACTGTCTTGCATTGATTTTGAATTCTATTTCCATTGCACCCCAAGACTTTTGCATCTATTTGCATTGATTTTGAATTCTATTTCCATTGCATCACAATACTTTTGTCTTTACTTGCATTGGTTTTGCATTCTATTTCCAGTGCACACAAATACTTTTGCATTAATTGTATTAATTTTGCTTTTTATTGCCATTGCACACCAATAGTTTTAAATTTACTTACATTGATATTGCATTTTATTTCAATTGCACCCCAATACTTTTGCATTGATTTGCATTGATTTTTCTTTCTATTTCCATTGCAACCCAATACTTTTGCTTTGACTTGCATTGATTTTGCATTCTATTTCAATTGCACCCCAATACTTTTACATTGATTTGCATTGATTTTTCTTTCTATTTTCATTGCAACCCAATACTTTTGCTTTGACTTGCATTGATTTTGCATTCTATTTCCATTGCACCCCAATACGTTTGCATTTTTTACTTTGGTTTTGCATTCAATTTCCATTGCATTCCAATACTTTTGCATTGACTTGCATTGATTTTGAATTCTGTTTCCATTGCATCACAATACTTTTGACTTTACTTGCATTGGTTTTGCGTTCTATTTCCAGTGCACACAAATACTTTTGCATTAATTGTATTAATTTTGCTTTCTATTGCCATTGCACCCCAATAGTTTTAAATTTACTTACATTGATATTACATTTTATTTCAATTGCACCCCAATACTTTTACATTGATTTGCATTGATTTTTCTTTCTATTTTCATTGCACCCCAATACTTTTACATTGATTTGCATTGATTTTTCTTTCTATTTTCATTGCAACCCAATACTTTTGCTTTGACTTGCATTGATTTTGCATTCTATTTCCATTGCACCCCAATACGTTTGCATTTTTTACTTTGGTTTTGCATTCAATTTCCATTGCACCCCAATGCTTTTGCATTGACTTGCATTGATTTTGCATTCTATTTCCATTGCACCCCAATACCTTTGCATTAACATGCATTAATTTGCATTCTATTTCCATTGCACCCCAATCGTTTTGCATCAACTTGCATTGATTTTGCATTCTATTTCCATTGCACCCTAATACTTTTGCATTGACCTGCATTCTATTTCCATTGCACCTCAATACTTTTGCATTTGCATCGGTTTTGCATTCTATTTCCATTGCACCCCAATGCTTTTGATTTTTTTTTGCATTGGTTGTGTTTTCTATTTCCATTGCACGCCAATAGTTTTGCATTGACTTGCATTGATTTTGCATTATATATCCATTGCACCCTAATACTTTTGCATTGACTTGCATTCTTTTTCAATTGTACCCCAATACTTTTGCATGTATTTGCATTGATTTTACATCCTATTTCCATTGCACCCCAATACGTTTGCATTTATTTGCATTGATTTTTCATTTTATTTCCCTTGCACCCTAATACTTTTGCATTGACCTGCATTCTATTTCGATTGCACCTCAATACTTTTGCATTGACTTGCATTGATTTTGCATTCTATTTCCAGTGCACCCCAAAACTTTTGCATTGACTTGCATTGATTTTGCATTCTATTTCCAGTGCCCCCCAATACTTTTGCATTTATTTGCATTGATTTTGCATTCTATTTCCATTGCACTCAAATACTTTTGCATTTACTTGTATTAATCTTGCTTTCTATTTCCATTGCACCCCAATGCTTTTGCATTGACTTGCATTGATTTTGCATTCTATTTCCATTGCACCCCAATACTTTTGCATTGACATGCATTGATTTTGCATTCTATTTCCATTGCACCGCAATACTTTTGCTTTGACTTGCATTGATTTTGCATTCTATTTCCATTGCACCCCAATACTTTTGCTTTTACTTGCATTGATTTAGCATTCTATTTCCATTGCATCCCAATACTTTTGCATTGACTTGCATTGATTTTGAATTCTATTTCCATTGCACCCCAAGACTTTTGCATTGACTTGCATTGATTTAGCATTCTATTTCCATTGCACCCCAATACTTTTGCATCTATTTGCATTGACTTTGCATTCTATTTCCATTGCACCCCAATACTTTTGCTTTTGCTTGCATTGATTTTGCATTCTATTTCCATTGCACTCAAATACTTTTGCATTGACTTGCATTGATTTTGCATTCTATTTCCAGTGCACCCCAATACTTTTGCATTTATTTGCATTGATTTTGCATTCTATTTCCATTGCACTCAAATACTTTTGCATTTATTTGTATTAATCTTGCTTTCTATTTCCATTGCACCCCAATGCTTTTGCATTGACTTGCATTGATTTTGCATTCTATTTCCATTGCACCCCAAGACTTTTGCATTGACTTGCATTGATTTTGCATTCTATTTCCATTGCACCCCAATACTTTTGCTTTTGCTTGCATTGATTTTACATTCTATTTCCATTGCACCCCAATACTTTTGCATTGACATCAATTAATTTTTTATTCTATTTCCACTGCACCCCAATACCGTTGCATTGACTTGCATTTGCTATGCCTTCTATTGCCATTGCACGCCAAAACTTTTGCATTCATTTGCATTGCTTTTGCATTCTATTTCCATTGCACCCAATACTTTTGCATTTATTTGCATTGGTTGTGCATTCTATTTCCATTGCACCCCAATAGTTCTGCATTAACTTGCATTGATTTTGTATTCTATATCCATTGCACCCTAATACTTTTGCATTTCCTTGCATTCTTTATCCATTGCACCCCAATACTTTTGCATTTATTTGCATTGATTTTGCACTCTATTTCCATTGCACCCCAATACTTTTGCATTTATTTGCATTGGTTGTGCATTCTATTTCCATTGCACACCAATAGTTTTGCATTGACTTGCATTGATTTTGCATTCTATATCCATTGCACCCTAATACTTTTGTATTGAAATTGCATTCTATTTCCATTGCACCCCAATACTTTTGCATTTATTTGTATTAATTTTGTTTTCTATTTTCACTGCACCCCAATACCGTTGCATTGACTTGCATTTGCTATGCGTTCTATTGCCATTGCACCCCAATACTTTTGCATTCATTTGCATTGACTTTGCATTTTGTTTCCATTGCACCCCAATACTTTTGCATTGATTGGCATTCATTTTGCATTCTATTTACATTGCACCCCAATACTTTTGCATTCATTTGCATTGATTTTGCACTCTATTTCCATTGCACCCCAATACTTTTGCATTTATTTGCATTGGTTGTGCATTCTATTTCCATTGCACGCCAATAGTTTTGCATTGACTTGCATTGATTTTGCATTCTATTTCCATTGCACCCCAATACCTTTGCATTGACATGCATTAATTTGCATTCTATTTCCATTGCACCCCAATCGTTTTGCATCAACTTGCATTGATTTTGCATTCTATTTCCATTGCACCCTAATACTTTTGCATTGACCTGCATTCTATTTCCATTGCACCTCAATACTTTTGCATTTGCCTCGGTTTTGCATAATATTTCCAGTGCCCCCAAATACTTTTGCATTTATTTGCCTTGATTTTGCATTCTATTTCCATTGCCCTCAAATACTTTTGCATTGACTTGCATTGATTTTGCATTCTATTTCCAGTGCACCCCAAACCTTTTGCATTGACTTGCATTGATTTTGCATTCTATTTCCAGGGCCCCCAATACTTTTGCATTTATTTGCATTGATTTTGCATTCTATTTCCATTGCCCTCAAATACTTTTGCATTTATTTGTATTAATCTTGCTTTCTATTTCCATTGCACCCCAATGCTTTTGCGTTGACATGCATTGATTTTGCATTCTATTTCCATTGCACCGCAATACTTTTGCTTTGACTTGCATTGATTTAGCATTCTATTTCCATTGCATCCCAATACTTTTGCTTTGACTTGCATTGATTTAGCATTCTATTTCCATTGCATCCCAATACTTTTGCACTGTCTTGCATTGATTTTGAATTCTATTTCCATTGCACCCCAATACTTTTGCATTGACATGCATTGATTTTGCATTCTATTTCCATTGCACCGCAATACTTTTGCTTTGACTTGCATTGATTTAGCATTCTATTTCCATTGCATCCCAATACTTTTGCACTGTCTTGCATTGATTTTGAATTCTATTTCCATTGCACCCCAAGACTTTTGCATTGACTTGCATTGATTTAGCATTCTATTTCCATTGCATCCCAATACTTTTGCATCTATTTGCATTGATTTTGAATTCTATTTCCATTGCATCACAATACTTTTGTCTTTACTTGCATTGGTTTTGCATTCTATTTCCAGTGCACACAAATACTTTTGCATTAATTGTATTAATTTTGCTTTTTATTGCCATTGCACACCAATAGTTTTAAATTTACTTACATTGATATTGCATTTTATTTCAATTGCACCCCAATACTTTTGCATTGATTTGCATTGATTTTTCTTTCTATTTCCATTGCACCCCAATACTTTTGCATCTATTTGCATTGACTTTGCATTCTATTTCCATTGCACCCCAATACTTTTGCTTTGACTTGCATTGATTTTGCATTCTATTTCCATTGCACTCAAATACTTTTTCATTGACTTGCATTGATTTTGCATTCTATTTCCAGTGCACCCCAATACTTTTGCATTTATTTGCATTGATTTTGCATTCTATTTCCATTGCACTCAAATACTTTTGCATTTATTTGTATTAATCTTGCTTTCGATTTCCATTGCACCCAATACTTTTGCATTGACATGCATTGATTTTGCATTCTATTTCCATTGCACCGCAATACTTTTGCTTTGACTTGCACTGATTTTGCATTCTATTTCCATTGCACCCCAATACTTTTGCTTTTACTTGCATTGATTTAGCATTCTATTTCCATTGCATCCCAATACTTTTGCATTGACTTGCATTGATTTTGAATTCTATTTCCATTGCACCCCAAGACTTTTGCATTGACTTGCATTGATTTAGCATTCTATTTCCATTGCACCCCAATACTTTTGCATCTATTTGCATTGACTTTGCTTTCTATTTTCACTGCACCCCAATACCGTTGCATTGACTTGCATTTGCTATGCCTTCTATTGCCATTGCACGCCAAAACGTTTGCATTCATTTGCATTGCTTTTGCATTCTATTTCCATTGCACCCAATACTTTTGCATTTATTTACATTGGTTGTCCATTCTATTTCCATTGCACCCCAATAGTTCTGCATTAACTTGCATTTATTTTGCACTCTATTTCCATTGCACCCCAATACTTTTGCATTTATTTGCATTGGTTGTACATTCTATTTCCATTGCACGCCAATAGTTTTGCATTGACTTGCATTGATTTTGCATTCTATTTCCATTGCACCCCAATACCTTTGCATTGACATGCATTAATTTGCATTCTATTTCCATTGCACCCCAATCGTTTTGCATCAGCTTGCATTGATTTTGCATTCTATTTCCATTGCACCCTAATACTTTTGCATTGACCTGCATTCTATTTCCATTGCACCTCAATACTTTTGCATTTGCCTCGGTTTTGCATTATATTTCCAGTGCCCCCAAATACTTTTGCATTTATTTGCATTGATTTTGCATTCTATTTCCATTGCCCTCAAATACTTTTGCATTGACTTGCATTGATTTTGCATTCTATTTCCAGTGCACCCCAAACCTTTTGCATTGACTTGCATTGATTTTGCATTCTATTTCCATTGCCCTCAAATACTTTTGCATTTATTTGTATTAATCTTGCTTTCTATTTCCATTGCACCCCAATGCTTTTGCATTGACTTGCATTGATTTTGCATTCTATTTCCATTGCACCCCAATACTTTTGCATTGACATGCATTGATTTTGCATTCTATTTCCATTGCACCGCAATACTTTTGCTTTGACTTGCATTGATTTAGCATTCTATTTCCATTGCATCCCAATACTTTTGCACTGTCTTGCATTGATTTTGAATTCTATTTCCATTGCACCCCAAGACTTTTGCATTGACGTGCATTGATTTAGCATTCCATTTCCATTGCACCCCAATACTTTTGCATCTATTTGCATTGATTTTGAATTCTATTTCCATTGCATCACAATACTTTTGTCTTTACTTGCATTGGTTTTGCATTCTATTTCCAGTGCACACAAATACTTTTGCATTAATTGTATTAATTTTGCTTTTTATTGCCATTGCACACCAATAGTTTTAAATTTACTTACATTGATATTGCATTTTATTTCAATTGCACCCCAATACTTTTGCATTGATTTGCATTGATTTTTCTTTCTATTTCCATTGCAACCCAATACTTTTGCTTTGACTTGCATTGATTTTGCATTCTATTTCAATTGCACCCCAATACTTTTACATTGATTTGCATTGATTTTTCTTTCTATTTTCATTGCAACCCAATACTTTTGCTTTGACTTGCATTGATTTTGCATTCTATTTCCATTGCACCCCAATACGTTTGCATTTTTTACTTTGGTTTTGCATTCAATTTCCATTGCATCCCAATACTTTTGCATTGACTTGCATTGATTTTGAATTCTATTTCCATTGCATCACAATACTTTTGACTTTACTTGCATTGGTTTTGCGTTCTATTTCCAGTGCACACAAATACTTTTGCATTAATTGTATTAATTTTGCTTTCTATTGCCATTGCACCCCAATAGTTTTAAATTTACTTACATTTATATTGCATTTTATTTCAATTGCACCCCAATAGTTTTGCATTGACTTGCATTTGTTTTCCACTCTATTTCCATTGCACCGCAATACTTTTGCATTGACTTGCATTGATTTTGCATTCTATTTCCATTGCACCCCAAGACTTTTGCATTGACTTGCATTGATTTTGCATTCTATTTCCATTGCACCCCAATACTTTTGCTTTTGCTTGCATTGATTTTACATTCTATTTCCATTGCACCCCAATACTTTTGCATTGACATCAATTAATTTTTTATTCTATTTCCACTGCACCCCAATACCGTTGTATTGACTTGCATTTGCTATGCCTTCTATTGCCATTGCAAGCCAAAACTTTTGCATTCATTTGCATTGCTTTTGCATTCTATTTCCATTGCACCCAATACTTTTGCATTTATTTGCATTGGTTGTGCATTCTATTTCCATTGCACCCCAATAGTTCTGCATTAACTTGCATTGATTTTGTATTCTATATCCATTGCACCCTAATACTTTTGAATTTCCTTGCATTCTTTATCCATTGCACCCCAATACTTTTGCATTCATTTGCATTGATTTTGCACTCTATTTCCATTGCACCCCAATACTTTTGCATTTATTTGCATTGGTTGTGCATTCTATTTCCATTGCACGCCAATAGTTTTGCATTGACTTGCATTGATTTTGCATTCTATATCCATTGCACCCTAATACTTTTGTATTGAAATTGCATTCTATTTCCATTGCACCCCAATACTTTTGCATTTATTTGTATTAATTTTGTTTTCTATTTTCACTGCACCCCAATACCGTTGCATTGACTTGCATTTGCTATGCGTTCTATTGCCATTGCACCCCAATACTTTTGCATTCATTTGCATTGACTTTGCATTTTATTTCCATTGCACCCCAATACTTTTGCATTGATTGGCATTCATTTTGCATTCTATTTACATTGCACCCCAATACTTTTGCATTCATTTGCATTGATTTTGCACTCTATTTCCATTGCACCCCAATACTTTTGCATTTATTTGCATTGGTTGTGCATTCTATTTCCATTGCACGCCAATAGTTTTGCCTTGACTTGCATTGATTTTGCATTCTATTTCCATTGCACCCCAATACCTTTGCATTGACATGCATTAATTTGCATTCTATTTCCATTGCACCCCAATCGTTTTGCATCAACTTGCATTGATTTTGCATTCTATTTCCATTGCACCCTAATACTTTTGCATTGACCTGCATTCTATTTCCATTGCACCTCAATACTTTTGCATTTGCCTCGGTTTTGCATAATATTTCCAGTGCCCCCAAATACTTTTGCATTTATTTGCCTTGATTTTGCATTCTATTTCCATTGCCCTCAAATACTTTTGCATTGACTTGCATTGATTTTGCATTCTATTTCCAGTGCACCCCAAACCTTTTGCATTGACTTGCATTGATTTTGCATTCTATTTCCAGGGCCCCCAATACTTTTGCATTTATTTGCATTGATTTTGCATTCTATTTCCATTGCCCTCAAATACTTTTGCATTTATTTGTATTAATCTTGCTTTCTATTTCCATTGCACCCCAATGCTTTTGCATTGACATGCATTGATTTTGCATTCTATTTCCATTGCACCGCAATACTTTTGCTTTGACTTGCATTGATTTAGCATTCTATTTCCATTGCATCCCAATACTTTTGCTTTGACTTGCATTGATTTAGCATTCTATTTCCATTGCATCCCAATACTTTTGCACTGTCTTGCATTGATTTTGAATTCTATTTCCATTGCACCCCAATACTTTTGCATTGACATGCATTGATTTTGCATTCTATTTCCATTGCACCGCAATACTTTTGCTTTGACTTGCATTGATTTAGCATTCTATTTCCATTGCATCCCAATACTTTTGCACTGTCTTGCATTGATTTTGAATTCTATTTCCATTGCACCCCAAGACTTTTGCATTGACTTGCATTGATTTAGCATTCTATTTCCATTGCATCCCAATACTTTTGCATCTATTTGCATTGATTTTGAATTCTATTTCCATTGCATCACAATACTTTTGTCTTTACTTGCATTGGTTTTGCATTCTATTTCCAGTGCACACAAATACTTTTGCATTAATTGTATTAATTTTGCTTTTTATTGCCATTGCACACCAATAGTTTTAAATTTACTTACATTGATATTGCATTTTATTTCAATTGCACCCCAATACTTTTGCATTGATTTGCATTGATTTTTCTTTCTATTTCCATTGCAAACCAATACTTTTGCTTTGACTTGCATTGATTTTGCATTCTATTTCCATTGCACCCCAATACTTTTGCTTTGACTTGCATTGATTTTGCATTCTATTTCCATTGCACTCAAATACTTTTTCATTGACTTGCATTGATTTTGCATTCTATTTCCAGTGCACCCCAATACTTTTGCATTTATTTGCATTGATTTTGCATTCTATTTCCATTGCACTCAAATACTTTTGCATTTATTTGTATTAATCTTGCTTTCGATTTCCATTGCACCCAATACTTTTGCATTGACATGCATTGATTTTGCATTCTATTTCCATTGCACCGCAATACTTTTGCTTTGACTTGCACTGATTTTGCATTCTATTTCCATTGCACCCCAATACTTTTGCTTTTACTTGCATTGATTTAGCATTCTATTTCCATTGCATCCCAATACTTTTGCATTGACTTGCATTGATTTTGAATTCTATTTCCATTGCACCCCAAGACTTTTGCATTGACTTGCATTGATTTAGCATTCTATTTCCATTGCACCCCAATACTTTTACATTGATTTGCATTGATTTTTCTTTCTATTTTCATTGCACCCCAATACTTTTGCTTTGACTTGCATTGATTTTGCATTCTATTTCCATTGCACCCCAATACGTTTGCATTTTTTACTTTGGTTTTGCATTCAATTTCCATTGCACCCCAATGCTTTTGCATTGACTTGCATTGATTTTGCATTCTATTTCCATTGCACCCCAATACCTTTGCATTAACATGCATTAATTTGCATTCTATTTCCATTGCACCCCAATCGTTTTGCATCAACTTGCATTGATTTTGCATTCTATTTCCATTGCACCCTAATACTTTTGCATTGACCTGCATTCTATTTCCATTGCACCTCAATACTTTTGCATTTGCATCGGTTTTGCATTCTATTTCCATTGCACCCCAATGCTTTTGATTTTTTTTGCATTGGTTGTGTTTTCTATTTCCATTGCACGCCAATAGTTTTGCATTGACTTGCATTGATTTTGCATTCTATTTCCATTGCACCCCAATACTTTTGCATTGACATGCATTGATTTTGCATTCTATTTCCATTGCACCCCAATACTTTTGCATTGACATGCATTGATTTAGCCTTCTATTTCCATTGCATCCCAATACTTTTGCATTGACTTGCATTGATTTTGAATTCTATTTCCATTGCACCCCAAGACTTTTGCATTGACTTGCATTGACTTTGCATTCTATTTCCATTGCACCCCAATACTTTTGCTTTGACTTGCATTGATTTTGCATTCTATTTCCATTGCACTCAAATACTTTTTCATTGACTTGCATTGATTTTGCATTCTATTTCCAGTGCACCCCAATACTTTTGCATTTATTTGCATTGATTTTGCATTCTATTTCCATTGCACTCAAATACTTTTGCATTTATTTGTATTAATCTTGCTTTCGATTTCCATTGTACCCCAATGCTTTTGCATTGACTTGCATTGATTTTGCATTCTGTTTCCATTGCACCCCAATACTTTTGCATTGACATGCATTGATTTTGCATTTTATTTCCATTGCACCGCAATACTTTTGCTTTGACTTGCATTGATTTTGCATTCTATTTCCATTGCACCCCAATACTTTTGCTTTTACTTGCATTGATTTAGCATTCTATTTCCATTGCATCCCAATACTTTTGCATTGACTTGCATTGATTTTGAATTCTATTTCCATTGCACCCCAAGACTTTTGCATTGACTTGCTTTGATTTAGCATTCTATTTCCATTGCACCCCAAGACTTTTGCATTGACTTGCATTGATTTAGCATTCTTTTTCCATTGGACCCCAATACTTTTGCATTGACATGCATTGATTTTGCATTCTATTTCCATTGCACCCCAATACTTTTGCTTTTACTTGCATTGATTTAGCATTCTATTTCCATTGCATCCCAATACTTTTGCACTGTCTTGCATTGATTTTGAATTCTATTTCCATTGCACCCCAAGACTTTTGCATTGACTTGCATTGATTTAGCATTCTATTTCCATTGCACCCCAATACTTTTGCATCTATTTGCATTGATTTTGAATTCTATTTCCATTGCATCACAATACTTTTGTCTTTACTTGCATTGGTTTTGCATTCTATTTCCAGTGCACACAAATACTTTTGCATTAATTGTATTAATTTTGCTTTTTATTGCCATTGCACACCAATAGTTTTAAATTTACTTACATTGATATTGCATTTTATTTCAATTGCACCCCAATACTTTTGCATTGATTTGCATTGATTTTTCTTTCTATTTCCATTGCAACCCAATACTTTTGCTTTGATTTGCATTGATTTTGCATTCTATTTCAATTGCACCCCAATACTTTTACATTGATTTGCATTGATTTTTCTTTCTATTTTCATTGCAACCCAATACTTTTGCTTTGACTTGCATTGATTTTGCATTCTATTTCCATTGCACCCCAATACGTTTGCATTTTTTACTTTGGTTTTGCATTCAATTTCCATTGCACCCCAATGCTTTTGCATTGACTTGCATTGATTTTGCATTCTATTTCCATTGCACCCCAATACCTTTGCATTAACATGCATTAGTTTGCATTCTATTTCCATTGCACCCCAATCGTTTTGCATCAACTTGCATTGATTTTGCATTCTATTTCCATTGCACCCTAATACTTTTGCATTGACCTGCATTCTATTTCCATTGCACCTCAATACTTTTGCATTTGCATCGGTTTTGCATTCTATTTCCATTGCACCCCAATGCTTTTGATTTTTTTTTGCATTGGTTGTGTTTTCTATTTCCATTGCACGCCAATAGTT
The DNA here is from genome assembly GCF_037176765.1 of Anolis sagrei. NCBI lineage: Eukaryota > Metazoa > Chordata > Lepidosauria > Squamata > Anolidae > Anolis > Anolis sagrei. The sequence goes on from NC_090024.1 coordinate 119,806,320, forward strand.
TTGCATTGACTTGCATTGATTTTGCATTATATATCCATTGCACCCTAATACTTTTGCATTTCCTTGCATTCTTTATCCATTGCACCCCAATACTTTTGCATTCATTTGCATTGATTTTGCACTCTATTTCCATTGCACCCCAATACTTTTGCATTTATTTACATTGGTTGTGCATTCTATTTCCATTGCACGCCAATAGTTTTGCATTGACTTGCATTGATTTTGCATTCTATTTCCATTGCACCCCAATACCTTTGCATTAACATGCATTAGTTTGCATTCTATTTCCATTGCACCCCAATCGTTTTGCATCAACTTGCATTGATTTTGCATTCTATTTCCATTGCACCCTAATACTTTTGCATTGACCTGCATTCTATTTCCATTGCATCTCAATACTTTTGCATTTGCCTCGGTTTTGCATTATACTTCCAGTGCCCCCAAAATACTTTTGCATTTATTTGCATTGATTTTGCATTCTATTTCCATTGCCCTCAAATACTTTTGCATTGACTTGCATTGATTTTGCATTCTATTTCCAGTGCACCCCAAACCTTTTGCATTGACTTGCATTGATTTTGCATTCTATTTCCAGGGCCCCCAATACTTTTGCATTTATTTGCATTGATTTTGCATTCTATTTCCAGGGCCCCCAATACTTTTGCATTTATTTGCATTGATTTTGCATTCTATTTCCATTGCCCTCAAATACTTTTGCATTTATTTGTATTAATCTTGCTTTCTATTTCCATTGCACCCCAATGCTTTTGCATTGACTTGCATTGATTTTGCATTCTATTTCCATTGCACCCCAATACTTTTGCATTGACATGCATTGATTTTGCATTCTATTTCCATTGCACCCCAATACTTTTGCTTTGACTTGCATTGATTTAGCATTCTATTTCCATTGCATCCCAATACTTTTGCACTGTCTTGCATTGATTTTGAATTCTATTTCCATTGCACCCCAAGACTTTTGCATCTATTTGCATTGATTTTGAATTCTATTTCCATTGCATCACAATACTTTTGTCTTTACTTGCATTGGTTTTGCATTCTATTTCCAGTGCACACAAATACTTTTGCATTAATTGTATTAATTTTGCTTTTTATTGCCATTGCACACCAATAGTTTTAAATTTACTTACATTGATATTGCATTTTATTTCAATTGCACCCCAATACTTTTGCATTGATTTGCATTGATTTTTCTTTCTATTTCCATTGCAACCCAATACTTTTGCTTTGACTTGCATTGATTTTGCATTCTATTTCAATTGCACCCCAATACTTTTACATTGATTTGCATTGATTTTTCTTTCTATTTTCATTGCAACCCAATACTTTTGCTTTGACTTGCATTGATTTTGCATTCTATTTCCATTGCACCCCAATACGTTTGCATTTTTTACTTTGGTTTTGCATTCAATTTCCATTGCATTCCAATACTTTTTCATTGACTTGCATTGATTTTGAATTCTGTTTCCATTGCATCACAATACTTTTGACTTTACTTGCATTGGTTTTGCGTTCTATTTCCAGTGCACACAAATACTTTTGCATTAATTGTATTAATTTTGCTTTCTATTGCCATTGCACCCCAATAGTTTTAAATTTACTTACATTGATATTACATTTTATTTCAATTGCACCCCAATACTTTTACATTGATTTGCATTGATTTTTCTTTCTATTTTCATTGCACCCCAATACTTTTACATTGATTTGCATTGATTTTTCTTTCTATTTTCATTGCAACCCAATACTTTTGCTTTGACTTGCATTGATTTTGCATTCTATTTCCATTGCACCCCAATACGTTTGCATTTTTTACTTTGGTTTTGCATTCAATTTCCATTGCACCCCAATGCTTTTGCATTGACTTGCATTGATTTTGCATTCTATTTCCATTGCACCCCAATACCTTTGCATTAACATGCATTAATTTGCATTCTATTTCCATTGCACCCCAATCGTTTTGCATCAACTTGCATTGATTTTGCATTCTATTTCCATTGCACCCTAATACTTTTGCATTGACCTGCATTCTATTTCCATTGCACCTCAATACTTTTGCATTTGCATCGGTTTTGCATTCTATTTCCATTGCACCCCAATGCTTTTGATTTTTTTTTGCATTGGTTGTGTTTTCTATTTCCATTGCACGCCAATAGTTTTGCATTGACTTGCATTGATTTTGCATTATATATCCATTGCACCCTAATACTTTTGCATTGACTTGCATTCTTTTTCAATTGTACCCCAATACTTTTGCATGTATTTGCATTGATTTTACATCCTATTTCCATTGCACCCCAATACGTTTGCATTTATTTGCATTGATTTTTCATTTTATTTCCCTTGCACCCTAATACTTTTGCATTGACCTGCATTCTATTTCGATTGCACCTCAATACTTTTGCATTGACTTGCATTGATTTTGCATTCTATTTCCAGTGCACCCCAAAACTTTTGCATTGACTTGCATTGATTTTGCATTCTATTTCCAGTGCCCCCCAATACTTTTGCATTTATTTGCATTGATTTTGCATTCTATTTCCATTGCACTCAAATACTTTTGCATTTACTTGTATTAATCTTGCTTTCTATTTCCATTGCACCCCAATGCTTTTGCATTGACTTGCATTGATTTTGCATTCTATTTCCATTGCACCCCAATACTTTTGCATTGACATGCATTGATTTTGCATTCTATTTCCATTGCACCGCAATACTTTTGCTTTGACTTGCATTGATTTTGCATTCTATTTCCATTGCACCCCAATACTTTTGCTTTTACTTGCATTGATTTAGCATTCTATTTCCATTGAATCCCAATACTTTTGCATTGACTTGCATTGATTTTGAATTCTATTTCCATTGCACCCCAAGACTTTTGCATTGACTTGCATTGATTTAGCATTCTATTTCCATTGCACCCCAATACTTTTGCATCTATTTGCATTGACTTTGCATTCTATTTCCATTGCACCCCAATACTTTTGCTTTTGCTTGCATTGATTTTGCATTCTATTTCCATTGCACTCAAATACTTTTGCATTGACTTGCATTGATTTTGCATTCTATTTCCAGTGCACCCCAATACTTTTGCATTTATTTGCATTGATTTTGCATTCTATTTCCATTGCACTCAAATACTTTTGCATTTATTTGTATTAATCTTGCTTTCTATTTCCATTGCACCCCAATGCTTTTGCATTGACTTGCATTGATTTTGCATTCTATTTCCATTGCACCCCAATACTTTTGCATTGACATGCATTGATTTTGCATTCTATTTCCATTGCACCGCAATACTTTTGCTTTGACTTGCATTGATTTTGCATTCTATTTCCATTGCACCCCAATACTTTTGCTTTTACTTGCATTGATTTAGCATTCTATTTCCATTGCACCCCAAGACTTTTGCATTGACTTGCATTGATTTTGCATTCTATTTCCATTGCACCCCAAGACTTTTGCATTGACTTGCATTGATTTTGCATTCTATTTCCATTGCACCCCAATACTTTTGCATTGACATGCATTGATTTTGCATTCTATTTCCATTGCACCCCAATACTTTTGCATTGACTTGCATTGATTTTGAATTCTATTTCCATTGCACCCCAAGACTTTTGCATTGACTTGCATTGATTTTGCATTCTATTTTCATTGCACCCCAAGACTTTTGCATTGACTTGCATTGATTTTGCATTCTATTTCCATTGCACCCCAAGACTTTTGCATTGACTTGCATTGATTTTGCATTCTATTTCCATTGCACCCCAATACTTTTGCTTTTGCTCGCATTGATTTTACATTCTATTTCCATTGCACCCCAATACTTTTGCATTGACATCAATTAATTTTTTATTCTATTTCCACTGCACCCCAATACCGTTGCATTGACTTGCATTTGCTATGCCTTCTATTGCCATTGCACGCCAAAACTTTTGCATTCATTTGCATTGCTTTTGCATTCTATTTCCATTGCACCCAATACTTTTGCATTTATTTGCATTGGTTGTGCATTCTATTTCCATTGCACCCCAATAGTTCTGCATTAACTTGCATTGATTTTGTATTCTATATCCATTGCACCCTAATACTTTTGCATTTCCTTGCATTCTTTATCCATTGCACCCCAATACTTTTGCATTTATTTGCATTGATTTTGCACTCTATTTCCATTGCACCCCAATACTTTTGCATTTATTTGCATTGGTTGTGCATTCTATTTCCATTGCACACCAATAGTTTTGCATTGACTTGCATTGATTTTGCATTCTATATCCATTGCACCCTAATACTTTTGTATTGAAATTGCATTCTATTTCCATTGCACCCCAATACTTTTGCATTTATTTGTATTAATTTTGTTTTCTATTTTCACTGCACCCCAATACCGTTGCATTGACTTGCATTTGCTATGCGTTCTATTGCCATTGCACCCCAATACTTTTGCATTCATTTGCATTGACTTTGCATTTTGTTTCCATTGCACCCCAATACTTTTGCATTGATTGGCATTCATTTTGCATTCTATTTACATTGCACCCCAATACTTTTGCATTCATTTGCATTGATTTTGCACTCTATTTCCATTGCACCCCAATACTTTTGCATTTATTTGCATTGGTTGTGCATTCTATTTCCATTGCACGCCAATAGTTTTGCATTGACTTGCATTGATTTTGCATTCTATTTCCATTGCACCCCAATACCTTTGCATTGACATGCATTAATTTGCATTCTATTTCCATTGCACCCCAATCGTTTTGCATCAACTTGCATTGATTTTGCATTCTATTTCCATTGCACCCTAATACTTTTGCATTGACCTGCATTCTATTTCCATTGCACCTCAATACTTTTGCATTTGCCTCGGTTTTGCATAATATTTCCAGTGCCCCCAAATACTTTTGCATTTATTTGCCTTGATTTTGCATTCTATTTCCATTGCCCTCAAATACTTTTGCATTGACTTGCATTGATTTTGCATTCTATTTCCAGTGCACCCCAAACCTTTTGCATTGACTTGCATTGATTTTGCATTCTATTTCCAGGGCCCCCAATACTTTTGCATTTATTTGCATTGATTTTGCATTCTATTTCCATTGCCCTCAAATACTTTTGCATTTATTTGTATTAATCTTGCTTTCTATTTCCATTGCACCCCAATGCTTTTGCGTTGACATGCATTGATTTTGCATTCTATTTCCATTGCACCGCAATACTTTTGCTTTGACTTGCATTGATTTAGCATTCTATTTCCATTGCATCCCAATACTTTTGCTTTGACTTGCATTGATTTAGCATTCTATTTCCATTGCATCCCAATACTTTTGCACTGTCTTGCATTGATTTTGAATTCTATTTCCATTGCACCCCAATACTTTTGCATTGACATGCATTGATTTTGCATTCTATTTCCATTGCACCGCAATACTTTTGCTTTGACTTGCATTGATTTAGCATTCTATTTCCATTGCATCCCAATACTTTTGCACTGTCTTGCATTGATTTTGAATTCTATTTCCATTGCACCCCAAGACTTTTGCATTGACTTGCATTGATTTAGCATTCTATTTCCATTGCATCCCAATACTTTTGCATCTATTTGCATTGATTTTGAATTCTATTTCCATTGCATCACAATACTTTTGTCTTTACTTGCATTGGTTTTGCATTCTATTTCCAGTGCACACAAATACTTTTGCATTAATTGTATTAATTTTGCTTTTTATTGCCATTGCACACCAATAGTTTTAAATTTACTTACATTGATATTGCATTTTATTTCAATTGCACCCCAATACTTTTGCATTGATTTGCATTGATTTTTCTTTCTATTTCCATTGCACCCCAATACTTTTGCATCTATTTGCATTGACTTTGCATTCTATTTCCATTGCACCCCAATACTTTTGCTTTGACTTGCATTGATTTTGCATTCTATTTCCATTGCACTCAAATACTTTTTCATTGACTTGCATTGATTTTGCATTCTATTTCCAGTGCACCCCAATACTTTTGCATTTATTTGCATTGATTTTGCATTCTATTTCCATTGCACTCAAATACTTTTGCATTTATTTGTATTAATCTTGCTTTCGATTTCCATTGCACCCAATACTTTTGCATTGACATGCATTGATTTTGCATTCTATTTCCATTGCACCGCAATACTTTTGCTTTGACTTGCACTGATTTTGCATTCTATTTCCATTGCACCCCAATACTTTTGCTTTTACTTGCATTGATTTAGCATTCTATTTCCATTGCATCCCAATACTTTTGCATTGACTTGCATTGATTTTGAATTCTATTTCCATTGCACCCCAAGACTTTTGCATTGACTTGCATTGATTTAGCGTTCTATTTCCATTGCACCCCAATACTTTTGCATCTATTTGCATTGACTTTGCTTTCTATTTTCACTGCACCCCAATACTTTTGCATTGACTTGCATTTGCTATGCCTTCTATTGCCATTGCACGCCAAAACTTTTGCATTCATTTGCATTGCTTTTGCATTCTATTTCCATTGCACCCAATACTTTTGCATTTATTTACATTGGTTGTCCATTCTATTTCCATTGCACCCCAATAGTTCTGCATTAACTTGCATTTATTTTGCACTCTATTTCCATTGCACCCCAATACTTTTGCATTTATTTGCATTGGTTGTACATTCTATTTCCATTGCACGCCAATAGTTTTGCATTGACTTGCATTGATTTTGCATTCTATTTCCATTGCACCCCAATACCTTTGCATTGACATGCATTAATTTGCATTCTATTTCCATTGCACCCCAATCGTTTTGCATCAGCTTGCATTGATTTTGCATTCTATTTCCATTGCACCCTAATACTTTTGCATTGACCTGCATTCTATTTCCATTGCACCTCAATACTTTTGCATTTGCCTCGGTTTTGCATTATATTTCCAGTGCCCCCAAATACTTTTGCATTTATTTGCATTGATTTTGCATTCTATTTCCATTGCCCTCAAATACTTTTGCATTGACTTGCATTGATTTTGCATTCTATTTCCAGTGCACCCCAAACCTTTTGCATTGACTTGCATTGATTTTGCATTCTATTTCCATTGCCCTCAAATACTTTTGCATTTATTTGTATTAATCTTGCTTTCTATTTCCATTGCACCCCAATGCTTTTGCATTGACTTGCATTGATTTTGCATTCTATTTCCATTGCACCCCAATACTTTTGCATTGACATGCATTGATTTTGCATTCTATTTCCATTGCACCGCAATACTTTTGCTTTGACTTGCATTGATTTAGCATTCTATTTCCATTGCATCCCAATACTTTTGCACTGTCTTGCATTGATTTTGAATTCTATTTCCATTGCACCCCAAGACTTTTGCATTGACGTGCATTGATTTAGCATTCCATTTCCATTGCACCCCAATACTTTTGCATCTATTTGCATTGATTTTGAATTCTATTTCCATTGCATCACAATACTTTTGTCTTTACTTGCATTGGTTTTGCATTCTATTTCCAGTGCACACAAATACTTTTGCATTAATTGTATTAATTTTGCTTTTTATTGCCATTGCACACCAATAGTTTTAAATTTACTTACATTGATATTGCATTTTATTTCAATTGCACCCCAATACTTTTGCATTGATTTGCATTGATTTTTCTTTCTATTTCCATTGCAACCCAATACTTTTGCTTTGACTTGCATTGATTTTGCATTCTATTTCAATTGCACCCCAATACTTTTACATTGATTTGCATTGATTTTTCTTTCTATTTTCATTGCAACCCAATACTTTTGCTTTGACTTGCATTGATTTTGCATTCTATTTCCATTGCACCCCAATACGTTTGCATTTTTTACTTTGGTTTTGCATTCAATTTCCATTGCATCCCAATACTTTTGCATTGACTTGCATTGATTTTGAATTCTATTTCCATTGCATCACAATACTTTTGACTTTACTTGCATTGGTTTTGCGTTCTATTTCCAGTGCACACAAATACTTTTGCATTAATTGTATTAATTTTGCTTTCTATTGCCATTGCACCCCAATAGTTTTAAATTTACTTACATTTATATTGCATTTTATTTCAATTGCACCCCAATAGTTTTGCATTGACTTGCATTTGTTTTCCACTCTATTTCCATTGCACCGCAATACTTTTGCATTGACTTGCATTGATTTTGCATTCTATTTCCATTGCACCCCAAGACTTTTGCATTGACTTGCATTGATTTTGCATTCTATTTCCATTGCACCCCAATACTTTTGCTTTTGCTTGCATTGATTTTACATTCTATTTCCATTGCACCCCAATACTTTTGCATTGACATCAATTAATTTTTTATTCTATTTCCACTGCACCCCAATACCGTTGCATTGACTTGCATTTGCTATGCCTTCTATTGCCATTGCAAGCCAAAACTTTTGCATTCATTTGCATTGCTTTTGCATTCTATTTCCATTGCACCCAATACTTTTGCATTTATTTGCATTGGTTGTGCATTCTATTTCCATTGCACCCCAATAGTTCTGCATTAACTTGCATTGATTTTGTATTCTATATCCATTGCACCCTAATACTTTTGAATTTCCTTGCATTCTTTATCCATTGCACCCCAATACTTTTGCATTCATTTGCATTGATTTTGCACTCTATTTCCATTGCACCCCAATACTTTTGCATTTATTTGCATTGGTTGTGCATTCTATTTCCATTGCACGCCAATAGTTTTGCATTGACTTGCATTGATTTTGCATTCTATATCCATTGCACCCTAATACTTTTGTATTGAAATTGCATTCTATTTCCATTGCACCCCAATACTTTTGCATTTATTTGTATTAATTTTGTTTTCTATTTTCACTGCACCCCAATACCGTTGCATTGACTTGCATTTGCTATGCGTTCTATTGCCATTGCACCCCAATACTTTTGCATTCATTTGCATTGACTTTGCATTTTATTTCCATTGCACCCCAATACTTTTGCATTGATTGGCATTCATTTTGCATTCTATTTACATTGCACCCCAATACTTTTGCATTCATTTGCATTTATTTTGCACTCTATTTCCATTGCACCCCAATACTTTTGCATTTATTTGCATTGGTTGTGCATTCTATTTCCATTGCACGCCAATAGTTTTGCATTGACTTGCATTGATTTTGCATTCTATTTCCATTGCACCCCAATACCTTTGCATTGACATGCATTAATTTGCATTCTATTTCCATTGCACCCCAATCGTTTTGCATCAACTTGCATTGATTTTGCATTCTATTTCCATTGCACCCTAATACTTTTGCATTGACCTGCATTCTATTTCCATTGCACCTCAATACTTTTGCATTTGCCTCGGTTTTGCATTATATTTCCAGTGCCCCCAAATACTTTTGCATTTATTTGCCTTGATTTTGCATTCTATTTCCATTGCCCTCAAATACTTTTGCATTGACTTGCATTGATTTTGCATTCTATTTCCAGTGCACCCCAAACCTTTTGCATTGACTTGCATTGATTTTGCATTCTATTTCCAGGGCCCCCAATACTTTTGCATTTATTTGCATTGATTTTGCATTCTATTTCCATTGCCCTCAAATACTTTTGCATTTATTTGTATTAATCTTGCTTTCTATTTCCATTGCACCCCAATGCTTTTGCATTGACATGCATTGATTTTGCATTCTATTTCCATTGCACCGCAATACTTTTGCTTTGACTTGCATTGATTTAGCATTCTATTTCCATTGCATCCCAATACTTTTGCTTTGACTTGCATTGATTTAGCATTCTATTTCCATTGCATCCCAATACTTTTGCACTGTCTTGCATTGATTTTGAATTCTATTTCCATTGCACCCCAATACTTTTGCATTGACATGCATTGATTTTGCATTCTATTTCCATTGCACCGCAATACTTTTGCTTTGACTTGCATTGATTTAGCATTCTATTTCCATTGCATCCCAATACTTTTGCACTGTCTTGCATTGATTTTGAATTCTATTTCCATTGCACCCCAAGACTTTTGCATTGACTTGCATTGATTTAGCATTCTATTTCCATTGCATCCCAATACTTTTGCATCTATTTGCATTGATTTTGAATTCTATTTCCATTGCATCACAATACTTTTGTCTTTACTTGCATTGGTTTTGCATTCTATTTCCAGTGCACACAAATACTTTTGCATTAATTGTATTAATTTTGCTTTTTATTGCCATTGCACACCAATAGTTTTAAATTTACTTACATTGATATTGCATTTTATTTCAATTGCACCCCAATACTTTTGCATTGATTTGCATTGATTTTTCTTTCTATTTCCATTGCACCCCAATACTTTTGCATCTATTTGCATTGACTTTGCATTCTATTTCCATTGCACCCCAATACTTTTGCTTTGACTTGCATTGATTTTGCATTCTATTTCCATTGCACTCAAATACTTTTTCATTGACTTGCATTGATTTTGCATTCTATTTCCAGTGCACCCCAATACTTTTGCATTTATTTGCATTGATTTTGCATTCTATTTCCATTGCACTCAAATACTTTTGCATTTATTTGTATTAATCTTGCTTTCGATTTCCATTGCACCCAATACTTTTGCATTGACATGCATTGATTTTGCATTCTATTTCCATTGCACCGCAATACTTTTGCTTTGACTTGCACTGATTTTGCATTCTATTTCCATTGCACCCCAATACTTTTGCTTTTACTTGCATTGATTTAGCATTCTATTTCCATTGCATCCCAATACTTTTGCATTGACTTGCATTGATTTTGAATTCTATTTCCATTGCACCCCAAGACTTTTGCATTGACTTGCATTGATTTAGCATTCTATTTCCATTGCACCCCAATACTTTTACATTGATTTGCATTGATTTTTCTTTCTATTTTCATTGCACCCCAATACTTTTGCTTTGACTTGCATTGATTTTGCATTCTATTTCCATTGCACCCCAATACGTTTGCATTTTTTACTTTGGTTTTGCATTCAATTTCCATTGCACCCCAATGCTTTTGCATTGACTTGCATTGATTTTGCATTCTATTTCCATTGCACCCCAATACCTTTGCATTAACATGCATTAATTTGCATTCTATTTCCATTGCACCCCAATCGTTTTGCATCAACTTGCATTGATTTTGCATTCTATTTCCATTGCACCCTAATACTTTTGCATTGACCTGCATTCTATTTCCATTGCACCTCAATACTTTTGCATTTGCATCGGTTTTGCATTCTATTTCCATTGCACCCCAATGCTTTTGATTTTTTTTGCATTGGTTGTGTTTTCTATTTCCATTGCACGCCAATAGTTTTGCATTGACTTGCATTGATTTTGCATTATATATCCATTGCACCCTAATACTTTTGCATTGACTTGCATTCTTTTTCAATTGTACCCCAATACTTTTGCATGTATTTGCATTGATTTTACATCCTATTTCCATTGCACCCAATACTTTTGCATTTATTTGCATTGATTTTTCATTTTATTTCCCTTGCACCCTAATACTTTTGCATTGACCTGCATTCTATTTCCATTGCACCTCAATACTTTTGCATTGACTTGCATTGATTTTGCATTCTATTTCCAGTGCACCCCAAAACATTTGCATTGACTTGCATTGATTTTGCATTCTATTTCCAGTGCCCCCCAATACTTTTGCATTTATTTGCATTGATTTTGCATTCTATTTCCATTGCACTCAAATACTTTTGCATTTATTTGTATTAATCCTGCTTTCTATTTCCATTGCACCCCAATGCTTTTGCATTGACTTGCATTGATTTTGCATTCTATTTCCATTGCACCCCAATACTTTTGCATTGACATGCATTGATTTTGCATTCTATTTCCATTGCACCGCAATACTTTTGCTTTGACTTGCATTGATTTAGCCTTCTATTTCCATTGCATCCCAATACTTTTGCATTGACTTGCATTGATTTTGAATTCTATTTCCATTGCACCCCAAGACTTTTGCATTGACTTGCATTGATTTAGCATTCTATTTCCATTGCACCCCAATACTTTTGCATCTATTTGCATTGACTTTGCATTCTATTTCCATTGCACCCCAATACTTTTGCTTTGACTTGCATTGATTTTGCATTCTATTTCCATTGCACTCAAATACTTTTTCATTGACTTGCATTGATTTTGCATTCTATTTCCAGTGCACCCCAATACTTTTGCATTTATTTGCATTGATTTTGCATTCTATTTCCATTGCACTCAAATACTTTTGCATTTATTTGTATTAATCTTGCTTTCGATTTCCATTGTACCCCAATGCTTTTGCATTGACTTGCATTGATTTTGCATTCTGTTTCCATTGCACCCCAATACTTTTGCATTGACATGCATTGATTTTGCATTTTATTTCCATTGCACCGCAATACTTTTGCTTTGACTTGCATTGATTTTGCATTCTATTTCCATTGCACCCCAATACTTTTGCTTTTACTTGCATTGATTTAGCATTCTATTTCCATTGCATCCCAATACTTTTGCATTGACTTGCATTGATTTTGAATTCTATTTCCATTGCACCCCAAGACTTTTGCATTGACTTGCTTTGATTTAGCATTCTATTTCCATTGCACCCCAAGACTTTTGCATTGACTTGCATTGATTTAGCATTCTTTTTCCATTGGACCCCAATACTTTTGCATTGACATGCATTGATTTTGCATTCTATTTCCATTGCACCCCAATACTTTTGCTTTTACTTGCATTGATTTAGCATTCTATTTCCATTGCATCCCAATACTTTTGCACTGTCTTGCATTGATTTTGAATTCTATTTCCATTGCACCCCAAGACTTTTGCATTGACTTGCATTGATTTAGCATTCTATTTCCATTGCACCCCAATACTTTTGCATCTATTTGCATTGATTTTGAATTCTATTTCCATTGCATCACAATACTTTTGTCTTTACTTGCATTGGTTTTGCATTCTATTTCCAGTGCACACAAATACTTTTGCATTAATTGTATTAATTTTGCTTTTTATTGCCATTGCACACCAATAGTTTTAAATTTACTTACATTGATATTGCATTTTATTTCAATTGCACCCCAATACTTTTGCATTGATTTGCATTGATTTTTCTTTCTATTTCCATTGCAACCCAATACTTTTGCTTTGATTTGCATTGATTTTGCATTCTATTTCAATTGCACCCCAATACTTTTACATTGATTTGCATTGATTTTTCTTTCTATTTTCATTGCAACCCAATACTTTTGCTTTGACTTGCATTGATTTTGCATTCTATTTCCATTGCACCCCAATACGTTTGCATTTTTTACTTTGGTTTTGCATTCAATTTCCATTGCACCCCAATGCTTTTGCATTGACTTGCATTGATTTTGCATTCTATTTCCATTGCACCCCAATACCTTTGCATTAACATGCATTAGTTTGCATTCTATTTCCATTGCACCCCAATCGTTTTGCATCAACTTGCATTGATTTTGCATTCTATTTCCATTGCACCCTAATACTTTTGCATTGACCTGCATTCTATTTCCATTGCACCTCAATACTTTTGCATTTGCATCGGTTTTGCATTCTATTTCCATTGCACCCCAATGCTTTTGATTTTTTTTTGCATTGGTTGTGTTTTCTATTTCCATTGCACGCCAATAGTTTTGCATTGACTTGCATTGATTTTGCATTATATATCCATTGCACCCTAATACTTTTGCATTGACTTGCATTCTTTTTCAATTGTACCCCAATACTTTTGCATGTATTTGCATTGATTTTACATCCTATTTCCATTGCACCCCAATACTTTTGCATTTATTTGCATTGATTTTTCATTTTATTTCCCTTGCACCCTAATACTTTTGCATTGACCTGCATTCTATTTCCATTGCACCTCAATACTTTTGCATTGACTTGCATTGATTTTGCATTCTATTTCCAGTGCACCCCAAAACATTTGCATTGACTTGCATTGATTTTGCATTCTATTTCCAGTGCCCCCCAATACTTTTGCATTTATTTGCATTGATTTTGCATTCTATTTCCATTGCACTCAAATACTTTTGCATTTATTTGTATTAATCTTGCTTTCTATTTCCATTGCACCCCAATGCTTTTGCATTGACTTGCATTGATTTTGCATTCTATTTCCATTGCACCCCAATACTTTTGCATTGACATGCATCGATTTTGCATTCTATTTCCATTGCACCGCAATACTTTTGCTTTGACTTGCATTGATTTTGCATTCTATTTCCATTGCACCCCAATACTTTTGCTTTTACTTGCATTGATTTAGCATTCTATTTCAATTGCATCCCAATACTTTTGCATTGACTTGCATTGATTTTGAATTCTATTTCCATTGCACCCCAAGACTTTTGCATTGACTTGCATTGATTTAGCATTCTATTTCCATTGCACCCCAATACTTTTGCATCTATTTGCATTGACTTTGCATTCTATTTCCATTGCACCCCAATACTTTTGCTTTGACTTGCATTGATTTTGCATTCTATTTCCATTGCACTCAAATACTTTTGCATTGACTTGCATTGATTTTGCATTCTATTTCCAGTGCACCCCAATACTTTTGCATTTATTTGCATTGATTTTGCATTCTATTTCCATTGCACTCAAATACTTTTGCATTTATTTGTATTAATCTTGCTTTCTATTTCCATTGCACCCCAATGCTTTTGCATTGACTTGCATTGAATTTGCATTCTATTTCCATTGCACCCCAATACTTTTGCATTGACATGCATTGATTTTGCATTTTATTTCCATTGCACCGCAATACTTTTGCTTTGACTTGCATTGATTTTGCATTCTATTTCCATTGCACCCCACTACTTTTGCTTTTACTTGCATTGATTTAGCATTCTATTTCCATTGCATCCCAATACTTTTGCATTGACTTGCATTGATTTTGAATTCTATTTCCATTGCACCCCAAGACTTTTGCATTGACTTGCATTGATTTAGCATTCTATTTCCATTGCACCCCAAGACTTTTGCATTGACTTGCATTGATTTAGCATTCTATTTCCATTGCACCCCAATACTTTTGCATCTATTTGCATTGACTTTGCATTCTATTTCCATTGCACCCCAATACTTTTGCTTTTGCTTGCATTGATTTTACATTCTATTTCCATTGCACCCCAATACTTTTGCATTGACATCAATTAATTTTTTATTCTATTTCCACTGCACCCCAATACCGTTGCATTGACTTGCATTTGCTATGCCTTCTATTGCCATTGCACGCCAAAACTTTTGCATTTATTTGCATTGGTTGTGCATTCTATTTCCATTGCACCCCAATAGTTCTGCATTAACTTGCATTGATTTTGTATTCTATATCCATTGCACCCTAATACTTTTGCATTTCCTTGCATTCTTTATCCATTGCACCCAATACTTTTGCATTCATTTGCATTGATTTTGCACTCTATTTCCATTGCACCCCAATACTTTTGCATTTATTTGCATTGGTTGTGCATTCTATTTCCATTGCACGCCAATTGTTTTGCATTGACTTGCATTGATTTTGCATTCTATATCCATTGCACCCTAATACTTTTGTATTGAAATTGCATTCTATTTCCATTGCACCCCAATACTTTTGCATTTATTTGTATTAATTTTGCTTTCTATTTTCACTGCACCCCAATACCGTTGCATTGACTTGCATTTGCTATGCGTTCTATTGCCATTGCACTCCAATACTTTTGCATTCATTTGCATTGACTTTGCATTTTATTTCCATTGCACCCCAATACTTTTGCATTGATTGGCATTCATTTTGCATTCTATTTACATTGCATCCCAATATTTTTGCATTTCTTTGCTTTGGTTTTGCATTCTATTTCCATTGCACCCCAATATTTGTGCATTAACTTGCCTTGATTTTGCATTCTATTAGCATTGCACCCAAATACTTTTGCATTTATTTGCATTGATTTTTAATTCTATTTCCATTGCACCCCAAGACTTTTGCATTGACTTGGATTGATTTTGCATTCTATTTCCATTGCACCCCAATACTTTTGCATTTATTGGCATTGACTTTGTATTCTATTTCCATTGCACCCCAATACTTTTGCATTGATTTACATTGATTTTGCATTCTATTTCCATTGCCCCCCAATACGTTTGCATTTTTTACTTTGGTTTCGCATTCTATTTCCATTCCACCCCAATGCTTTTGCATTGACTTGCATTGATTTTGCATTTTATTTCCATTGCACCCCAATACGTTTGCATTTTTTACTTTGGTTTTGCATTCAATTTCCATTGCATCCCAATACTTTTGCATTGACTTGCATTGATTTTGAATTCTATTTCCATTGCACCCCAATGCTTTTGCATTGACTTGCATTGATTTTGCATTCTATTTCCATTGCACCCCAATACTTTTGCTTTGACTTGCACTGATTTTGCATTCTATTTCCAGTGCACCCCAAAACTTTTGCATTGCCTTGCATTGATTTTGAATTCTATTTCCATTGCACCCCAAGACTTTTGCATTGACTTGCATTGATTTAGCATTCTATTTCCATTGCACCCCAATACTTTTGCATCTATTTGCATTGACTTTGCATTCTATTTCCATTGCACCCCAATACTTTTGCATCTATTTGCATTGATTTTGAATTCTATTTCCATTGCATCACAATACTTTTGCATTTATTTGTATTAATTTTGCTTTCTATTTTCACTGCACCCCAATACCGTTGCATTGACTTGCATTTGCTATGCCTTCTATTGCCATTGCACGCCAAAACTTTTGCATTCATTTGCATTGCTTTTGCATTCTATTTCCATTGCACCCAATACTTTTGCATTTATTTGCATTGGTTGTCCATTCTATTTCCATTGCACCCCAATAGTTCTGCATTAACTTGCATTGATTTTGTATTCTATATCCATTGCACCCTAATACTTTTGCATTTCCTTGCATTCTTTATCCATTGCACCCCAATACTTTTGCATTCATTTGCATTGATTTTGCACTCTATTTCCATTGCACCCCAATACTTTTGCATTTATTTGCATTGGTTGTGCATTCTATTTCCATTGCACGCCAATAGTTTTGCATTGACTTGCATTGATTTTGCATTCTATTTCCATTGCACCCCAATACCTTTGCATTGACATGCATTAATTTGCATTCTATTTCCATTGCACCCCAATCGTTTTGCATCAACTTGCATTGATTTTGCATTCTATTTCCATTGCACCCTAATACTTTTGCATTGACCTGCATTCTATTTCCATTGCACCTCAATACTTTTGCATTTGCCTCGCTTTTGCATTATATTTCCAGTGCCCCCAAATACTTTTGCATTTATTTGCATTGATTTTGCATTCTATTTCCATTGCCCTCAAATACTTTTGCATTGACTTGCATTGATTTTGCATTCTATTTCCAGTGCACCCTAAACCTTTTGCATTGACTTGCATTGATTTTGCATTCTATTTCCATTGGACTCAAATACTTTTGCATTTATTTGTATTAATCTTGCTTTCTATTTCCATTGCACCCCAATGCTTTTGCATTGACTTGCATTGATTTTGCATTCTATTTCCATTGCACCCCAATACTTTTGCATTGACATGCATCGATTTTGCATTCTATTTCCATTGCACCGCAATACTTTTGCTTTGACTTGCATTGATTTTGCATTCTATTTCCATTGCACCCCAATACTTTTGCTTTTACTTGCATTGATTTAGCATTCTATTTCCATTGCATCCCAATACTTTTGCATTGACTTGCATTGATTTTGAATTCTATTTCCATTGCACCCCAAGACTTTTGCATTGACTTGCATTGATTTAGCATTCTATTTCCATTGCACCCCAATACTTTTGCATCTATTTGCATTGACTTTGCATTCTATTTCCATTGCACCCCAATACTTTTGCTTTGACTTGCATTGATCTTGCATTCTATTTCCATTGCACTCAAATACTTTTGCATTGACTTGCATTGATTTTGCATTCTATTTCCAGTGCACCCCAATACTTTTGCATTTATTTGCATTGATTTTGTATTCTATTTCCATTGCACTCAAATACTTTTGCATTTATTTGTATTAATCTTGCTTTCTATTTCCATTTCACCCCAATGCTTTTGCATTGACTTGCATTGATTTTGCATTCTATTTCCACTGCACCCCAATACCGTTGCATTGACTTGCATTTGCTATGCCTTCTATTGCCATTGCACGCCAAAACTTTTGCATTCATTTGCATTGCTTTTGCATTCTATTTCCATTGCACCCAATACTTTTGCATTTATTTGCATTGGTTGTGCATTCTATTTCCATTGCACCCCAATAGTTCTGCATTAACTTGCATTGATTTTGTATTCTATATCCATTGCACCCTAATACTTTTGCATTTCCTTGCATTCTTTATCCATTGCACCCCAATACTTTTGCATTCATTTGCATTGATTTTGCACTCTATTTCCATTGCACCCCAATACTTTTGCATTTATTTGCATTGGTTGTGCATTCTATTTCCATTGCACGCCAATAGTTTTGCATTGACTTGCATTGATTTTGCATTCTATATCCATTGCACCCTAATACTTTTGTATTGAAATTGCATTCTATTTCCATTGCACCCCAATACTTTTGCATTTATTTGTATTAATTTTGCTTTCTATTTTCACTGCACCCCAATACCGTTGCATTGACTTGCATTTGCTATGCGTTCTATTGCCATTGCACTCCAATACTTTTGCATTCATTTGCATTGACTTTGCATTTTATTTCCATTGCACCCCAATACTTTTGCATTGATTGGCATTCATTTTGCATTCTATTTACATTGCATCCCAATATTTTTGCATTTCTTTGCTTTGGTTTTGCATTCTATTTCCATTGCACCCCAATACGTTTGCATTTTTTACATTGGTTTTGCATTCAATTTCCATTGCATCCCAATACTTTTGCATTGACTTGCATTGATTTTGAATTCTATTTCCATTGCATCACAATACTTTTGACTTTACTTGCATTGGTTTTGCGTTCTATTTCCAGTGCACACAAATACTTTTGCATTAATTGTATTAATTGTGCTTTCTATTGCCATTACACCCCAATAGTTTTAAATTTACTTACATTGATATTACATTTTATTTCAATTGCACCCCAATACTTTTACATTGATTTGCATTGATTTTTCTTTCTATTTTCATTTCGACCCAATACTTTTGCTTTGACTTGCATTGATTTTGCATTCTATTTCCATTGCACCCCAATACGTTTGCATTTTTTACTTTGGTTTTGCATTCAATTTCCATTGCACCCCAATGCTTTTGCATTGACTTGCATTGATTTTGCATTCTATTTCCATTGCACCCCAATACCTTTGCATTAACATGCATTAATTTGCATTCTATTTCCATTGCACCCCAATCGTTTTGCATCAACTTGCATTGATTTTGCATTCTATTTCCATTGCACCCTAATACTTTTGCATTGACCTGCATTCTATTTCCATTGCACCTCAATACTTTTGCATTTGCATCGGTTTTGCATTCTATTTCCATTGCACCCCAATGCTTTTGATTTTTTTTTGCATTGGTTGTGTTTTCTATTTCCATTGCACGCCAATAGTTTTGCATTGACTTGCATTGATTTTGCATTATATATCCATTGCACCCTAATACTTTTGCATTGACTTGCATTCTTTTTCAATTGTACCCCAATACTTTTGCATGTATTTGCATTGATTTTACATCCTATTTCCATTGCACCCAATACTTTTGCATTTATTTGCATTGATTTTTCATTTTATTTCCCTTGCACCCTAATACTTTTGCATTGACCTGCATTCTATTTCCATTGCACCTCAATACTTTTGCATTGACTTGCATTGATTTTGCATTCTATTTCCAGTGCACCCCAAAACATTTGCATTGACTTGCATTGATTTTGCATTCTATTTCCAGTGCCCCCCAATACTTTTGCATTTATTTGCATTGATTTTGCATTCTATTTCCATTGCACTCAAATACTTTTGCATTTATTTGTATTAATCTTGCTTTCTATTTCCATTGCACCCCAATGCTTTTGCATTGACTTGCATTGATTTTGCATTCTATTTCCATTGCACCCCAATACTTTTGCATTGACATGCATTGATTTTGCATTCTATTTCCATTGCACCGCAATACTTTTGCTTTGACTTGCATTGATTTTGCATTCTATTTCCATTGCACCCCAATACTTTTGCTTTTACTTGCATTGATTTAGCATTCTATTTCCATTGCATCCCAATACTTTTGCATTGACTTGCATTGATTTTGAATTCTATTTCCATTGCACCCCAAACTTTTGCATTGACTTGCATTGATTTAGCATTCTATTTCCATTGCACCCCAATACTTTTGCATCTATTTGCATTGACTTTGCATTCTATTTCCATTGCACCCCAATACTTTTGCTTTGACTTGCATTGATTTTGCATTCTATTTCCATTGCACTCAAATATTTTTGCATTGACTTGCATTGATTTTGCATTCTATTTCCAGTGCACCCCAATACTTTTGCATTTATTTGCATTGATTTTGCATTCTATTTCCATTGCACTCAAATACTTTTGCATTTATTTGTATTAATCTTGCTTTCTATTTCCATTGCACCCCAATGCTTTTGCATTGACTTGCATTGATTTTGCATTCTATTTCCATTGCACCCCAATACTTTTGCATTGACATGCATTGATTTTGCATTCTATTTCCATTGCACCGCAATACTTTTGCTTTGACTTGCATTGATTTTGCATTCTATTTCCATTGCACCCCAATACTTTTGCTTTTACTTGCATTGATTTAGCATTCTATTTCCATTGCATCCCAATACTTTTGCATTGACTTGCATTGATTTTGAATTCTATTTCCATTGCACCCCAAGACTTTTGCATTGACTTGCATTGATTTAGCATTCTATTTCCATTTTACCCCAAGACTTTTGCATTGACTTGCATTGATTTAGCATTCTATTTCCATTGCACCCCAATACTTTTGCATCTATTTGCATTGACTTTGCATTCTATTTCCATTGCACCCCAATACTTTTGCTTTTGCTTGCATTGATTTTACATTCTATTTCCATTGCACCCCAATACTTTTGCCTTGACATCAATTCATTTTTTATTCTATTTCCACTGCACCCCAATACCGTTGCATTGACTTGCATTTGCTATGCCTTCTATTGCCATTGCACGCCAAAACTTTTGCATTCATTTGCATTGCTTTTGCATTCTATTTCCATTGCACCCAATACTTTTGCATTTATTTGCATTGGTTGTGCATTCTATTTCCATTGCACCCCAATAGTTCTGCATTAACTTGCATTGATTTTGTATTCTATATTCATTGCACCCTAATACTTTTGCATTTCCTTGCATTCTTTATCCATTGCACCCCAATACTTTTGCATTCATTTGCATTGATTTTGCACTCTATTTCCATTGCACCCCAATACTTTTGCATTTATTTGCATTGGTTGTGCATTCTATTTCCATTGCACGCCAATAGTTTTGCATTGACTTGCATTGATTTTGCATTCTATATCCATTGCACCCTAATACTTTTGTATTGAAATTGCATTCTATTTCCATTGCACCCCAATACTTTTGCATTTATTTGTATTAATTTTGCTTTCTATTTTCACTGCACCCCAATACCGTTGCATTGACTTGCATTTGCTATGCGTTCTATTGCCATTGCACCCCAATACTTTTGCATTCATTTGCATTGACTTTGCATTTTATTTCCATTGCACCCCAATACTTTTGCATTGATTGGCATTCATTTTGCATTCTATTTACATTGCATCCCAATATTTTTGCATTTCTTTGCTTTGGTTTTGCATTTCCATTGCACCCCAATATTTGTGCATTAACTTGCATTGATTTTGCATTCTATTAGCATTGCACCCAAATACTTTTGCATTTATTTGCATTGATTTTTAATTCTATTTCCATTGCACCCCAAGACTTTTGCATTGACTTGGATTGATTTTGCATTCTATTTCCATTGCACCCCAATACTTTTGCATTTATTGGCATTGACTTTGTATTCTATTTCCATTGCACCCCAATACTTTTGCATTGATTTACATTGATTTTGCATTCTATTTCCATTGCCCCCCAATACGTTTGCATTTTTTACTTTGGTTTCGCATTCTATTTCCATTCCACCCCAATGCTTTTGCATTGACTTGCATTGATTTTGTATTCTATTTCCATTGCACCCCAATCTTTTTGCATTAACTTGCATTGATTTTCCACTCTATTTCCATTGCACCCCAATACTTTGGCATTGACATGCATTGATTTTGCATTCTATTTCCATTGCACCGCAATACTTTTGCATTGACTTGCATTGATTTGCATTCTATTTTCAGTGCACCTCAATACTTTTGCATTGACATGCATTGATTTTGCATTCTATTTCCATTGCACCGCAATAATTTTGCATTGACTTGCATTGATTTTGCTTTCTATTTCCAGTGCACCCCAAAAGTTTTGCATTGACTTGCATTGATTTTGCATTCTATTTCCAGTGCCCCCCAATACTTTTGCATTTATTTGCATTGATTTTGCATTCTATTTCCATTGCACTCAAATACTTTTGCATTGACTTGCATTGATTTTCCATTCTATTTCCAGTGCACCCCAAAACTTTTGCATTGACTTGTATTGATTTTGCATTCTGTTTCCAGTGCCCCCAATACTTTTGCATTTATTTGCATTGATTTTGCATTCTATTTCCATTGCCCCCCAATATGTTTGCATTTTTTACTTTGGTTTCGCATTCTATTTCCATTCCACCCCAATGCTTTTGCATTGACTTGCATTGATTTTGCATTCTATTTCCATTGCACCCCAATCGTTTTGCATTAACTTGCATTGATTTTCCACTCTATTTCCATTGCACCCCAATACTTTTGCATTGACATGCATTGATTTTGCATTCTATTTCCATTGCACCGCAATACTTTTGCATTGACTTGCATTGATTTGCATTCTATTTTCAGTGCACCCCAATACTTTTGCATTGACATGCATTGATTTTGCATTCTATTTCCATTGCACCGCAATAATTTTGCATTTACTTGCATTGATTTTGCTTTCTATTTCCAGTGCACCCCAAAACTTTTGCATTGACTTGCATTGATTTTGCATTCTATTTCCAGTGCCCCCCAATACTTTTGCATTTATTTGCATTGATTTTGCATTCTATTTCCATTGCACTCAAATACTTTTGCATTGACTTGCATTGATTTTCCATTCTATTTCCAGTGCACCCCAAAACTTTTGCATTGACTTGTATTGATTTTGCATTCTGTTTCCAGTGCCCCCAATACTTTTGCATTTATTTGCATTGATTTTGCATTCTATTTCCATTGCACTCAAATACTTTTGCATTTATTTGTATTAATCTTGCTTTCTATTTCCATTGCACCCCAATGCTTTTGCATTGACTTGCATCGATTTTGCATTCTATTTCCATTGCACCCCAATACTTTTGCATTGACATGCATTGATTTTGCATTCTATTTCCATTGCACTGCAATACTTTTGGTTTGACTTGCATTGATTTTGCATTCTATTTCCATTGCACCCCAATACTTTTGCTTTTACTTGCATTGATTTAGCATTCTATTTCCATTGCATCCCAATAGTTTTGCACTGACTTGCATTGATTTTGAATTCTATTTCCATTGCACCCCAATTCATTGCATTGACTTGCATTGATTTAGCATTCTATTTCCATTGCACCCCAATACTTTTGCATCTATTTGCATTGACTTTGCATTCTATTTCCATTGCACCCCAATACTTTTGTATTGACTTGCACCTTTGACCTGCATTGGTTTTGCATTCTATTTCCATTGCACCCCAATACTTTTGCTTTTGCTTGCATTGATTTTACATTCTATTTCCATTGCACCCCAATACTTTTGCATTTATTTGTATTAATTTTGCTTTCTATTTTCACTGCACCCCAATACCGTTGCATTGACTTGCATTTGCTATGCCTTCTATTGCCATTGCATGCCAAAACTTTTGCATTCATTTGCATTGCTTTTGCATTCTATTTCCATTGCACCCAATACTTTTGCATTTATTTGCATTGGTTGTGCATTCTATTTCCATTGCACCCCAATAGTTCTGCATTAACTTGCATTGATTTTGTATTCTATATCCATTGCACCCTAATACTTTTGCATTTCCTTGCATTCTTTATCCATTGCACCCCAATACTTTTGCATTTATTTGCATTGATTTTGCACTCTATTTCCATTGCACCCCAATACTTTTGCATTTATTTGCATTGGTTGTGCATTATATTTCCATTGCACCCCAATACTTTTGCATTGACTTGCATTGATTTTGCATTCTATATCCATTGCACCCTAATACTTTTGTATTGACTTGCACCTTTGACCTGCATTGATTTTGCATTCTATTTCCATTGCACCCCAATACTTTTGCTTTTACTTGCATTGATTTAGCATTCTATTTCCATTGCATCCCAATACTTTTGCACTGACTTGCATTGATTTTGAATTCTATTTCCATTGCACCCCAATTCTTTTGCATTGACTTGCATTGATTTAGCATTCTATTTCCATTGCACCCCAATACTTTTGCATCTATTTGCATTGACTTTGCATTCTATTTCCATTGCACCCCAATACTTTTGTATTGACTTGCACCTTTGACCTGCATTGGTTTTGCATTCTATTTCCATTGCACCCCAATACTTTTGCTTTTGCTTGCATTGATTTTACATTCTATTTCCATTGCACCCCAATACTTTTGCATTTATTTGTATTAATTTTGCTTTCTATTTTCACTGCACCCCAATACCGTTGCATTGACTTGCATTTGCTATGCCTTCTATTGCCATTGCATGCCAAAACTTTTGCATTCATTTGCATTGCTTTTGCATTCTATTTCCATTGCACCCAATACTTTTGCATTTATTTGCATTGGTTGTGCATTCTATTTCCATTGCACCCCAATAGTTCTGCATTAACTTGCATTGATTTTGTATTCTATATCCATTGCACACTAATACTTTTGCATTTCCTTGCATTCTTTATCCATTGCACCCCAATACTTTTGCATTTATTTGCATTGATTTTGCACTCTATTTCCATTGCACCCCAATACTTTTGCATTTATTTGCATTGGTTGTGCATTCTATTTCCATTGCACCCCAATACTTTTGCATTGACTTGCATTGATTTTGCATTCTATAT
Organism: Anolis sagrei; assembly: GCF_037176765.1. Taxonomy (NCBI): domain Eukaryota; kingdom Metazoa; phylum Chordata; class Lepidosauria; order Squamata; family Anolidae; genus Anolis; species Anolis sagrei. The sequence goes on from NC_090024.1 coordinate 119,831,674, forward strand.
CCATTGCACCCTAATACTTTTGTATTGAAATTGCATTCTATTTCCATTGCACCCCAATACTTTTGCATTTATTTGTATTAATTTTGCTTTCTATTTTCACTGCACCCCATACCGTTGCATTGACTTGCATTTGCTATGCGTTCTATTGCCATTGCACGCCAATACTTTTGCATTCATTTGCATTGACTTTGCATTCTATTTCCATTGCACCCCAATACTTTTGCATTGATTGGCATTCATTTTGCATTCTATTTACATTGCATCCCAATATTTTTGCATTTCTTTGCTTTGCTTTTGCATTCTATTTCCATTGCACCCCAATATTTTTGCATTTATTTGCATTGGTTTTGCATTCTATTTCCATTACACCCCAATATTTGTGCATTAACTTGCATTGATTTTGCATTCTATTAGCATTGCACCCAAATACTTTTGCATTTATTTGCCTTGATTTTTAATTCTATTTCCATTGCACCCCAAGACTTTTGCATTGACTTGGATTGATTTTGCATTCTATTTCCATTGCACCCCAATACTTTTGCATTTATTGGCATTGACTTTGTATTCTATTTCCATTGCACCCCAATACTTTTGCATTGATTTGCATTCATTTTGCATTCTATTTACATTGCATCCCAATAATTTTGAATTTCTTTGCTTTGGTTTTGCATTCTAATTCCATTGCACCCCAATACTTTTGCATTGACTTGCATTGATTTTGAATTCTATTTCCATTGCACCCCAAGACTTTTGCATTGACCCACATTGATTTTGCTTTCTATTTCCATTGCACCCCAATACTTTTGCATTGACTTGCATTGGTTTTGCCTTCTATTTCCAGTGCACCCAAATACTTTTGCATTGACATGTATTAATTTGCATTCTATTTCCATTGCACCGCAATACTTTTGCTTTGACTTGCATTGATTTTGCATTCTATTTCCATTGCACCCCAATACTTTTGCATTGACTTGCATTGATTTTGCATTCTATTTCCATTGCACCCCAATACTTTTGCATTGACATGCATTAATTTTTATTCTATTTCCACTGCACCCCAATACTTTTAAATTTACTTTTATTGATATTGCATTATATTTCCATTGCACCCCAATAGTTTTGCTTTGACTTGCATTGATTTTGCTTTCTATTTCCAGTGCACCCCAAAACTTTTGCATTGACTTGCATTGATTTTGCATTCTATTTCCAGTGCCCCCCAATACTTTTGCATTTATTTGCATTGATTTTGCATTCTATTTCCATTGCACTCAAATACTTTTGCATTGACTTGCATTGATTTTCCATTCTATTTCCAGTGCACCCCAAAACTTTTGCATTGACTTGTATTGATTTTGCATTCTGTTTCCAGTGCCCCCAATACTTTTGCATTTATTTGCATTGATTTTGCATTCTATTTCCATTGCCCCCCAATACGTTTGCATTTTTTACTTTGGTTTCGCATTCTATTTCCATTCCACCCCAATGCTTTTGCATTGACTTGCATTGATTTTGCATTCTATTTCCATTGCACCCCAATCGTTTTGCATTAACTTGCATTGATTTTCCACTCTATTTCCATTGCACCCCAATACTTTTGCATTGACTTGCATTGATTTGCATTCTATTTTCAGTGCACCCCAATACTTTTGCATTGACATGCATTGATTTTGCATTCTATTTCCATTGCACCGCAATAATTTTGCATTGACTTGCATCGATTTTGCTTTCTATTTCCAGTGCACCCCAAAACTTTTGCATTGACTTGCATTGATTTTGCATTCTATTTCCAGTGCCCCCCAATACTTTTGCATTTATTTGCATTGATTTTGCATTCTATTTCCATTGCACTCAAATACTTTTGCATTGACTTGCATTGATTTTCCATTCTATTTCCAGTGCACCCCAAAACTTTTGCATTGACTTGTATTGATTTTGCATTCTGTTTCCAGTGCCCCCAATACTTTTGCATTTATTTGCATTGATTTTGCATTCTATTTCCATTGCACTCAAATACTTTTGCATTTATTTGTATTAATCTTGCTTTCTATTTCCATTGCACCCCAATGCTTTTGCATTGACTTGCATTGATTTTGCATTCTATTTCCATTGCACCCCAATACTTTTGCATTGACATGCATTGATTTTGCATTCTATTTCCATTGCACTGCAATACTTTTGGTTTGACTTGCATTGATTTTGCATTCTATTTCCATTGCACCCCAATACTTTTGCTTTTACTTGCATTGATTTTGAATTCTATTTCCATTGCACCCCAATTCTTTTGCATTGACTTGCATTGATTTAGCATTCTATTTCCATTGCACCCCAATACTTTTGCATCTATTTGCATTGACTTTGCATTCTATTTCCATTGCACCCCAATACTTTTGTATTGACTTGCACCTTTGACCTGCATTGGTTTTGCATTCTATTTCCATTGCACCCCAATACTTTTGCTTTTGCTTGCATTGATTTTACATTCTATTTCCATTGCACCCCAATACTTTTGCATTTATTTGTATTAATTTTGCTTTCTATTTTCACTGCACCCCAATACCGTTGCATTGACTTGCATTTGCTATGCCTTCTATTGCCATTGCATGCCAAAACTTTTGCATTCATTTGCATTGCTTTTGCATTCTATTTCCATTGCACCCAATACTTTTGCATTTATTTGCATTGGTTGTGCATTCTATTTCCATTGCACCCCAATAGTTCTGCATTAACTTGCATTGATTTTGTATTCTATATCCATTGCACCCTAATACTTTTGCATTTCCTTGCATTCTTTATCCATTGCACCCCAATACTTTTGCATTTATTTGCATTGATTTTGCACTCTATTTCCATTGCACCCCAATACTTTTGCATTTATTTGCATTGGTTGTGCATTCTATTTCCATTGCACCCCAATACTTTTGCATTGACTTGCATTGATTTTGCATTCTATATCCATTGCACCCTAATACTTTTGTATTGAAATTGCATTCTATTTCCATTGCACCCCAATACTTTTGCATTTATTTGTATTAATTTTGCTTTCTATTTTCACTGCACCCCATACCGTTGCATTGACTTGCATTTGCTATGCGTTCTATTGCCATTGCACGCCAATACTTTTGCATTCATTTGCATTGACTTTGCATTCTATTTCCATTGCACCCCAATACTTTTGCATTGATTGGCATTCATTTTGCATTCTATTTACATTGCATCCCAATATTTTTGCATTTCTTTGCTTTGCTTTTGCATTCTATTTCCATTGCACCCCAATATTTTTGCATTTATTTGCATTGGTTTTGCATTCTATTTCCATTACACCCCAATATTTGTGCATTAACTTGCATTGATTTTGCATTCTATTAGCATTGCACCCAAATACTTTTGCATTTATTTGCCTTGATTTTTAATTCTATTTCCATTGCACCCCAAGACTTTTGCATTGACTTGGATTGATTTTGCATTCTATTTCCATTGCACCCCAATACTTTTGCATTTATTGGCATTGACTTTGTATTCTATTTCCATTGCACCCCAATACTTTTGCATTGATTTGCATTCATTTTGCATTCTATTTACATTGCATCCCAATAATTTTGAATTTCTTTGCTTTGGTTTTGCATTCTAATTCCATTGCACCCCAATACTTTTGCATTGACTTGCATTGATTTTGAATTCTATTTCCATTGCACCCCAAGACTTTTGCATTGACCCACATTGATTTTGCTTTCTATTTCCATTGCACCCCAATACTTTTGCATTGACTTGCATTGGTTTTGCCTTCTATTTCCAGTGCACCCAAATACTTTTGCATTGACATGCATTAATTTGCATTCTATTTCCATTGCACCGCAATACTTTTGCTTTGACTTGCATTGATTTTGCATTCTATTTCCATTGCACCCCAATACTTTTGCATTGACTTGCATTGATTTTGCATTCTATTTCCATTGCACCCCAATACTTTTGCATTGACATGCATTAATTTTTTATTCTATTTCCACTGCACCCCAATACTTTTAAATTTACTTTTATTGATATTGCATTATATTTCCATTGCACCCCAAACGTTTTGCATTAACTTGCATAAATTTTGCATTCCATTTCCATTGCACCCTAAGACTTTTGCATTGACCTGCATTCTATTTCCATTGCAACTCAATACTTTTTTGCATTTGCATTGGTTTTGCATTATATTTCCATTGCAGCCCAATACTTTTGCAATTAATTGCATTGGTTGTGCATCTATTTCCGTTGCACCCCAATACTTTTGCATTAGCTTGCATTGATTTTGCATTCTATTTGCATTGCACCCAAATACTTTTGCACTTATTTGCATTGCTTTTGCATTCTATTTCCATTCCACCCCAATACTTTTGCATTTATTTTTATTAATTTTGCTCTCTATTTACATTGCACCCCGATACTTTTGCATTGTCTTGAATTGATTTTGCTTTCTATTTCCATTGCACCCCAATACTTTTACTTTTACTTGCATTAATTTAGCATTCCATTTCCATTGCACCCCAATATTTTTGCATTGACTTGCATTGATTTTGATTCTATTTCCATTGCACCCCAATACCTTTGCTTTTACTTGCATTGATTTAGCATTCTATTTCCATTGCACCCCAATATTTTTGCATTTATTTGCATTGACTTTGCATTCTATTTCCATTGCACCACAATACTTTTGCATTGATTTGCATTCATTTTGCATTCTATTTACATTGCTTCCCAATATTTTTGCATTCCTTTGCTTTGGTTTTGGATTCTTCAAGAGAAGTCGTGATTTCATACCTCTGTAGGCAGCTTGAAGGACTAAGACAGACTGGTCCATCTGATGCAACACTACTACAACTGCCATTGACAGGTATTTCCACAGTTCTCATTTACTCTTTCTTTTCAAATTAGGTAGAAAACTTCACAGTATCCTTCTCAGATGGAAGGGCTCTATGTTATCTGATTCATCATTATCATCCATGCCATGTGCCTTTGGAATCTATATGTCAGCGCACGACTCAAACAGTAGAATGCACTAGAAATGGTACAGTTGCACTGAATTCATCATCAGAGTCTGATGCTTCTCTAACTCTACTAAATGAACATTTTGACCAAAGTGAGTTTATTTATTTATTTATTTATTTATCGTGTCATCCGCAACCAGAACATTGTATTACATTTCTGACAGAACAAAACAAGCAAACAGATTAAAAAAACCCACAAATTTTGCAAACTTGGTAGCTGATTAAATGTCCTTTGACCAGTATCTGGCCACTTGGAGTGCCTCTGGTGTTGCCGCAAGAAGGTCCTCCATTGTGCATGTGGCAGGGCTCAGGTTGCATTGCACCCCAATACTTTTGCATTTATTTGTGTCAATTTTGCTTTCTATTTCCATTGCACCCCAATACTTTTGCATTTCTTTACATTTAATTTGCATTTTATTTCCATTGCACCCCAATACTTTTGCATTGTTTTGCACCATTGACCTGCATTGGTTTTGCATTCTATTTCCATTGCACCCCAATACTTTTGCTTTTGCTTGCATTGATTTTACATTCTATTTCCATTTCACCCCAATACTTTTGCATTTATTTGTATTAATTTTGCTTTCTGTTTCCACTGCACCCCAATACCTTTGCATTGACTTGCATTTGTTTTGCATTCTATTGCCATTGCACACCAATACTTTTGCATTGACTTGCATTGATTTTGCATTCTATTTCCAGTGCACCCCAATACTTTTGCATTTATTTGTATTAATTTTGCTTTCTATTGCCATTGCACCCCAATACTTTTAAATTTACTTGCATTGATATTGCATTTTATTTCCATTGCACCCCAATACGTTTGCATTGATTTGCATTGGTTTTTCTTTCTATTTCCATTGCACCCCAAAACTTTTGCATTTTTACTTTGGTTTTGCATTCTATTTCCATTGCACCCCAATGCTTTTGCATTGATTTGCATTCATTTTGCATTCTATTTACATTGCATCCCAATATGTTTGCATTCCTTTGCTTTGGTTTTGGATCCTATTTCAATTGCACCCCAATTGCTGGGCTTTCCACAGAAGTTGAGGAAGCAGGAACCCATTTTGTTTCCTTCTGCTTCAGGGTAAGCTTTGTTTAAATTTAACAGCTTTCAGCGCTGCTTTCTTTGAGAGGCGGGGCTTCCTGAGTTTAAAAATTAACTGCTCTGTTTGAGGGGAGGGGCTTCCTGAGTTTAAAAATTAACTGCTCTGTCTGAGAGGCGGGGCTTCCTGGTTATCCTATATAAACCAGTGTCTGAACCCAAGGGGCAGCTGGGCTTTCCACAGAAGTTGAGGAAGCAGGAACCCATTTTGTTTCCTTCTGCTTCAGGGTAAGCTTTGTTTAAATTTAACAGCTTTCAGCGCTGCTTTCTTTGAGAGGCGGGGCTTCCTGAGTTTAAAAATTAACTGCTCTGTTTGAGGGGAGGGGCTTTCTGAGTTTAAAAATTAACTGCTCTGTCTGAGAGGCGGGGCTTCCTGGTTATCCTATATAAACCAGTGTCGTACACTCAGTAACCTATACTTTCACCCCTGCATACAGACAACAACATCAAACACACACCAAGAGGAGGGCATTAGCAACCTCCAGATGGAACAAACACGAAAACTTCCCATCTCATGCACAAGCTGTGGCATGTTCAGCTTTTTCACACTACAATTACTCAATTACATCTGTCCCAAGTGTACACAGATCACTCGCATGGAACACAGGATACGACAACTCGAGGACCATATTAAGACCCTTAAGGACATTCAGGAACTTGAGCTGTTCTTAGACACCACACACCACACTGGCCTAGACACGCGGCCCTTATCACACCAACATTACGGGGAGGCTCAACAGAACAGCACCTCAGATGTGGACAACCCTCAGGCTTGGAGAAATGTCACCCTTAGAAGGACACATAGGACCCAGAAGCCTCCTCAGAATACTTCCGCTCAGCTGCAGTTACACAATAGATTCCAAATTCTCACACAACTAGCACCTGACCAAGAAACACAACATATTGGGGAAGACCAGAATGGCTTAGATACTGATCAGTGGCTCATCCTTGATCAGTGTGCAGGGGATAGCCCTGACTGGGACAACACTTCACAACATTCACACTTGCACAATCGTGCAGGGGTACCATCCCCAACCATAGACCAGGAGCAACAGGAACACATACAGGAGAACCATAGGTTCTTGGACGAATCTCAATGGATTGTCCTTGACGAATGCACCGGGGATGTCGAGGAGGAGGACAACACTTTTCACCTACACAATTCACACCAACAGGATCACTTTTCTGGAGACCTACACACTACATTGCACAAAAGGGGCCCTGTCATTCCTGAAAGTAAACAGGTCTTGGTAGTAGGCGACTCCCTCCTTAGAGGAACGGAAGCTGTCATTTCCAGACCAGATGGGATGGCTCGAGAAATATGCTGCCTACCGGGGGCAAAAATACACAATATCACTCAGAGGCTCACCAGGCTCCTCAAGCCCTATCACCGTCCTCCCCTCATGTTGATTCATGTAGGAACCAATGATACTGCAAGGCATACGTTTCAAAAGATCACAAATGATTTTTGAGCTCTAGGAGCAATGCTAAAAGAATGTAATGTACAGGTGGTCTTTTCATCCCTCCTCCCTGTTGTAAGACACGGACCCACAAGAGCCAGAAAAATAGTACAGGTCAATGACTGGCTTAGAAAATGGTGTCAGGAGGAACGCTTTGGCTTCCTCGACCATGGCCTGCTATTCCAGGAGGATGGCCTACTGGCAAGGGATGGGGTGCATCTCACACAAGTAGGAAAACACCTTTTTGCTCACAGACTCGCAAACCTCATTAGACGCACTTTAAACTAGGTCCACCGGGGGAGGGGGACAACAGCCTTGCGAACACTACTTTACCCATAATGTCTGGGAATCGCCAGAAGGCTAAACGGACGGCTGCACAAACACAAGGACCAAGTACCAAAAGCACAATAATCCCAATTAAACAGCTCAAGGGAAGATCTCAGGGGCTCACATGTCTTTACACTAATGCACAGAGCATGGGAAATAAACAAGACGAACTCCAACTTTTAGCACAACACCACAAATATGATATCATAGCCATCACTGAAACCTGGTGGGATGACTCCTATCGCTGGAATGTAGATATCGAGGGGTATAACCTCTTTCACAGAAACCGAACAAAGGGGAGAGGAGGCGGAGTAGCCTTATATGTCAAAAACTCTTATGCTGCAGAAGAAATTCAAGACAGCAATCTGGGAAACCAGCTTGAAATCTGGATAAGAATCAAGGGAACTGGGACTCAAAAAGATGTCGTTGTAGGCGTCTACTACAGACCCCCAAGCCAGGAGGAAGATCTTGATGAAGTCTTCTGCCAACATTTGACCAAACAGACACAGAAAAGAGATGTAGTAGTCATGGGCGAATTCAACTATCCCGATATTTGCTGGAAAACAAACTCGGCCAAGAGTACAAGGTCCAACAAATTCCTCGCTTGCCTTGCAGACAATTTCATGGTCCAGAAGGTAGAAGAGGCAACAAGGGGATTGGCTACTCTTGATGTCATCCTAACAAATGCGGAGGACCTGATCGATGCGGTCGAAGTGGTAGGATCCTTAGGGGCAAGTGACCATGTGCTCCTGCAATTTGAGGTACAAAGGAAGGCCGAAACTAAGACAAGTCAAACCCGCATTTTGGACTTTAGGAGAGCTGATTTCCAAAAAAATGAAGGAAACGCTGAGCAGCATTCCGTGGACACAGATACTAAAAGACAAGGGAGCTACGGATGGATGGGAATTTCTCAAGAGTGAAATACTCAAGGCGCAATTGCAAACCGTGCCAACAAAGAGAAAAAATAGGACAAGTGCAAAGAAGCTAGAATAGATGTCCAAAGAACTTCTAACTGTGCTAAGACACAAAAGAGACATGCACAAGAAGTGGAAAAAGGGAGAAATCACCAAAGAAGAATTCAAACAAATAGCCAACACCTGTAGGGAAAAGGTCCGCAAAGCTAAAGCAAAAAACGAGCTCAGACTTGCCAGGGACATTAAAAACAATAAAAAGGGCTTCTATTCTTATGTCAGTAGAAAAAGGAAAAACAAGGAGGCGATAGGACCTCTTCGAGGAGAAGATGGGGCAATGCTGACAGGGGACAGGAAAAAGGCAGAACTACTTAATGCCTTCTTTGCCTCGGCCTTCTCACAAAAAGAGAGTCTTCAACCTCAGCAAGATGGAGTGGATGAGGGATTGGAGGACATCCAACCCCAAATTGGGAAAGAAGTCGTCCAGGAATACCTGGCCGCTCTTAATGAGTTCAAGTCCCCAGGGCCAGATCAACTACACCCAAGAGTACTGAAGGAACTAGCGGAAGTCATTTCGGAACCATTGGCAACCATCTTTGAGAGTTCTTGGAGAACGGGAGAAGTTCCAGCAGATTGGAGGAGGGCCAATGTGGTCCCAATCTTCAAGAAGGGAAAAAAGGACGACCCAAACAACTACCGTCCGGTCAGCCTCACGTCGATACCGGGCAAGATTCTGGAAAAGATTGTTAAGGAAGCGGTCTGCAAACACTTAGAAACAAATGCAGTCATCGCTAATAGTCAACATGGATTTATCAAAAACAAGTCATGCCAGACTAATCTGATCTCTTTCTTCGATAGAGCTACAAGCTGGGTAGATGCGGGGAATGCCGTGGATGTAGCGTACCTGGATTTCAGTAAGGCCTTCGACAAGGTCCCCCATGACCTTCTGGCAAGGAAACTAGTCCAATGTGGGCTAGGCAAAACTACGGTGAGGTGGATCTATAATTGGTTAAGTGGACGAACACAGAGAGTGCTCACTAATGCTTCCTCTTCATCTTGGAAAGAAGTGACGAGCGGAGTGCCGCAGGGTTCCGTCCTGGGCCCGGTCCTGTTCAACATCTTTATTAATGACTTAGATGAAGGGCTAGAAGGCATGATCATCAAGTTTGCAGATGACACCAAATTGGGAGGGATAGCCAATAGTCCAGAGGACAGGAGCAGAATTCAAAACGATCTTGACAGATTAGAGAGATGGGCCAAAACTAACAAAATGAAGTTTAACAGTGACAAATGCAAGATACTCCACTTTGGCAGAAAAAATGAAATGCAAAGATACAGAATGGGGGACGCCTGGCTCGAGAGCAGTACGTGTGAAAAAGATCTTGGAGTCCTCGTGGACAACAAGTTAAACATGAGCCAACAATGTGATGTGGCGGCAAAAAAAGCCAATGGGATTTTGGCCTGCATTAACAGGAGCATTAGTGTCTAGATCTAAGGAAGTAATGCTACCCCTCTATTCTGCTTTGGTTAGACCACATCTGGAATACTGTGTCCAATTCTGGGCACCACAATTCAAGAGAGATATTGACAAGCTGGAATGTGTCCAGAGGAGGGCGACTAAAATGATCAAGGGTCTGGAGAACAAGCCCTATGAGGAGCGGCTTAGGGAACTGGGCATGTTTAGCCTGAAGAAGAGAAGGCTGAGAGGAGATATGATAGCCATGTATAAATATGTGAGAGGAAGCCACAGGGAGGAGGGAGCAAGCTTGTTTTCTGCTTCCTTGGAGACTAAGACGCGGAACAATGGCTTCAAACTACAAGAGAGGAGATTCCATCTGAACATTAGGAAGAACTTCCTGACTGTGAGAGCCGTTCAGCAGTGGAACTCTCTGCCCCGGAGTGTGGTGGAGGATCCTTCTTTGGAAGCTTTTAAGCAGAGGCTGGATGGCCATTTGTCAGGGGTGATTTGAATGCAATATTCCTGCTTCTTGGCAGGGGGTTGGACTGGATGGCCCATGAGGTCTCTTCCAACTCTTTGATTCTATGATTCTTTGATTCAATACATTTGCATTGACTTGCATTAATTTAGCATTCTATTTCTATTGCACCCCAATACTTTTGCATTGACTTGCATTGATTTTGAATTCTATTTCCATTGCACCCCAAGACTTTTGCATTGACTTGCATTGATTTAGCATTCTATTTCCATTGCACCACAATACTTTTGCATTGATTTGCATTCATTTTGCATTCTATTTACATTACATCCCAATATTTTTGCATTTCTTTGCTTTGGTTTTGCATTCTATTTCAATTGCACCCCAGTACTTTTGCATTTATTTGTATCAATTTTGCTTTCTATTTCCAGTGCACCCCAATACTTTTGCATTTATTTGTATTAATTTTGCTTTCTATGGCCATTGCACCCCAATACTTTTAAGTTTACTTGCATTGATATTGCATTTTATTTCCATTGCACCCCAATGCTTTTGCATTGATTTGCTTTGATTTTACTTTCTATTTCCATTGCACCCCAATACTTTTGCATTTTTTACTTTGGTTTTGCATTCTATTTCCATTACACCCCAATGCTTTTGCATTGACTTGCATTTGTTTTCCATTCTATTTCCATTGCACCCCAATACTTTTGCATTGACATGCATTGATTTTGCATTCTTTTTCCATTGCACTGCAATACTTTTGCATTTCTTTGCATTTTTTGCATTTTATTTCCATTGCACCCCAATACTTTTGCATTGACTTGCACCTTTGACCTGCATAGGTTTTGCATTCTATTTCCATTGCACCCCAATACTTTTGCTTTTGCTTGCATTGATTTTACATTCTATTTCCATTGCATCCCAATACTTTTGTATTTATGTGTATTAATTTTGCTTTCTATTTTCACTGCACCCCAATACCGTTGCATCGACTTGCATTTGCTATGCTCTCTATTGCCATTGCATGCCAATACTTTTGCATTCATTTGCATTGGTTTTGCATTCTATTTCCATTGCACCCCAATACTTTTGCATTAACTTGCATTGATATTGCATTTTATTTCCATTGCACCCCAATGCTTTTGCATTGATTTGCTTTGATTTTACTTTCTATTTCCATTGCACCCCAATACTTTTGCATTTTTTACTTTGGTTTTGCATTCTATTTCCATTGCACCCCAATGCTTTTGCATTGACATGCATTGATTTTGCATTCTTTTTCCATTGCACTGCAATACTTTTGCATTTCTTTACATTTTTTGCATTTTATTTCCATTGCACCCCAATACTTTTGCATTGACTTGCACCTTTGACCTGCATAGGTTTTGCATTCTATTTCCATTGCACCCCAATACTTTTGCTTTTGCTTGCATTGATTTTATATTCTATTTCCATTGCATCCCAATACTTTTGTATTTATGTGTATTAATTTTGCTTTCTATTTTCACTGCACCCCAATACCGTTGCATCGACTTGCATTTGCTATGCGTTCTATTGCCATTACACGACAATACTTTTGCATTCATTTGCATTGGTTTTGCATTCTATTTCCATTGCACCCCAATACTTTTGCATTAACTTGCATTGATTTTGCATTCTATTTCCATTGCACCCCAATACTTTTCATTGACTTGCATTGATTTTGAATTCTATTTCCATTGCACCCCAAGACTTTTGCATTGACTTGCATTGATTTTGCATTCTATTTCCATTGCACCCCAATACTTTTGCATTTATTTGCATTGACTTTGTATTCTATTTCCATTGCACCCCAATACGTTTGCATTTATTAGTATTTATTTTGCTCTCTATTTACATTGCACCCCGATACTTTTGCATTGTCTTGAATTGATTTTGCATTCTATTTCCATTGCACCGCAATACTTTTGCATTGACTTGCATTGATTTTGCATTCTATTTCCATTGCACCCCAATACTTTTGCATTGACATGCATTAATTTGCATTGTATTTCCATTGCACCCCAATACTTTTAAATTTACTTTTATTGATATTGCATTATATTTCCATTGCACCCCAAACGTTTTGCATTAACTTGCATTAATTTTGCATTCTATTTCCATTGCACCCTAATACTTTTGCATTGACATGCATTCTATTTCCATTGCAACTCAATACTTCTTTGTATTTGCATTGGTTTTGCATTATATTTCCATTGCAGCCCAATACTTTTGCAATTAATTGCATTGGTTGTGCATTCTATTTCCGTTGCACCCCAATACTTTTGCATTAACTTGCATTGATTTTGCATTCTATTAGCATTGCACCCAAATACTTTTGCACTTATTTGCATTGCTTTTGCATTCTATTTCCATTCCACCCCAATACTTTTGCATTTATTTGTATTAATTTTGCTCTCTATTTACATTGCACCCCGATACTTTTGCATTGTCTTGAATTGATTTTGCATTCTATTTCCATTGCACCCCAATACTTTTGCTTTTACTTGCATTAATTTAGCATTCCATTTCCATTGCACCCCAATATTTTTGCATTGACTTGCATTGATTTTGAATTCTATTTCCATTGCACCCCAGGACTTTTGCATTGACTTGCATTGGTTTAGCATTCTATTTCCATTGCACCCCAATACTTTTGCATTTATTTGCATTGACTTTATTTATTTATTTATTTATTTATTTGGGGTTCTTGTACCCCGCCCTTCTCACCCCGAAGGGGACCCACGGCGGCTTACAGCTGCAAGGCGCACTTAGATGCCTGCTACACAAACAATCATCACAAAAAAAATATAACAGTACAAATTCCCACAATTCAACATTATCCAATAAAATCAGTAAAATGATAAAATCAATAAAAACAATACAAACCTGGATCTTCCTCCTACCCATCAGTGTACAATTAACTCAAAGATCTGTTTTGGTTCCATTTCGACAATCCTGCCGATCTTACACATCTGATTGTCTTATTTGGTTGTCATTGTCTAATTGCCTGGTTGCCCAAAGGCCTGGTTCCACAGCCATGTCTTCACCCTCCTCCTGAAGGAGAGGAGGGTTGGTGCTGTTCTGATTTCCCCCGGGAGTGAATTCCACAGGTGGGGGGCCACCACTGAGAAGGCTCTGCTTCTCGTCCCCACCAGCCTCACTTGTGAGAGTGGTGGGGTTGAGAGCAGGGCCTCCCCAGCTGATCTCAAACTCCGAGGTGGGACGTAGAGGGAGATACGTTCGGACAGATACACTGGACCAGAACCGTATAGGGTTTTGTAGGTTAAGACCAGCACCTTGAATTGTGCTCGGAATTGAACCGGCAGCCAGTGGAGCTGGCACAACGGGGGGGTGGTATGCTCCCTGTATGTCGCTCCGGTGAGCAATCTGGCTGCCGCACGCTGGACTAGTTGGAGTTTCCGAACAGTCTTCAAGGGCAACCCCACGTAGAGCGCGTTGCAGTAGTCTATCCGGGATGTAACAAGAGCGTTGACCACCGTGGCCAGATCAGACTTCCCAAGGTACGGGCGCAACTGGTGCACAAGTTTTAATTGCGCAAAAGCTCTCCCGGCCACCGCCGAGACCTGGGGTTCCAGGCTCAGCGGTGAGTCCAGGATCACTCCCAAGCTGCGAACCTGCGTCTTCAGGGGGAGTGTAACCCCATCCAGCACAGGCTGTAACCCTATACCCTGTTCGGCCTTCCGACTGACCAGTAGGACCTCTGTCTTGTCTGGATTCAATTTCAATTTGTTAGCTCTCATCCAGTCCGACACAGCAGCTAGACACCGATTCAAGGTCTGGGCAGCCTCCTTGGTGACAGGCGGAAAGGAGTGACAGATTTGGACATCATCTGCATAGAGATAACACCGCAGTCCGAAACTCCGAATGATCTCCCCCAGCGGCTTCATGTAGATGTTAAACAACATTGGGGACAGAATAGATCCCTGAGGGACTCCACACGACAATGGTTGTGGAGCCGAACAGGTGTCACCCAGTAACACCTTCTGGGACCGTCCCTCAAGAAATGACCGGAGCCACTGCAAAGCAGTACCCCCAAGTCCCATTTCTGTGAGTCGTCCCAGAAGGATACCGTGATCGACGGTATCAAAGGCCGCTGAGAGGTCCAGGAGAACTAACAGGGACACACTCCCCCTGTCCAGTTCCCTGCGCAGATCATCTACCAAGGCGACCAAGGCTGTTTCCGTTCCATGTCCCGGTCTAAAGCCAGACTGTGCCGGATCAAGATAATCAGTGTCTACCAGAAATCCCTGGAGTTGAGCTGCCACCACACGTTCCAGGACTTTGCCCAAATAGGGGAGATTGGAAACTGGCCGATAGTTGTCTAATTGAGTGGGGTCCAGTGATGGTTTTTTCAACAGCGGTTTGATAATAGCCTGTTTTAGGCTCGCTGGAATCTTGCCCTCCTGTAAGGAGGCATTAACCACCACCTTCACCCACTCCGCCAAACCCCCTCTGGCTTCTTTTATAAGCCAGGATGGACAGGGGTCTAGGATGCATGTGGTAGGCCGCACCTCTCCAAGGATCCTGTCCACATCCTCAAGCTGAACTAATTGAAAAGAATCCAACAAAACTTGACAAGCAGATGCTCTCGTTACATTCTCAGAGACTGCAGGTAAAGTGATGTCAAAACCCGACCGAATCCGCCCAATTTTATCTGCGAAAAATCGAGCAAACGCTTCACAGCGAGCTCCAGAGCTGTCAGGGATCTCGCTTTTCGGCGGATTTAACAGACCCCTGACAACTCGAAAGAGCTCAGCTGGACGATTCTTCGCAGATGCAATATTGGCAGCGAAAGATTTTTTTGTGCTGCTTCTATTGCCACACCGTAGGACCTTAAGAAGGTATTCAGATGTGTTTGGGTTGATTTAGTCGGGTTACTGCGCCACACGCGCTCTAGCCACCTCTTCTTTCGCTTCATTGCTGCCAGCTCCTCAGTAAACCAAGAAGCCGGGTTAGCTCGGTTACTCGAGAGGGGGCGTTCTGGAGCGATTGTGTCAATTGCCCTGGTCATCTCGGTGTTCCAGTGAGAGACCAAGGCATCGACAGGGTCGCCAGCCAGGGAGGTGGGAAATTCCCCAAGAGCCGTCAGGAAACCACTAGGATCCATAAGTCTCCTGGGGCGGACCATTCTAATGGGTCCACCACCCCTGCGGAGGTTGGGAGGAGCAGTCAGTCTAAACCTAATCAGGTGGTGATCGGTCCATGACAAAGGAGCGATGGTTAGCTCCTCCACCCCGATACTATCACCCCATCCCTGCGAAAAGACCAAATCCAGTGTGTGCCCAGCGATATGGGTGGGACCAGATACTAGTTGGGACAGGCCCATGGTTGTCATGGTGGCCATAAAGTCCTGAGCTGCACCTGAGAGAGCAGTCTCGGCATGAACATTGAAATCCCCCAGGACTATAAGCCGCTGGGAGCTCAACGCCATGTCCGAGACCACTCCTGCTAGCTCAGGAAGGGAGATTGTCGTGTAGCGGGGTGGTCGGTACACTAACAGAATCCCTATCCTGTCCCGGTCACCTAACCTGAAGCCGGCACACTCAAATGTAGATGATTGTGGGATGGGGCACCTGATTAGGGGAATACAAACCTTATAGACCACTGCCACTCCTCCTCCCTGCCCTCCGGGCCTTGGCTGGTGCTGGACAGAGTAACCTGGCGGGCAAAGCTGGGAGAGGTTCACACCTCCCCCCTCGTCCAGCCAGGTCTCCGTTATACATGCCAGGTCGGCCTGTTCCTCCTGAATTAGATCTCGAATAATGGAGGACTTCCCATTTACTGACCTGGCATTGAACAGCACCACCCTTAGCCCAGAAGGACCACCATCCTGACATCTCAGTTGTATCTTGTCGGGAGGATTTTTTTTTGGGATCGCCAATATATTCCTATTATTTTCAGGCCGAATTGATTGTGAAGTTGTAATATGGGTAATCTTTGGGATTGCCAATGTTCTATTGTGAATTTTGGGCCGGATTTGTTTTTGTCTTACATTCTTAGAGCATTTTAGGTTTGCCAAATTATTGCTGAAAATTTTGGATCGGATTGAGTAGTTTGTTCTCCCTTTCCCGTATCTTCCTCTACCTGTCACCACCTCTATAGCAGCCCCCACACCCATAGAACCATCCGTCCCAGGGGAGTTCCCTCTCACTTCCTCACTTGCAGTATCAGATGTTAATGCATAATAATCATAACAGACATTGTGGTTATAAAACTCTAACCCCCTAGGGTCCGCCCCACCCTTGCTTCCAGTAAAGTGCATTTGAGTAGTATTAACAGAGAGGACTATCAGCGTTACCAAAAATGATAACCGCGATGACATCAGGCGATTTTGAAATTCACAGTGCTTTGCATTCTATTTCCATTGCACCACAATACTTTTGCATTGATTTGCATTCATTTTGCATTCTATTTACATTGCATCCCAATATTTTTGCATTCCTTTGCTTTGGTTTTGGATTCTATTTCAATTGCACCCCAATACTTTTGCATTGACTTGCATTAATTTAGCATTCTATTTCCAGTGCACCCCAATACTTTTGCATTGACATGCATTGATTTTGCATTCTATTTCCAGTGCCCCCCAATACTTTTGCATTTATTTGCATTGATTTTGCATTCTATTTCCATTGCACCCCAATACTTTTGCATTGACATGCATTGATTTTGCATTCTACTTCCATTGCACCGCAATAATTTTGCATTGACATGCATTGATTTTGCATTCTACTTCCATTGCACCCCAATACTTTTGCTTTTACTTGCATTGATTTAGCATTCTATTTCCATTGCACCCCAATATTTTTGCATGTATTTGCATTGACTTTGCATTCTATTTCCATTGCACCACAATACTTTTGCATTGATTTGCATTCATTTTGCATTCTATTTACATTGCATCCCAATATTTTTGCATTCCTTTGCTTTGGTTTTGGATTCTATTTCAATTGCACCCCAATACTTTTGCTTTGACTTGCATTAATTTAGCATTCTATTTCCATTGCACCCCAATACTTTTGCATTGACTTGCATGGATTTAGCATTCTATTTCCATTGCACCACAATACTTTTGCATTGATTTGCATTCATTTTGCATTCTATTTACATTACATCCCAATATATTTGCATTTCTTTGCTTTGGTTTTGCATTCT
Source organism: Anolis sagrei (assembly GCF_037176765.1). Taxonomy (NCBI): domain Eukaryota; kingdom Metazoa; phylum Chordata; class Lepidosauria; order Squamata; family Anolidae; genus Anolis; species Anolis sagrei. Next base: position 119,849,641 of record NC_090024.1, read on the forward strand.
ATTTCAATTGCACCCCAGTACTTTTGCATTTATTTGTTTCAATTTTGCTTTCTATTTCCAGTGCACCCCAATACTTTTGCATTTATTTGTATTAATTTTGCTTTCTATGGCCATTGCACCCCAATACTTTTAAGTTTACTTGCATTGATATTGCATTTTATTTCCATTGCACCCCAATGCTTTTGCATTGATTTGCTTTGATTTTACTTTCTATTTCCATTGCACCCCAATACTTTTGCATTTTTTACTTTGGTTTTGCATTCTATTTCCATTACACCCCAATGCTTTTGCATTGACTTGCATTTGTTTTCCATTCTATTTCCATTGCACCCCAATACTTTTGCATTGACATGCATTGATTTTGCATTCTTTTTCCATTGCACTGCAATACTTTTGCATTTCTTTGCATTTTTTGCATTTTATTTCCATTGCACCCCAATACTTTTGCATTGACTTGCACCTTTGACCTGCATAGGTTTTGCATTCTATTTCCATTGCACCCCAATACTTTTGCATTGACATGCATTGATTTTGCATTCTATTTCCAGTGCCCCCCAATACTTTTGCATTTATTTGCATTGATTTTGCATTCTATTTCCATTGCACCCCAATACTTTTGCATTGACATGCATTGATTTTGCATTCTACTTCCATTGCACCGCAATAATTTTGCATTGACTTGCATTGATTTTGCATTCTATTTCCAGTGCACCCCAATACTTTTGCATTGACATGCATTAATTTTGCATTCTATTTCCATTGCACCGCAATACTTTTGCTTTGACTTGCATTGATTTTGCATTCTATTTCCATTGCACCCCAATATTTTTGCTTTTACTTGCATTGATTTAGCATTCTATTTCCATTGCACCACAATACTTTTGCATTGGCTTGCATTGGTTTTGCATTCTATTTCCAGTGCACACAAATACTTTTGCATTTATGTGTATTAATTTTGCTTTCTATTGCCATTGCACCCCAATACTTTTAAATTTACTTACATTGATATTGCATTTTATTTCAATTGTACACCAATACTTTTGCATTGATTTGCATTGATTTTTCTTTCTATTTCCATTGCACCCCAATACTTTTGCTTTGACTTGCATTGATTTAGCATTCTATTTCCATTGCACCCCAATACTTTTGCATTTATTTGCATTGACTTTGCATTCTATTTCCATTGCACCACAATACTTTTGCATTGGCTTGCATTGGTTTTGCATTCTATTTCCAGTGCACACAAATACTTTTGCATTTATGTGTATTAATTTTGCTTTCTATTGCCATTGTACCCCAATACTTTTAAATTTACTTACATTGATATTGCATTTTATTTCAATTGTACACCAATACTTTTGCATTGATTTGCATTGATTTTTCTTTCTATTTCCATTGCACCCCAATACTTTTGCTTTGACTTGCATTGATTTTGCATTCTATTTCCATTACACCCCAATACGTTTGCATTTTTTACTTTGGTTTTGCATTCTATTTCCATTGCACCCCAATGCTTTTGCATTGATTTGCATTGATTTTTCTTTCTATTTCCATTGCACCCCAATACTTTTGCTTTGACTTGCATTAATTTGCATTCTATTTCCATTGCACCAGAATCATTTTGCATTAACTTGCATTGATTCTGCATTCTATTTCCATTGCACCCTAATACTTTTGCATTGACCTGCATCCTATTTCCATTGCACCTCAATACTTTTGCATTTGCATTGGTTGTGCATTCTATTTCCGTTGCACCCCAATACTTTTGCATTAACTTGCATTGATTTTGCATTCTATTTCCATTGCACCCCAATATTTTTGCTTTTACTTGCATTGATTTAGCATTCTATTTCCATTGCACCTCAATACTTTTGCATTGACTTGCATTGATTTTGCATTCTATTTCCAGTGCACCCCAAAACATTTGCATTGACTTGCATTGATTTTGCATTCTATTTCCAGTGCCCCCCAATACTTTTGCATTTATTTGCATTGATTTTGCATTCTATTTCCATTGCACTCAAATACTTTTGCATTGACTTGCATTGATTTTGCATTCTATTTCCATTGCACCCCAATACTTTTGCATTGACATCAATTAATTTTTTATTCTATTTCCACTGCACCCCAATACTTTTAAATTTACTTTTATTGATATTGCATTATATTTCCATTGCACCCCAAACGTTTTGCATTAACTTGCATAAATTTTGCATTCTATTTCCATTGCACCCTAATAGTTTTGCATTGACCTGCATTCTATTTCCATTGCAACTCAATACTTTTTGCATTTGCATTGGTTTTGCATTATATTTCCATTGCAGCCCAATACTTTTGCAATTAATTGCATTGGTTGTGCATTCTATTTCCGTTGCACCCCAATACTTTTGCATTAACTTGCATTGATTTTGCATTCTATTAGCATTGCACCCAAATACTTTTGCACTTATTTGCATTGCTTTTGCATTCTATTTCCATTCCACCCCAATACTTTTGCATTGACTTGCACCTTTGACCTGCATAGGAATTAATTGCATTTATTTGCATTAATTTTGCTCTCTATTTACATTGCACCCTGATACTTTTGCATTGTCTTGAATTGATTCTGCATTCTATTTCCATTGCACCCCTATACTTTTGCTTTTACTTGCATTGATTTAGCATTCCATTTCCATTGCACCCCAATATTTTTGCATTGACTTGCATTGATTTTGATTCTATTTCCATTGCACCCCAATACTTTTGCTTTTACTTGCATTGATTTAGCATTCTATTTCCATTGCACCCCAATATTTTTGCATTTATTTGCATTGACTTTGCATTCTATTTCCATTGCACCACAATACTTTTGCATTGATTTGCATTCATTTTGCATTCTATTTACATTGCATCCCAATATTTTTGCATTCCTTTGCTTTGGTTTTGGATTCTATTTCAATTGCACCCCAATACTTTTGCATTTATTTGTATCAATTTTGCTTTCTATTTCCATTGCACCCCAATACTTTTGCATTTCTTTACATTTAATTTGCATTTTATTTCCATTGCACCCCAATACTTTTACATTGTTTTGCACCATTGACCTGCATTGGTTTTGCATTCTATTTCCATTGCACCCCAATACTTTTGCTTTTGCTTGCATTGATTTTACATTCTATTTCCATTTCACTCCAATACTTTTGCATTTATTTGCATTAATTTTGCTTTCTGTTTCCACTGCACCCCAATACCTTTGCATTGACTTGCATTAGCCATTGCACACCAATACTTTTGCATTGACTTGCATTGATTTTGCATTCTATTTCCAGTGCACCCCAATACTTTTGCATTTATTTGTATTAATTTTGCTTTCTATTGCCATTGCACCCCAATACTTTTAAATTTACTTGCATTGATATTGCATTTTATTTCCATTGCACCCCAATACGTTTGCATTGATTTGCATTGGTTTTTCTTTCTATTTCCATTGCACCCCAATACTTTTGCATTGACATGCATTGACTTTGCATTATATTTCCAGTGCATTTTTACTTTGGTTTTGCATTCTATTTCCATTGCACCCCAATGCTTTTGCATTGACTTGCATTCAATTTCCACTCTATTTCCATTGCACCCCAATACTTTTGCATTGACATGCATTGATTTTGCATTCTATTTCCATTGCACCGCAATACTTTTGCATTGACTTGCATTGATTTTGCATTCTATTTCCATTGCACCTCAATACTTTTGCATTGACATGCATTAATTTGCATTGTATTTCCATTGCACCCCAATACTTTTAAATTTACTTTTATTGATATTGCATTATATTTCCATTGCACCCCAAACGTTTTGCATTAACTTGCATTAATTTTGCATTCTATTTCCATTGCACCCTAATACTTTTGCATTGACCTGCATTCTATTTCCATTGCAACTCAATACTTCTTTGTATCTGCATTGGTTTTGCATTATATTTCCATTGCTGCCCAATACTTTTGCAATTAATTGCATTGGTTGTGCATTCTATTTCCGTTGCACCCCAATATTTTGCATTAACTTGCATTGATTTTGCATTCTATTAGCATTGCACCCAAATACTTTTGCACTTATTTGCATTGCTTTTGCATTCTATTTCCATTCCACCCCAATACTTTTGCATTTATTTGTATTAATTTTGCTCTCTATTTACATTGCATTCTATTTCCTTTGCACCCCAATACTTTTGCATTGACTTGCATGGATTTAGCATTCTATTTCCATTGCACCACAATACTTTTGCATTGATTTGCATTCATTTTGCATTCTATTTACATTACATCCCAATATTTTTGCATTTCTTTGCTTTGGTTTTGCATTCTATTTCAATTGCACCCCAGTACTTTTGCATTTATTTGTATCAATTTTGCTTTCTATTTCAATTGCACCCCAATACTTTTGCATTTATTTGTATTAATTTTGCTTTCTATGGCCATTTTACCCCAATACTTTTAAGTCTACTTGCATTGATATTGCATTTTATTTCCATTGCACCCCAATGCTTTTGCATTGATTTGCTTTGATTTTACTTTCTATTTCCATTGCACCCCAATACTTTTGCATTTTTTACTTTGGTTTTGCATTCTATTTCCATTGCACCCCAATGCTTTTGCATTGACTTGCATTTGTTTTCCATTCTATTTCCATTGCACCCCAATACTTTTGCATTGACATGCATTGATTTTGCATTCTTTTTCCATTGCACCGCAATACTTTTGTATTGACTTGCATTGATTTTGCATTCTTATTGCAGTGCACCCCAATATTTTTGCATTGACGTGCATTGATTTTGTATTCTGCTTCCATTGCACCGCAATACTTTTGCATTGACTTGCATTGATTTTGCATTCTATTTCCAGTGCACCCCAATGCTTTTGCATTGACTTGCATTGATTTTGCATTCTATTTCCAGTGCACCCCAATACTTTTGCATTTTTTGCATTGGTTTTGCATTCTATTTCCATTCACCCCAATACTTTTAAATTTACTAGCATTTTTTCCATTGCACCCCAATACTTTTGCATTGATTTGCATTGATTTTTCTTTCTATTTCCATTGCAACCCAATACTTTTGCTTTGACTTGCATTGATTTTGCATTCTATTTCCATTGCACCCCAATACTTTTGCATTTTTTACTTTGGTTTTGCATTCTATTTCCATTGCACCCCATGCTTTTGCATTGACTTGCATTGGTTTTGCATTCTATTTCCATTGCACCCCAATGCTTTTGCATTGACTTGCATTGATTTTGCATTCTATTTCCATTGCACCCCGATACTTTTGCACTTATTTGCATTGCTTTTGCATTCTATTTCCATTCCACCCCAATACTTTTGCATTTATTTGTATTAATTTTGCTCTCTATTTACATTGCACCCCGATACTTTTGCATTGACTTGCATTGATTTTGAATTCTATTTCCATTGCACCCCAATACTTTTGCTTTTACTTGCATTGATTTAGCATTCTATTTCCATTGCACCGCAATATTTTTGCATGTATTTGCATTGACTTTGCATTCTATTTCCATTGCACCACAATACTTTTGCATTGATTTGCATTCATTTTGCATTCTATTTACATTGCATCCCAATATTTTTGCATTCCTTTGCTTTGGTTTTAGATTCTATTTCAATTGCACCCCAATACTTTTGCTTTGACTTGCATTAATTTAGCATTCTATTTCCATTGCACCCCAATACTTTTGCATTGACTTGCATGGATTTAGCATTCTATTTCCATTGCACCACAATACTTTTGCATTTATTTGTATTAATTTTGCTTTCTATGGCTATTGCACCCCAATACTTTTAAGTTTACTTGCATTGATATTACATTTGATTTCCATTGCACCCCAATGCTTTTGCATTGATTTGCTTTGATTTTACTTTCTATTTCCATTGCACCCCAATACTTTTGCATTTTTTACTTTGGTTTTGCATTCTATTTCCATTGCACCCCAATGCTTTTGCCTTGACTTGCATTTGTTTTCCATTCTATTTCCATTGCACCCCAATACTTTTGCATTGACATGCATTGATTTTGCATTCTTTTTCCATTGCACCGCAATACTTTTGTATTGACTTGCATTGATTTTGCATTCTTATTGCAGTGCACCCCAATATTTTTGCATTGACATGCATTGATTTTGTATTCTGCTTCCATTGCACCGCAATACTTTTGCATTGACTTGCATTGATTTTGCATTCTATTTCCAGTGCACCCCAAGACTTTTGCATTGACTTGCATTGATTTAGCATTCTATTTCCATTGCACCACAATACTTTTGCATTGATTTGCATTCATTTTGCATTCTATTTACATTACATCCCAATATTTTTGCATTTATTTGCTTTGGTTTTGCATTCTATTTCAATTGCACCCCAGTACTTTTGCATTTATTTGTATCAATTTTGCTTTCTATTTCAATTGCACCCCAGTACTTTTGCATTTATTTGTATTAATTTTGCTTTCTATGGCCATTGCACCCCAATACTTTTAAGTTTACTTGCATTGATATTGCATTTTATTTCCATTGCACCCCAATGCTTTTGCATTTATTTGCTTTGATTTTACTTTCTATTTCCATTGCACCCCAATACTTTTGCATTTTTTACTTTGTTTTTGCATTCTATTTCCATTGCACCCCAATGCTTTTGCATTGACTTGCATTTGTTTTCCATTCTATTTCCATTGCACCCCAATACTTTTGCATTGACATGCATTGATTTTGCATTCTTTTTCCATTGCACCGCAATACTTTTGTATTGACTTGCATTGATTTTGCATTCTTATTGCAGTGCACCCCAATATTTTTGCATTGACGTGCATTGATTTTGTATTCTGCTTCCATTGCACCGCAATACTTTTGCATTGACTTGCATTGATTTTGCATTCTATTTCCAGTGCACCCCAATACTTTTGCATTTTTTTGCATTGTTTTTGCATTCTATTTCCATTCACCCCAATACTTTTAAATTTACTAGCATTTTATTTCCATTGCACCCCAATACTTTTGCATTGATTTGCATTGATTTTTCTTTCTATTTCCATTGCAACCCATGCTTTTGCATTGACTTGCATTGGTTTTGCATTCTATTTCCATTGCACCCCAATGCTTTTGCATTCACTAGCATTGATTTTGCATTCTATTTCCATTGCACCCCGATACTTTTGCATGTTTTGCTTTGGTTTTGCATTCTATTTCCATTGCACCCCAATGCTTTTGCATTCACTTGCATTGATTTTGCATTCTATTTCCATTCACCTGAATACTTCTGCATTGACTTGCATTGATTTTGCATTCTATTTGCATTGCACCTCAATACTTCTGCATTGTCTAGTATTGATTTTGCTTTCTATTTCCATTGCATCCCAATACTTTTGCATTTATTTGTATCAATTTTGCTTTCTAATTCCATTGCACCCCAATACTTTTGCATTTCTTTACATTTCTTTTGCATTTTATTTCAATTGCACCCCGATACTTTTGCATTGACTTGCACCATTGACCTGTATTGGTTTTGCATTCTATTTCCATTGCACCCCAATACTTTTGCATTGATATGCATTGATTTTGCATTCTATTTCTATTGCACCGCAATACTTTTGCATTGACTTGCATTGATTTTGCATTCTTATTGCAGTGCACCCCAATATTTTTGCATTGACATGCATTGATTTTGTATTCTGCTTCCATTGCACCGCAATACTTTTGCATTGACTTGCATTGATTTTGCATTCTTATTGCAGTGCACCCCAATATTTTTGCATTGACATGCATTGATTTTGTATTCTGCTTCCATTGCACCGCAATACTTTTGCATTGACTTGCATTGATTTTTCATTCTATTTCCAGTGCACCCCAATGCTTTTGCATTGACTTGCATTGATTTTGCATTCTATTTCCAGTGCACCCCAATACTTTTGCATTTTTTTGCATTGGTTTTGCATTCTATTTCCATTCACCCCAATACTTTTAAATTTACTAGCATTTTATTTCCATTGCACCCCAATCCTTTGGCATTGATTTGTATTTATTTTTCTTTATATTTCCATTGCAACCCAATACTTTTGCTTTGACTTGCATTGATTTTGCATTCTATCTCCATTGCACCCCAATACTTTTGCATTTTTTACTTTGGTTTTGCATTCTATTTCCATTGCACCCCAATGCTTTTGCATTGACTTGCATTGATTTTGCATTCTATTTCCATTGGACCCCGATACTTTTGCATTGACTTGCATTGATTTTGCATTCTATTTCCATTGCACCCCAATACTTTTGCATTGACTTGCATTGATTTTGCATTCCTTTTCCAGTGCACCCCAATAGTTTTGCATTGACTTGCATTGATTTTGCATTCTAATTCCAGTGCACCCCAATACTTTTGCATTTTTTTGCATTGGTTTTGCATTCTATTTCCATTGCACCCCAATACTTTTAAATTTACTTGTAATGATATTGCATTATATTTCCATTGCACCCCAATCGTTTTGCATTAACTTGCATTAATTTTGCATTCTATTTCCATTGCACCCTAACACTTTTGCATTGACTAGCATTCTATTTCCATTGCAACTCAATACTTTTGCATTTGCCTTGGTTTTGCATTATATTTCCATTGCAGCCCAATACTTTTGCATTTTTTTGCATTGATTTTGCATTCTTTTTCCATAGCACCCCTATACTTTTGCATTGATTTTGCACTCTATTTCCATTGCACCCCAATTATTTTGCATATATTTGCATTGGTTGTGCATTCTATTTCCATTGCACGCCAATACTTTTAAATTTACTTGCATTGATATTGCATTCTATTTCCATTGCACCCCAATAGTTTTGCATTGACTTGCATTGATTTTGCATTCTATTTCCATTGCACCCTAATACTTTTGCATTGACTTCCATTCTATTTCCATTGTACCCCAATACTTTTGCATGTATTTGCATTGATTTTACATTCTATTTCCATTGCACCCCAATACTTTTGCATTTATTTGCATTGATTTTACATTCTATTTCCATTGCACCCCAATACTTTTGCATGTTTTGCTTTGGTTTTGCATTCTATTTCCATTGCACCCCAATGCTTTTGCATTGCCTTGCATTGATTTTGCATTCTATTTCCAGTGCACCCCAATACTTTTGCATTGATTTGCATTGATTTTTCTTTCTATTTCCATTGCACCCCAATACTTTTGCATTTTTTACTTTGGTTTTGCATTCTATTTCCATTGCACCCCAATGCTTTTGCATTGACTTGCATTGGTTTTGCATTCTATTTCCATTGCACCGCAATACTTTTGCATTGACTTGCATTGATTTTGCATTCTATTTCCATTGCACCCCAATACTTTTGCATTGACTTGCATTGATTTTGCATTCCTTTCCCAGTGCACCCCAATACTTTTGCATTGACTTGCATTGATTTTGCATTCTATTTCCAGTGCACCCCAATACTTTTGCATTTTTTTGCATTGGTTTTGCATTCTATTTCCATTGCACCCCAATACTTTTAAATTTACTTGTATTGATATTGCATTATATTTCCATTGCACCCCAATCGTTTTGCATTAACTTGCATTAATTTTGCATTCTATTTCCATTGCACCCTAACACTTTTGCATTGACTAGCATTCTATTTCCATTGCAACTCAATACTTTTGCATTTGCCTTGGTTTTGCATTATATTTCCATTGCAGCCCAATACTTTTGCATTTTTTGCATTGATTTTGCATTCTTTTTCCATAGCACCCCTATACTTTTGCATTTCCTTGCATTCTATTTCTATTGCAACCAAATACTTTTGCATTCGTTTGCATTGATTTTGCACTCTATTTCCATTGCACCCCAATTATTTTGCATATATTTGCATTGGTTGTGCATTCTATTTCCATTGCACGCCAATACTTTTAAATTTACTTGCATTGATATTGCATTCTATTTCCATTGCACCCCAATAGTTTTGCATTGACTTGCATTGATTTTGCATTCTATTTCCATTGCACCCTAATACTTTTGCATTGACTTCCATTCTATTTCCATTGTACCCCAATACTTTTGCATGTATTTGCATTGATTTTACATTCTATTTCCATTGCACCCCAATACTTTTGCATTTATTTGCATTGATTTTACATTCTATTTCCATTGCACCCCAATACTTTTGCATGTTTTGCTTTGGTTTTGCATTCTATTTCCATTGCACCCCAATGCTTTTGCATTGACTTGCATTGATTTTGCATTCTATTTCCAGTGCACCCCAATACTTTTGCATTTTTTGTATTGGTTTTGCATTCTATTTCCATTCACCCCAATACTTTTAAATTTACTAGCATTTTATTTCCATTGCACCCCAATACTTTTGCATTGATTTGCATTGATTTTTCTTTCTATTTCCATTTCAACCCAATACTTTTGCTTTGACTTGCATTAATTTTGCATTCTATCTCCATTGCACCCCAATACTTTTGCATTTTTTACTTTGGTTTTGCATTCTATTTCCATTGCACCCCAATGCTTTTGCATTGACTTGCATTGGTTTTGCATTCTATTTCCATTGCACCGCAATACTTTTGCATTGACTTGCATTGATTTTGCATTCTATTTCCATTGAACACCGATACTTTTGCATTTACTTGCATTGATTTTGCATTCTATTTCCATTGCACCCCAATACTTTTGCATTGACTTGCATTGATTTTGCATTCCTTTTCCAGTGCACCCCAATACTTTTGCATTGACTTGCATTGGTTTTGCATTCTATTTCCAGTGCACCCCAATACTTTTGCATTTTTTGCATTGGTTTTGCACTCTATTTCCATTGCACCCCAATGCTTTTGCATTGACTTGCATTTGTTTTCCATTCTATTTCCATTGCACCCCAATACTTTTGCATTGACATGCATTGATTTTGCATTCTTTTTCCATTGCACCGCAATACTTTTGTATTGACTTGCATTGATTTTGCATTCTTATTGCAGTGCACCCCAATATTTTTGCATTGACGTGCATTGATTTTGTATTCTGCTTCCATTGCACCGCAATACTTTTGCATTGACTTGCATTGATTTTGCATTCTATTTCCAGTGCACCCCAATACTTTTAAATTTACTTGTATTGATATTGCATTATATTTCCATTGCACCCCAATCGTTTTGCATTAACTTGCATTAATTTTGCATTCTATTTCCATTGCACCCTAACACTTTTGCATTGACTAGCATTCTATTTCCATTGCAACTCAATACTTTTGCATTTGCCTTGGTTTTGCATTATATTTCCATTGCAGCCCAATACTTTTGCATTTTTTTGCATTGATTTTGCATTCTTTTTCCATAGCACCCCTATACTTTTGCATTGATTTTGCACTCTATTTCCATTGCACCCCAATTATTTTGCATATATTTGCATTGTTTGTGCATTCTATTTCCATTGCACGCCAATACTTTTAAATTTACTTGCATTGATATTGCATTCTATTTCCATTGCACCCCAATAGTTTTGCATTGACTTGCATTGATTTTGCATTCTATTTCCATTGCACCCTAATACTTTTGCATTGACTTCCATTCTATTTCCATTGTACCCCAATACTTTTGCATGTATTTGCATTGATTTTACATTCTATTTCCATTGCACCCCAATACTTTTGCATTTATTTGCATTGATTTTACATTCTATTTCCATTGCACCCCAATACTTTTGCATGTTTTGCTTTGGTTTTGCATTCTATTTCCATTGCACCCCAATGCTTTTGCATTGCCTTGCATTGATTTTGCATTCTATTTCCAATGCACCCCAATACTTTTGCATTGATTTGCATTGATTTTTCTTTCTATTTCCATTTCAACCCAATACTTTTGCTTTGACTTGCATTGATTTTGCATTCTATCTCCATTGCACCCCAATACTTTTGCATTTTTTACTTTGGTTTTGCATTCTATTTCCATTGCACCGCAATACTTTTGCATTGACTTGCATTGATTTTGCATTCTATTTCCATTGCACCCCAATACTTTTGCATTGACTTGCATTGATTTTGCATTCCTTTCCCAGTGCACCCCAATACTTTTGCATTGACTTGCATTGATTTTGCATTCTATTTCCAGTGCACCCCAATACTTTTGCATTTTTTTGCATTGGTTTTGCACTCTATTTCCATTGCACCCCAATACTTTTAAATTTACTTGTATTGATATTGCATTATATTTCCATTGCACCCCAATCGTTTTGCATTAACTTGCATTAATTTTGCATTCTATTTCCATTGCACCCTAACACTTTTGTATTGACTAGCATTCTATTTCCATTGCAACTCAATACTTTTGCATTTGCCTTGGTTTTGCATTATATTTCCATTGCAGCCCAATACTTTTGCATTTTTTTGCATTGATTTTGCATTCTTTTTCCATAGGACCCCTATACTTTTGCATTGATTTTGCACTCTATTTCCATTGCACCCCAATTATTTTGCATATATTTGCATTGGTTGTGCATTCTATTTCCATTGCACGCCAATACTTTTAAATTTACTTGCATTGATATTGCATTCTATTTCCATTGCACCCCAATCGTTTTGCATTGACTTGCATTGATTTTGCATTCTATTTCCATTGCACCCTAATACTTTTGCATTGACTTCCATTCTATTTCCATTGTACCCCAATACTTTTGCATGTATTTGCATTGATTTTACATTCTATTTCCATTGCACCCCAATACTTTTGCATTTATTTGCATTGATTTTACATTCTATTTCCATTGCACCCCAATACTTTTGCATGTTTTGCTTTGGTTTTGCATTCTATTTCCATTGCACCCCAATGCTTTTGCATTGACTTGCATTGATTTTGCATTCTATTTCCAGTGCACCCCAATACTTTTGCATTTTTTGTATTGGTTTTGCATTCTATTTCCATTCACCCCAATACTTTTAAATTTACTAGCATTTTATTTCCATTGCACCCCAATACTTTTGCATTGATTTGCATTGATTTTTCTTTCTATTTCCATTTCAACCCAATACTTTTGCATTGACTTGCATTAATTTTGCATTCTATCTCCATTGCACCCCAATACTTTTGCATTTTTTACTTTGGTTTTGCATTCTATTTCCATTGCACCCCAATGCTTTTGCATTGACTTGCATTGGTTTTGCATTCTATTTCCATTGCACCGCAATACTTTTGCATTGACTTGCATTGATTTTGCATTCTATTTCCATTGAACACCGATACTTTTGCATTTACTTGCATTGATTTTGCATTCTATTTCCATTGCACCCCAATACTTTTGCATTGACTTGCATTGATTTTGCATTCCTTTTCCAGTGCACCCCAATACTTTTGCATTGACTTGCATTGATTTTGCATTCTATTTCCAGTGCACCCCAATACTTTTGCATTTTTTTGCATTGGTTTTGCACTCTATTTCCATTGCACGCCAATACTTTTAAATTTACTTGTATTGATATTGCATTATATTTCCATTGCACCCCAATCGTTTTGCATTAACTTGCATTAATTTTGCATTCTATTTCCATTGCACCCTAACACTTTTGCATTGACTAGCATTCTATTTCCATTGCAACTCAATACTTTTGCATTTGCCTTGGTTTTGCATTATATTTCCATTGCACCCCAATGCTTTTGCCTTGACTTGCATTTGTTTTCCATTCTATTTCCATTGCACCCCAATACTTTTGCATTGACATGCATTGATTTTGCATTCTTTTCCCATTGCACCGCAATACTTTTGTATTGACTTGCATTGATTTTGCATTCTTATTGCAGTGCACCCCAATATTTTTGCATTGACATGCATTGATTTTGTATTCTGCTTCCATTGCACCGCAATACTTTTGCATTGACTTGCATTGATTTTGCATTCTATTTCCAGTGCACCCCAAGACGTTTGCATTGACTTGCATGGATTTAGCATTCTATTTCCATTGCACCACAATACTTTTGCATTGATTTGCATTCATTTTGCATTCTATTTACATTACATCCCAATATTTTTACATTTCTTTGCTTTGGTTTTGCATTCTATTTCAATTGCACCCCAGTACTTTTGCATTTATTTGTATCAATTTTGCTTTCTATTTCAATTGCACCCCAGTACTTTTGCATTTATTTGTATTAATTTTGCTTTCTATGGCCAATTGCACCCCAATACTTTTAAGTTTACTTGCATTGATATTGCATTTTATTTCCATTGCACCCCAATGCTTTTGCATTGATTTGCTTTGATTTTACTTTCTATTTCCATTGCACCCCAATACTTTTGCATTTTTTACTTTGTTTTTGCATTCTATTTCCATTGCACCCCAATGCTTTTGCATTGACTTGCATTTGTTTTCCATTCTATTTCCATTGCACCCCAATACTTTTGCATTGACATGCATTGATTTTGCATTCTTTTTCCATTGCACCGCAATACTTTTGTATTGACTTGCATTGATTTTGCATTCTTATTGCAGTGCACCCCAATACTTTTGCATTTTTTACTTTGGTTTTGCATTCTATTTCCATTGCACCCCAATGCTTTTGCATTGACTTGCATTGGTTTTGCATTCTATTTCCATTGCACCGCAATACTTTTGCATTGACTTGCATTGATTTTGCATTCTATTTCCATTGAACACCGATACTTTTGCATTTACTTGCATTGATTTTGCATTCTATTTCCATTGCACCCCAATACTTTTGCATTGACTTGCATTGATTTTGCATTCCTTTTCCAGTGCACCCCAATACTTTTGCATTGACTTGCATTGATTTTGCATTCTATTTCCAGTGCACCCCAATACTTTTGCATTTTTTTGCATTGGTTTTGCACTCTATTTCCATTGCACGCCAATACTTTTAAATTTACTTGTATTGATATTGCATTATATTTCCATTGCACCCCAATCGTTTTGCATTAACTTGCATTAATTTTGCATTCTATTTCCATTGCACCCTAACACTTTTGCATTGACTAGCATTCTATTTCCATTGCAACTCAATACTTTTGCATTTGCCTTGGTTTTGCATTATATTTCCATTGCACCCCAATGCTTTTGCCTTGACTTGCATTTGTTTTCCATTCTATTTCCATTGCACCCCAATACTTTTGCATTGACATGCATTGATTTTGCATTCTTTTCCCATTGCACCGCAATACTTTTGTATTGACTTGCATTGATTTTGCATTCTTATTGCAGTGCACCCCAATATTTTTGCATTGACATGCATTGATTTTGTATTCTGCTTCCATTGCACCGCAATACTTTTGCATTGACTTGCATTGATTTTGCATTCTATTTCCAGTGCACCCCAAGACGTTTGCATTGACTTGCATGGATTTAGCATTCTATTTCCATTGCACCACAATACTTTTGCATTGATTTGCATTCATTTTGCATTCTATTTACATTACATCCCAATATTTTTACATTTCTTTGCTTTGGTTTTGCATTCTATTTCAATTGCACCCCAGTACTTTTGCATTTATTTGTATCAATTTTGCTTTCTATTTCAATTGCACCCCAGTACTTTTGCATTTATTTGTATTAATTTTGCTTTCTATGGCCAATTGCACCCCAATACTTTTAAGTTTACTTGCATTGATATTGCATTTTATTTCCATTGCACCCCAATGCTTTTGCATTGATTTGCTTTGATTTTACTTTCTATTTCCATTGCACCCCAATACTTTTGCATTTTTTACTTTGTTTTTGCATTCTATTTCCATTGCACCCCAATGCTTTTGCATTGACTTGCATTTGTTTTCCATTCTATTTCCATTGCACCCCAATACTTTTGCATTGACATGCATTGATTTTGCATTCTTTTTCCATTGCACCGCAATACTTTTGTATTGACTTGCATTGATTTTGCATTCTTATTGCAGTGCACCCCAATATTTTTGCATTGACGTGCATTGATTTTGTATTCTGCTTCCATTGCACCGCAATACTTTTGCATTGACTTGCATTGATTTTGCATTCTATTTCCAGTGCACCCCAATACTTTTGCATTTTTTTGCATTGGTTTTGCATTCTATTTCCATTCACCCCAATACTTTTAAATTTACTAGCATTTTATTTCCATTGCACCCCAATACTTTTGCATTGATTTGCATTGATTTTTCTTTCTATTTCCATTGCAACCCATGCTTTTGCATTGACTTGCATTGGTTTTGCATTCTATTTCCATTGCACCCCAATGCTTTTGCATTCACTAGCATTGATTTTGCATTCTATTTCCATTGCACCCCGATACTTTTGCATGTTTTGCTTTGGTTTTGCATTCTATTTCCATTGCACCCCAATGCTTTTGCATTCACTTGCATTGATTTTGCATTCTATTTCCATTCACCTGAATACTTCTGCATTGACTTGCATTGATTTTGCATTCTATTTGCATTGCACCTCAATACTTCTGCATTGTCTAGTATTGATTTTGCTTTCTATTTCCATTGCATCCCAATACTTTTGCATTTATTTGTATCAATTTTGCTTTCTAATTCCATTGCACCCCAATACTTTTGCATTTCTTTACATTTCTTTTGCATTTTATTTCAATTGCACCCCGATACTTTTGCATTGACTTGCACCATTGACCTGTATTGGTTTTGCATTCTATTTCCATTGCACCCCAATACTTTTGCATTGATATGCATTGATTTTGCATTCTATTTCTATTGCACCGCAATACTTTTGCATTGACTTGCATTGATTTTGCATTCTTATTGCAGTGCACCCCAATATTTTTGCATTGACATGCATTGATTTTGTATTCTGCTTCCATTGCACCGCAATACTTTTGCATTGACTTGCATTGATTTTTCATTCTATTTCCAGTGCACCCCAATGCTTTTGCATTGACTTGCATTGATTTTGCATTCTATTTCCAGTGCACCCCAATACTTTTGCATTTTTTTGCATTGGTTTTGCATTCTATTTCCATTCACCCCAATACTTTTAAATTTACTAGCATTTTATTTCCATTGCACCCCAATCCTTTGGCATTGATTTGTATTGATTTTTCTTTCTATTTCCATTGCAACCCAATACTTTTGCTTTGACTTGCATTGATTTTGCATTCTATCTCCATTGCACCCCAATACTTTTGCATTTTTTACTTTGGTTTTGCATTCTATTTCCATTGCACCCCAATGCTTTTGCATTGACTTGCATTGATTTTGCATTCTATTTCCATTGGACCCCGATACTTTTGCATTGACTTGCATTGATTTTGCATTCTATTTCCATTGCACCCCAATACTTTTGCATTGACTTGCATTGATTTTGCATTCCTTTTCCAGTGCACCCCAATACTTTTGCATTGACTTGCATTGATTTTGCATTCTATTTCCAGTGCACCCCAATACCTTTGCATTTTTTTGCATTGGTTTTGCATTCTATTTCCATTGCACCCCAATACTTTTAAATTTACTTGTATTGATATTGCATTATATTTCCATTGCACCCCAATCGTTTTGCATTAACTTGCATTAATTTTGCATTCTATTTCCATTGCACCCTAACACTTTTGCATTGACTAGCATTCTATTTCCATTGCAACTCAATACTTTTGCATTTGCCTTGGTTTTGCATTATATTTCCATTGCAGCCCAATACTTTTGCATTTTTTTGCATTGATTTTGCATTCTTTTTCCATAGCACCCCTATACTTTTGCATTGATTTTGCACTCTATTTCCATTGCACCCCAATTATTTTGCATATATTTGCATTGGTTGTGCATTCTATTTCCATTGCACACCAATACTTTTAAATTTACTTGCATTGATATTGCATTCTATTTCCATTGCACCCCAATAGTTTTGCATTGACTTGCATTGATTTTGCATTCTATTTCCATTGCACCCTAATACTTTTGCATTGACTTCCATTCTATTTCCATTGTACCCCAATACTTTTGCATGTATTTGCATTGATTTTACATTCTATTTCCATTGCACCCCAATACTTTTGCATTTATTTGCATTGATTTTACATTCTATTTCCATTGCACCCCAATACTTTTGCATTTTTTACTTTGGTTTTGCATTCTATTTCCATTGCACCCCAATGCTTTTGCATTGACTTGCATTGATTTTGCATTCTATTTCCAGTGCACCCCAATACTTTTGCATTTTTTTGTATTGGTTTTGCATTCTATTTCCATTCACCCCAATACTTTTAAATTTACTAGCATTTTATTTCCATTGCACCCCAATACTTTTGCATTGATTTGCATTGATTTTTCTTTCTATTTCCATTTCAACCCAATACTTTTGCTTTGACTTGCATTGATTTTGCATTCTATCTCCATTGCACCCCAATACTTTTGCATTTTTTACTTTGGTTTTGCATTCTATTTCCATTGCACCCCAATGCTTTTGCATTGACTTGCATTGGTTTTGCATTCTATTTCCATTGCACCGCAATACTTTTGCATTGACTTGCACTGATTTTGCATTCTATTTCCATTGCACCCCAATACTTTTGCATTGACTTGCATTGATTTTGCATTCCTTTCCCAGTGCACCCCAATACTTTTGCTTTGACTTGCATTGATTTTGCATTCTATTTCCAGTGCACCCCAATACTTTTGCATTTTTTTGCATTGGTTTTGCATTCTATTTCCATTGCACCCCAATACTTTTAAATTTACTTGTATTGATATTGCATTATATTTCCATTGCACCCCAATCGTTTTGCATTAACTTGCATTAATTTTGCATTCTATTTCCATTGCACCCTAACACTTTTGCATTGACTAGCATTCTATTTCCATTGCAACTCAATACTTTTGCATTTGCCTTGGTTTTGCATTATATTTCCATTGCAGCCCAATACTTTTGCATTTTTTTGCATTGATTTTGCATTCTTTTTCCATAGCACCCCTATACTTTTGTATTGATTTTGCACTCTATTTCCATTGCACCCCAATTATTTTGCATATATTTGCATTGGTTGTGCATTCTATTTCCATTGCACGCCAATACTTTTAAATTTACTTGCATTGATATTGCATTCTATTTCCATTGCACCCCAATAGTTTTGCATTGACTTGCATTGATTTTGCATTCTATTTCCATTGCACCCTAATACTTTTGCATTGACTTCCATTCTATTTCCATTGTACCCCAATACTTTTGCATGTATTTGCATTGATTTTACATTCTATTTCCATTGCACCCCCATACTTTTGCATTTATTTGCATTGATTTTACATTCTATTTCCATTGCACCCCAATACTTTTGCATGTTTTGCTTTGGTTTTGCATTCTATTTCCATTGCACCCCAATGCTTTTGCATTGACTTGCATTGATTTTGCATTCTATTTCCAGTGCACCCCAATACTTTTGCATTTTTTGTATTGGTTTTGCATTCTATTTCCATTCACCCCAATACTTTTAAATTTACTAGCATTTTATTTCCATTGCACCCCAATACTTTTGCATTGATTTGCATTGATTTTTCTTTCTATTTCCATTTCAACCCAATACTTTTGCATTGACTTGCATTGATTTTGCATTCTATCTCCATTGCACCCCAATACTTTTGCATTTTTTACTTTGGTTTTGCATTCTATTTCCATTGCACCCCAATGCTTTTGCATTGACTTGCATTGGTTTTGCATTCTATTTCCATTGCACCGCAATACTTTTGCATTGACTTGCATTGATTTTGCATTCTATTTCCATTGAACACCGATACTTTTGCATTTACTTGCATTGATTTTGCATTCTATTTCCATTGCACCCCAATACTTTTGCATTGACTTGCATTGATTTTGCATTCCTTTTCCAGTGCACCCCAATACTTTTGCATTGACTTGCATTGATTTTGCATTCTATTTCCAGTGCACCCCAATACTTTTGCATTTTTTTGCATTGGTTTTGCACTCTATTTCCATTGCACGCCAATACTTTTAAATTTACTTGTATTGATATTGCATTATATTTCCATTGCACCCCAATCGTTTTGCATTAACTTGCATTAATTTTGCATTCTATTTCCATTGCACCCTAACACTTTTGCATTGACTAGCATTCTATTTCCATTGCAACTCAATACTTTTGCATTTGCCTTGGTTTTGCATTATATTTCCATTGCACCCCAATGCTTTTGCCTTGACTTGCATTTGTTTTCCATTCTATTTCCATTGCACCCCAATACTTTTGCATTGACATGCATTGATTTTGCATTCTTTTCCCATTGCACCGCAATACTTTTGTATTGACTTGCATTGATTTTGCATTCTTATTGCAGTGCACCCCAATATTTTTGCATTGACATGCATTGATTTTGTATTCTGCTTCCATTGCACCGCAATACTTTTGCATTGACTTGCATTGATTTTGCATTCTATTTCCAGTGCACCCCAAGACGTTTGCATTGACTTGCATGGATTTAGCATTCTATTTCCATTGCACCACAATACTTTTGCATTGATTTGCATTCATTTTGCATTCTATTTACATTACATCCCAATATTTTTACATTTCTTTGCTTTGGTTTTGCATTCTATTTCAATTGCACCCCAGTACTTTTGCATTTATTTGTATCAATTTTGCTTTCTATTTCAATTGCACCCCAGTACTTTTGCATTTATTTGTATTAATTTTGCTTTCTATGGCCAATTGCACCCCAATACTTTTAAGTTTACTTGCATTGATATTGCATTTTATTTCCATTGCACCCCAATGCTTTTGCATTGATTTGCTTTGATTTTACTTTCTATTTCCATTGCACCCCAATACTTTTGCATTTTTTACTTTGTTTTTGCATTCTATTTCCATTGCACCCCAATGCTTTTGCATTGACTTGCATTTGTTTTCCATTCTATTTCCATTGCACCCCAATACTTTTGCATTGACATGCATTGATTTTGCATTCTTTTTCCATTGCACCGCAATACTTTTGTATTGACTTGCATTGATTTTGCATTCTTATTGCAGTGCACCCCAATATTTTTGCATTGACGTGCATTGATTTTGTATTCTGCTTCCATTGCACCGCAATACTTTTGCATTGACTTGCATTGATTTTGCATTCTATTTCCAGTGCACCCCAATACTTTTGCATTTTTTTGCATTGGTTTTGCATTCTATTTCCATTCACCCCAATACTTTTAAATTTACTAGCATTTTATTTCCATTGCACCCCAATACTTTTGCATTGATTTGCATTGATTTTTCTTTCTATTTCCATTGCAACCCATGCTTTTGCATTGACTTGCATTGGTTTTGCATTCTATTTCCATTGCACCCCAATGCTTTTGCATTCACTAGCATTGATTTTGCATTCTATTTCCATTGCACCCCGATACTTTTGCATGTTTTGCTTTGGTTTTGCATTCTATTTCCATTGCACCCCAATGCTTTTGCATTCACTTGCATTGATTTTGCATTCTATTTCCATTCACCTGAATACTTCTGCATTGACTTGCATTGATTTTGCATTCTATTTGCATTGCACCTCAATACTTCTGCATTGTCTAGTATTGATTTTGCTTTCTATTTCTATTGCATCCCAATACTTTTGCATTTATTTGTATCAATTTTGCTTTCTAATTCCATTGCACCCCAATACTTTTGCATTTCTTTACATTTCTTTTGCATTTTATTTCAATTGCACCCCGATACTTTTGCATTGACTTGCACCATTGACCTGTATTGGTTTTGCATTCTATTTCCATTGCACCCCAATACTTTTGCATTGATATGCATTGATTTTGCATTCTATTTCTATTGCACCGCAATACTTTTGCATTGACTTGCATTGATTTTGCATTCTTATTGCAGTGCACCCCAATATTTTTGCATTGACATGCATTGATTTTGTATTCTGCTTCCATTGCACCGCAATACTTTTGCATTGACTTGCATTGATTTTTCATTCTATTTCCAGTGCACCCCAATGCTTTTGCATTGACTTGCATTGATTTTGCATTCTATTTCCAGTGCACCCCAATACTTTTGCATTTTTTTGCATTGGTTTTGCATTCTATTTCCATTCACCCCAATACTTTTAAATTTACTAGCATTTTATTTCCATTGCACCCCAATCCTTTGGCATTGATTTGTATTGATTTTTCTTTCTATTTCCATTGCAACCCAATACTTTTGCTTTGACTTGCATTGATTTTGCATTCTATCTCCATTGCACCCCAATACTTTTGCATTTTTTACTTTGGTTTTGCATTCTATTTCCATTGCACCCCAATGCTTTTGCATTGACTTGCATTGATTTTGCATTCTATTTCCATTGGACCCCGATACTTTTGCATTGACTTGCATTGATTTTGCATTCTATTTCCATTGCACCCCAATACTTTTGCATTGACTTGCATTGATTTTGCATTCCTTTTCCATTGCACCCCAATCGTTTTGCATTAACTTGCATTAATTTTGCATTCTATTTCCATTGCACCCTAACACTTTTGCATTGACTAGCATTCTATTTCCATTGCAACTCAATACTTTTGCATTTGCCTTGGTTTTGCATTATATTTCCATTGCAGCCCAATACTTTTGCATTTTTTTGCATTGATTTTGCATTCTTTTTCCATAGCACCCCTATACTTTTGCATTGATTTTGCACTCTATTTCCATTGCACCCCAATTATTTTGCATATATTTGCATTGGTTGTGCATTCTATTTCCATTGCACGCCAATACTTTTAAATTTACTTGCATTGATATTGCATTCTATTTCCATTGCACCCCAATAGTTTTGCATTGACTTGCATTGATTTTGCATTCTATTTCCATTGCACCCTAATACTTTTGCATTGACTTCCATTCTATTTCCATTGTACCCCAATACTTTTGCATGTATTTGCATTGATTTTACATTCTATTTCCATTGCACCCCAATACTTTTGCATTTATTTGCATTGATTTTACATTCTATTTCCATTGCACCCCAATACTTTTGCATTTTTTACTTTGGTTTTGCATTCTATTTCCATTGCACCCCAATGCTTTTGCATTGACTTGCATTGATTTTGCATTCTATTTCCAGTGCACCCCAATACTTTTGCATTTTTTTGTATTGGTTTTGCATTCTATTTCCATTCACCCCAATACTTTTAAATTTACTAGCATTTTATTTCCATTGCACCCCAATACTTTTGCATTGATTTGCATTGATTTTTCTTTCTATTTCCATTTCAACCCAATACTTTTGCTTTGACTTGCATTGATTTTGCATTCTATCTCCATTGCACCCCAATACTTTTGCATTTTTTACTTTGGTTTTGCATTCTATTTCCATTGCACCCCAATGCTTTTGCATTGACTTGCATTGGTTTTGCATTCTATTTCCATTGCACCGCAATACTTTTGCATTGACTTGCATTGATTTTGCATTCTATTTCCATTGCACCCCAATACTTTTGCATTGACTTGCATTGATTTTGCATTCCTTTCCCAGTGCACCCCAATACTTTTGCTTTGACTTGCATTGATTTTGCATTCTATTTCCAGTGCACCCCAATACTTTTGCATTTTTTGCATTGGTTTTGCATTCTATTTCCATTGCACCCCAATACTTTTAAATTTACTTGTATTGATATTGCATTATATTTCCATTGCACCCCAATCGTTTTGCATTAACTTGCATTAATTTTGCATTCTATTTCCATTGCACCCTAACACTTTTGCATTGACTAGCATTCTATTTCCATTGCAACTCAATACTTTTGCATTTGCCTTGGTTTTGCATTATATTTCCATTGCAGCCCAATACTTTTGCATTTTTTTGCATTGATTTTGCATTCTTTTTCCATAGCACCCCTATACTTTTGTATTGATTTTGCACTCTATTTCCATTGCACCCCAATTATTTTGCATATATTTGCATTGGTTGTGCATTCTATTTCCATTGCACGCCAATACTTTTAAATTTACTTGCATTGATATTGCATTCTATTTCCATTGCACCCCAATAGTTTTGCATTGACTTGCATTGATTTTGCATTCTATTTCTATTGCACCCTAATACTTTTGCATTGACTTCCATTCTATTTCCATTGTACCCCAATACTTTTGCATGTATTTGCATTGATTTTACATTCTATTTCCATTGCACCCCAATACTTTTGCATTTATTTGCATTGATTTTACATTCTATTTCCATTGCACCCCAATACTTTTGCATGTTTTGCTTTGGTTTTGCATTCTATTTCCATTGCACCCCAATGCTTTTGCATTGCCTTGCATTGATTTTGCATTCTATTTCCAGTGCACCCCAATACTTTTGCATTTTTTGTATTGGTTTTGCATTCTATTTCCATTGCACCCCAATGCTTTTGCATTGACTTGCATTGATTTTGCATTCTATTTCCAGTGCACCCCAATACTTTTGCATTTTTTTCCTTTGGTTTTGCATTCTATTTCCATTGCACCCCAATGCTTTTGCATTGACTTGCATTGATTTTGCATTCTATTTCCAGTGCACCCCAATACTTTTGCATTTTTTTGTATTGGTTTTGCATTCTATTTCCATTCACCCCAATACTTTTAAATTTACTAGCATTTTATTTCCATTGCACCCCAATACTTTTGCATTGATTTGCATTGATTTTTCTTTCTATTTCCATTTCAACCCAATACTTTTGCTTTGACTTGCATTGATTTTGCATTCTATCTCCATTGCACCCCAATACTTTTGCATTTTTTACTTTGGTTTTGCATTCTATTTCCATTGCACCCCAATGCTTTTGCATTGACTTGCATTGGTTTTGCATTCTATTTCCATTGCACCGCAATACTTTTGCATTGACTTGCATTGATTTTGCATTCTATTTCCATTGCACCCCAATACTTTTGCATTGACTTGCATTGATTTTGCATTCCTTTCCCAGTGCACCCCAATACTTTTGCTTTGACTTGCATTGATTTTGCATTCTATTTCCAGTGCACCCCAATACTTTTGCATTTTTTTGCATTGGTTTTGCATTCTATTTCCATTGCACCCCAATACTTTTAAATTTACTTGTATTGATATTGCATTATATTTCCATTGCACCCCAATCGTTTTGCATTAACTTGCATTAATTTTGCATTCTATTTCCATTGCACCCTAACACTTTTGCATTGACTAGCATTCTATTTCCATTGCAACTCAATACTTTTGCATTTGCCTTGGTTTTGCATTATATTTCCATTGCAGCCCAATACTTTTGCATTTTTTTGCATTGATTTTGCATTCTTTTTCCATAGCACCCCTATACTTTTGTATTGATTTTGCACTCTATTTCCATTGCACCCCAATTATTTTGCATATATTTGCATTGGTTGTGCATTCTATTTCCATTGCACGCCAATACTTTTAAATTTACTTGCATTGATATTGCATTCTATTTCCATTGCACCCCAATAGTTTTGCATTGACTTGCATTGATTTTGCATTCTATTTCCATTGCACCCTAATACTTTTGCATTGACTTCCATTCTATTTCCATTGTACCCCAATACTTTTGCATGTATTTGCATTGATTTTACATTCTATTTCCATTGCACCCCAATACTTTTGCATTTATTTGCATTGATTTTACATTCTATTTCCATTGCACCCCAATACTTTTGCATGTTTTGCTTTGGTTTTGCATTCTATTTCCATTGCACCCCAATGCTTTTGCATTGCCTTGCATTGATTTTGCATTCTATTTCCAGTGCACCCCAATACTTTTGCATTTTTTGTATTGGTTTTGCATTCTATTTCCATTCACCCCAATACTTTTAAATTTACTAGCATTTTATTTCCATTGCACCCCAATACTTTTGCATTGATTTGCATTGATTTTTCTTTCTATTTCCATTTCAACCCAATACATTTGCTTTGACTTGCATTGATTTTGCATTCTATCTCCATTGCACCCCAATACTTTTGCATTTTTTACTTTGGTTTTGCATTCTATTTCCATTGCACCCCAATGCTTTTGCATTGACTTGCATTGGTTTTGCATTCTATTTCCATTGCACCGCAATACTTTTGCATTGACTTGCATTGATTTTGCATTCTATTTCCATTGAACACCGATACTTTTGCATTTACTTGCATTGATTTTGCATTCTATTTCCATTGCACCCCAATACTTTTGCATTGACTTGCATTGATTTTGCATTCCTTTTCCAGTGCACCCCAATACTTTTGCATTGACTTGCATTGATTTTGCATTCTATTTCCAGTGCACCCCAATACTTTTGCATTTTTTGCATTGGTTTTGCACTCTATTTCCATTGCACCCCAATACTTTTAAATTTACTTGTATTGATATTGCATTATATTTCCATTGCACCCCAATCGTTTTGCATTAACTTGCATTAATTTTGCATTCTATTTCCATTGCACCCTAACACTTTTGCATTGACTAGCATTCTATTTCCATTGCAACTCAATACTTTTGCATTTGCCTTGGTTTTGCATTATATTTCCATTGCAGCCCAATACTTTTGCATTTTTTTGCATTGATTTTGCATTCTTTTTCCATAGCACCCCTATACTTTTGCATTTCCTTGCATTCTATTTCTATTGCAACCAAATACTTTTGCATTCATTTGCATTGATTTTGCACTCTATTTCCATTGCACCCCAATTCTTTTGCATATATTTGCATTGATTTTACATTCTATTTCCATTGCACCCCAATACTTTTGCATGTTTTGCTTTGATTTTGCATTCCTTTTCCAGTGCACCCCAATACTTTTGCATTGACTTGCATTGATTTTGCATTCTATTTCCAGTGCACCCAATGCTTTTGCATTGACTTGCATTGATTTTGCATTCTATTTCCAGTGCACCCCAATACTTTTGCATTTTTTTGCATTGGTTTTGCATTCTATTTCCATTCACCCCAATACTTTTAAATTGACTTGTATTGATATTGCATTATATTTCCATTGCACCCCAATCGTTTTGCATTAACTTGCATTAATTTTGCATTCTATTTCCATTGCACCCTAACACTTTTGCATTGACTAGCATTCTATTTCCATTGCAACTCAATACTTTTGCATTTGCCTTGGTTTTGCATTATATTTCCATTGCAGCCCAATACTTTTGCATTTTTTTGCATTGATTTTGCATTCTTTTTCCATAGCACCCCTATACTTTTGCATTTCCTTGCATTCTATTTCTATTGCAACCAAATACTTTTGCATTCATTTGCATTGATTTTGCACTCTATTTCCATTGCACCCCAATTCTTTTGCTTATATTTGCATTGATTTTACATTCTATTTCCATTGCACCCCAATACTTTTGCATGTTTTGCTTTGATTTTGCATTCCTTTTCCAGTGCACCCCAATACTTTTGCATTGACTTGCATTGATTTTGCATTCTATTTCCAGTGCACCCAATGCTTTTGCATTGACTTGCATTGATTTTGCATTCTATTTCCAGTGCACCCCAATACTTTTGCATTTTTTTGCATTGGTTTTGCATTCTATTTCCATTCACCCCAATACTTTTAAATTGACTAGCATTTTATTTTCATTGCACCCCAATACTTTTGCATTGATTTGCATTGATTTTTCTTTCTATTTCCATTGCAACCCAATACTTTTGCTTTGACTTGCATTGATTTTGCATTCTATTTCCATTGCACCCAAATACTTTTGCATTTTTTACTTTGGTTTTGCATTCTATTTCCATTGCACCCCAATGCTTTTGTATTGACTTGCATTGGTTTTGCATTCTATTTCCATTGCACCGCAATACTTTTGCATTGACTTGCATTGATTTTGCATTCCTTTTCCAGTGCACCCCAATACTTTTGCATTGACTTGCATTCTATTTCCATTGCACCGCAATACTTTTACATTGACTTGCATTGATTTTGCATTCTATTTCCATTACACCCCGATACTTTTGCATTTCCTTGCATTCTATTTCCATTGCACCGCAATACTTTTGCATTGACTTGCATTGATTTTGCATTCTATTTCCATCGCACCCCGATACTTTTGCATTGACTTGCATTGATTTTGCATTCTATATCCATTGCACCCCAATACTTTTGCATTGACTTGTATTGTTTTTGCATTCCTTTTCCAGTGCACCCCAATACTTTTGCATTGACTTGCATTGATTTTGCATTCTATTTCCAGTGCACCCCAATACTTTTGCATTTTTTTGCATTGGTTTTGCATTCTATTTCCATTGCACCCCAATACTTTTAAATTTACTTGTATTAATTTTGCATTCTATTTCCATTGCAACTCAATACTTTTGCATTTGCCTTGGTTTTGCATTATATTTCCATTGCAGCCCAATACTTTTGCATTTTTTTTGCATTGATTTTGCATTCTTTTTCCATAGCACCCCTATACTTTTGCATTTCCTTGCTTTCTATTTCTATTGCAACCAAATACTTTTGCATTCATTTGCATTGATTTTGCACTCTATTTCCATTGCACCCCAATACTTTTGCATACATTTGCATTGGTTGTGCATTCTATTTCCATTGTACACGAATACTTTTAAATTTACTTGCATTGATATTGCATTCTATTTCCATTGCACCCCAATAGTTTTGCATTGACTTCCATTCTATTTCCATTGTACCCCAATACTTTTGCATGTATTTGCATTGATTTTACATTCTATTTCCATTGCATCCCAATACTTTTGCATTTATTTGCATTGATTTTACATTCTATTTCCATTGCACCCCAATACTTTTGCATGTTTTGCTTTGGTTTTGCATTCTATTTCCATTGCACCCCAATGCTTTTGCATTCACTTGCATTGATTTTGCATTCTATTTCCATTGCACCTCAATACTTCTGCATTGTCTAGTATTGATTTTGCTTTCTATTTCCATTGCATCCCAATACTTTTGCATTTATTTGTATCAATTTTGCTTTCTAATTCCATTGCACCCCAATACTTTTGCATTTCTTTACATTTATTTTGCATTTTATTTCCATTGCACCCCGATACTTTTGCATTGACTTGCACCATTGAGCTGTATTGGTTTTGCATTCTATTTCCATTGCACCCCAATACTTTTGCATTGATATGCATTGATTTTGCATTCTATTTCTATTGCACCGCAATACTTTTGCATTGACTTGCATTGATTTTGCATTCTATTTCCATTGCACCCCAATACTTTTGCATTGACCTGCATTGATTTTTCATTCTAATTCCATTGCACCCCAATACTTTTGCATTTATATGCATTGATTTTTCATTTTATTTCCATTGCATCCCAATACTTTTGCATTGATTTTCATTCATTTTGCATTCTATTTACATTGCATCCCAATAATTTTGCATTTCTTTGCTTTGGTTTTGCATTCTATTTACATTGCACCCCAATACTTTTGCATTGACTTGCATTGATTTTGCATTTTGTTTCCATTGCACGTCAATACTTTTGCATTTTCTTCCACCGTCGCTCTAAGTCCGCAAAACTGGAGTGCCTCCCACAACACCGGTTACTGCAGGATGTCTCAACCCGCTGGATCTCCACCTACATCATGTTGGAGCGCATGGTGGAGCAACAGAGGGCAGTCCACGCTGTCTCACTATCAATTGAGGCTCCGATTAACAAGCTGGTCCCCAACAACCAGGAGTGGATGACCATCAGTCAGCTGGTCGAGATCCTAGAACCATTCAAATTAGCCACCGAACATCTTTTAGCACAGAAAGCACTACTCAGCCATGTGGTCCCTGTCATCCTGTGTTTGAAGAGGCATTTGGAGTCGCTGGGTGGACAAAGTACATTGCAATTGTCACCCTCCAACGTAATTCGCTCGACCCCCTTGCTGTGGAAAAGCTGGTCTTCTTGAAGACCAACTTGCCAGTTTTGGGCTATCCTCAGATTGATTTTGATAGCATGGACCCGTAGATCACTACAGCCTTTTTTTTGTAAGTCGCTGGGTGGACAAAGTGTATTGCAATCTATGGCTGGGCCCCTGTTGACTCCACAGGCTCAGGAGGTGGTCAGAAAGTTGACTTTCGCCATCCGTAAACGTCTTCACATTTGTCTTTGGTGAAACAAAAGCTGTTTCACCCAGTTGTTGTGTGTCCTGTGGCTGTTTTTGCCCCACTACAGGGCAAGCATTTTGAAAATTTTCTTTTTTAAAACTTTTACTGCTAAATATTTCTTTTATTCTTAAAAAAAATTAAAAATATATTTTTTTAAAAAAACTGCTGTACATTTGTCTTTGGTGAAACAAAAGCTGTTTCACCCAGTTGTTTTAAAACGCAAAGGTTTTAAAATCAGAAACTAGTAAGTATCAAAACAGCTTCAAAGGACAGTGTGAAGAACAGATATATTATCTTCATGGGAAATTGAAACTGGAAGCTATTACCACTCCTAATCTTTATCAATTCCCTCTTTTCTCTATGCTATAGCAAAGCCTATTATAATTCTAAATTATTATAATTATGTATGTATATGTATATATTTACAGCATTGATATTCGGCCCTTCTCATTCCGAAGGGGACTCAGGGCGGATTACAGAACACATACACAGCAAACGTTCAATGCCATTAAACAGACAGGATAGACAACATATAGAGGTATTATATGGTATGATCCAGACTCACCCAGTAAACAAGCAGTAGTTGCCCGGAGACAAAGGAGGTAAGAAATTTTTGTCCAGGACGGGGAAAAAAAGAGGGTGACCGTATATGTCAGGGATGGGGACCGACTTACAGCTGGCATGAGAAAAAAAGGGAGGGGTCAAAGGCACTCCGTCAAACTTCAGGAATACGTTCCTTTATTGCGGTCAATTCTGGGAGGGATGGGCATGCCATAGCAGTTGCACGCGTAGAGCAGAGAGTTGTGGAGTAGAGGAGTGCCTCTTTTCTGGGCATTCCAGAGGCGATGCCCAACTGTTAAGGAGTCAAAGGCCAATAATACCCTTCCCAGCCTTAACCAAGTCCTCCCAGGGGGGAGGGGTCATTGACCCCCCGGTAGTGTCTCTCTGCAGTCATCTTTCACAGCATATCAGTCGCGCTCCAGTGAGACTGCCTGCAAGGGGCAGCCGGTAACGACTGGGGAAAGGGTGTATGAAAGGGAGTTGGGGGGGAAGCGTACACTGTAGTACAGGAGTGCCCCTTCTCCGGGCATCCCAGAGGCGATGCCCAACAGGCTGAAAGGGGAAAAAGGAAAAAAAAAACAGGGGCACAGAGAGATTGAAGCCAAGAATACAGTGGCCATGCTCTAGGTATGCTGCAGCATTCGATCGGAGGAGAAAACCAACACTGTTTGGGATGTCAAAGAGAAGAGGAAGAAACCAGGCGCCAGCCATGCATAGAAAATGTCATCCAAAGACAAAGGAAACTTCTGAGAACATCACTGTGTGGCAACACAAAGCAAAGTAAACTTGATTTTCAATGTTCCCACATTGATTTTCCTGAATTGATTTTCAAGAAGGGCAGGAAAACAGTGGGGCCCTGAGGGCAGGAAAACAGTGGGGCACTGTATTACAAAATGATACACTGCAATAAGTAAATAAAGTAAGTAAAAAAGTAGTTTCTAAAAAGCACTGATTGCCAGGGATAAATCCCCTTGGCAACCACAACAAAGGATCAACACTACACTACTAAAGTACTAACTACTTATTTACAATTATTTGTAATTTTTATTTGTAATATTTTTTAAATTTTTTTGGTAATTTTTTTAATTAAATAAAAATATTATATAACGCTAAAATAAATTGTTAAAAATAAAAATCAACTAAATGCTTGCTGGCGGTCTGCCGCGAGGTGAGCTAACACCAGTCCCAGCCCCTGCCTCTCGGCGCTCCCCCCGTGCTCTTAAATGAGTGTCCCTGTGGTCCGAAGCGTTTACTTTGAAAAAACTTGCCTAAAAGTTGCCATTAAAATCATCAATAAAAAGAAGTGCTTCCACAAAAATGTAGAGGACCGAAGCGTTTACTTTGAAAAAATTAGTGTGTTCAAAGCTGGCCGCTTGCATTAATCAAGAACGAAAGTCGGAGGTTTGAAGACGATCAGATACCGGAGGAAAGGTGTATGGGGAAAGGGTGTATGACAGGGAGTTGGGTGGGGAAGCGTACACTGGAGTACAGGAGTGCCTCTTCTCCGGGCACCCCAGAGGCGATGCCCAACAGGCTGAAAGGGGACCGGCAGGGAACGACTGGGGAAAGGGTGTATGACAGGGAGGATGCTGCTGTCAACCAATGCTGTGTTGACACCCCAAAGAATCTCTGGCTGTACAGGAGGTCAGGGTATGAATATGCCCATGACGTAATCGGGCTGGGCATTTTCATTCGTTATTTTCGTATTTAGTTATTTTTTTTTATAATGATAACACAACGATATCGATGTTTTTTTCAAACCCGGAAGTGTATTTTCTAAATCGAAGCATCATCCGCCATCTCACAGGGAGCTTGTAGCTGTCTGCCTCCCGGTCCCTGGCTGTGGATGCGGCTTGTGCCACCCTTTTTTTTGGGAGGGGAAGCATTGGGTTAAATTGATATTTTATTATTATTGTTTTTATTTTTAATATTTATAAACAATTACAAATTACTTTTAAATCATTACAACGAAATAATTTCCTTTTTTTTCCTAAACTGGTGGAAGTCGTTTCCAAGATGGCGGATGCTGTTCCTCTTTTTTGGTGCCAAGGGGAAATCCAGTGTTCTTTGCTTTTCTGTTAACTCAAAGTAGTTACAACCAGTGACTGTCTGCGGCCTTTGTGGCCCATTTTGGTCCAGCCCTTTTTGAAAATCCACTGTTCTTTGCAGTGGCAGAGCAAGATCGAACTTGGCGCACAGAGCCAACATAACCCACTCTACATTCAGGGGACGAGTGGAGAATGATTAACGATGCATAATGGGATTTTATTTGCAGTACCTTCACGAACTGATAACCGATAAAGAACACCTTTGTAACATTATGCCTTTCTCAAGTAATCCTGCTTGCACCAATGTAGTTTGTAATAAATGTCAATTTGTAACACCACGAACGAGGAAGACAAGGAAGCCTTTAAGTGAATTTATGCAGCACTCCTTATATCAGGTAACACAAAAAAAAAGACAAAAAGGTAACTCATCAAGGAATATCGAACAGAGCACAGATTCATAGAGTGCAATCAGTTTGCAAACTGTGAGCAAGTAAGATCCACTAACACCCTTAAAGCTGAGGATGATGGTTATTCAGGAGGCAAATCTGGGATGAGACATGATTTTCTTCACCAAGGGTCTTATGACTCTTATTCATTAGAGAAACGTGATGGTTTACCATCAAGGTACATCCTCCGCCGATAGATCCAACCGATCCACACTCACCCAGTAATCAAGCAGTAGTTGCCCGGAGACAAAGGAGGTAAAGAGGGAAGTTTGTTATGGGTGGATAGCAGACAGATTGGAGTTCCAGGAGCAGGGAGGGAACAACTGGGGAAAGGTTTAATAATAATAATAAGGAATAATCAAAATGCTTGCCGACAACAACTGTGCAAATGTGCAGTGTATTCCTTTTTTCCAGTATTTTTTAATTTTTTTTAAAGAATAAAAGAAGTATGTGCAAATGTGCGGTGTTTAATTTTTTTTGAAATACTTTTTAATTTTTTTTTTACAATAAAAGAAATATTTAGCAGAAAATTATCAAAATGCTTGCCCTGTAGTGGGGCAATATTTTTTAAATGTTTTTTTTAGAATAAAAGAAATATTATTTAGCAGTAAAATTATCTAAATGCTTGTCCTGTTAAAATAAAAATACAAATAGTGGGGCAAAAACAGCCACAGGACACACAACAACTGTGCAAATGTGGAGTGTATTCCTTTTTTTACAGTATTTTTTAAAAAAAGCAAAAGTACACATGGTGATCAATGAGGGCAATGTCCCGCATTCAGCAGGCAGTAGTAATTTAAGGCGACACAAAGCAAAGTACACATG
Source organism: Anolis sagrei (assembly GCF_037176765.1). Classification (NCBI taxonomy): domain Eukaryota; kingdom Metazoa; phylum Chordata; class Lepidosauria; order Squamata; family Anolidae; genus Anolis; species Anolis sagrei. Next base: position 119,883,554 of record NC_090024.1, read on the forward strand.
GTGATCAATACGGGCAATCTTCCCGCATTCAGCAGGCAGTAGTAATTTAAGGCAACACAAAGCAAAGTACTTTTTTTTTGTTTTTTGGGTGGGTTTTTTGTGGTTTTTTTGTGGGTTCTTTTGTGATTTTTTTTGTTTTCTTGTGGGGTTTTTTTGTTTTGTTTTTGGGGGGATTTATTTCTTGTTTTTTGTGGGGTTACTTTTTTGTTTTTGTTAATTAAATAAATATATAAATACATAATAGCAGCAGTTTTTTGGTGAGTTTCTTTGTTTTCCTTTTTTAAATAATTAAATAAATAAATAATAGCAGCTGTTCTCTAATAAATATTAAAATATAAGTCCCTTCATTTTTAATGGGTTTTTCATAAGTTTTTTTGTGGTTTTTTTGTGGTTTTTTTATGAGGTAGGTAGTTTGTTTATGGGTAAGGGAGTTGGGGGGGGAAAGCGTACACAGGAGTACAGGAGTGCCTCTTCTCCGGGCACCCCAGAGGCGATGCCCAACAGGCTGAAAGGGGACCGGCAGGGAATGACTGGGGAAAGATGGGCAGAGATGCTGTGAAAGTGAAGAGCACAAATGACAACCCCAGGGGCGGTAGGGAACGACGGCTCCTTTGTTATGAATGCCCTACGCAGGCGCCCTCTTTTCCGGGCACCCCAGAGAGACGTAGCCTGAGAAGTGGACTTTGGCCACAACAGGAGGTAAGGGAGTTGGGGGAAAGCGTACACAGTACACAACGCACACACTACACAACACTGTGAAAGCTAAATGCACACATGACAACCGCAGGGCGGCCGGTGACGACTGAGGAAAGAGTTGGGGGGGAAGCGTACACAGGAGTAGAGGAGTGCCTATTTTCCGGGCACCTCAGAGGCGATGCCCAACAGGCTGAAAGGGGACCGGCAGGGAACGACTGGGGAAAGGGTGTATGAAAGGGAGTTGGGGGGGGGGAAGCGTACACAGGAGTGCCTCTTTTCCGGGCATTCCAGAGGCGATGCCCAACAGGCTGAAAGGGGACTGGCAGGGAACGACTGGGGAAAGGTTGTAGGAAAGGGAGTTGGGGAGTTGGGGGGAGGGAGGGTTCCAGAGTAATTGCAGTGCTTGTATTTTGGATGGCAATTTGCATCGCATTGCATTGCATTGCATCACGGGATGAAGTACTGGCCTACACACAGCAGCCAAGAAGACATTTCAAACCAGAGAATTTGTACATTTTCCGAAACGGCAAGAGAAGACTCACAGAACTGCCCTGCAAGAAATCGTGCTTGAGAAGAAGAATCGACGACTAATTGCAGAAAGCTTCCCAAATCCACCTAGAACGAAACTCTTGCAGAAAAGCATAATTGGTTCCACCACGGAGGAGTGCACTAATAAAGCAGTAAAGCAGACACACGACCACCACAACACAGCAGACATACTGAGAACCCTCAAGGAGAGGAAACCTACAGTAAGCTCCAGAGGTTAGAGAGTATGCAACTGAAGCAGACTCTTGAAAACCTTGGAAGGCTCAGAACAAGCAAGAAACATTGAGCATAGGATACTGTATTCCAGTTGAAACTCTGCGAAAAAAGAACTTGCCTACACAAAGCAGCCAGGCAGACACAACCCTCTGGGTACCATACTACTAAAGCGTTAGGAAAACTAGTTTCTTAGGAGTACTCCTTTTTTTATAAACAAAAAGAAATTAGGAGGCCACCCAGGAATTTTACACATAAGGTGATGTGAGGCAATCAGAGTAATTCCGGATGACAGTGCACGTAACACAGAACTTTGTAATGCATCGGAAGATGGGAAAGACGATTACAGATTTCAGAACTAACGATCACGTCGTGGTCCAGGAGGGAAGAGAAACGGAGATTGTAACACTTGCACCAGACATACAAAAAAGTAACAAAACAATTACAAAACTTGGAGTCATTAATTTGATTCTTCATTGATCCTCAAATTATTACAAAATGGCTCTATATTCGATTGTAAAATAATTTAAATACAAATCATTGAAGAAATACAAAATTATCGAACGAAACTGGCCAAGCCTAAGTCTTTCGAGGAAACAGAAAGCAAAGTAAAATTGATTTTCAATAAGTGCTGGACCCAAAGGGCCAATATCTCCGCAATAAGTGCTGGGATTTATTGAAAGTGCGGCCAATGTCCCCGCATGCAGCATGTGTGTGTCTGTGTAACTCATTTGAGGGTAAAGTAAAGCAAAGCAAAATTGATTTTCAATAAGTGCTGGACCCCAAAGGGCCAATGTCCCCGCAGACAGCAGGTGTGTGTATGTGGGCAGGGGCTGTGGGAAGGGGCTCTGGGAATGCCTGCCTGCTTGCCTGCTGTGAAAGCTAATTGGATCTTGGGATCGAGCTGGCGGTCCGCCGTGAGGCGAGCTACCGCCTGTCCCAGCCCTTGCCTCTCGGCGCTCCCCCCATGCTTTTAAATGAGTGTCCCGGGGGTCCGAAGCGTTTACTTTGAAAAAATTAGTGTGTTCAAAGCTGGCCTAAAAAAAAAACTTGCTTAAAAAAAACTTGCCTAAAAAACTTGCCTAAAAGTCTCCATTAAAATCATCAATAAAAAGAAGTGCTTCCACGAAAATGTAGAGGACCGAAGCGTTTACTTTGAAAAAATTAGTGTGTTCAAAGCTGGCCACTTGCATTAATCAAGAACAAAAGTCGGAGGTTTGAAGACGATCAGATACCGTCGTTGTTCCGACCACAAACGATGCCGACTAGCCATCCACCACAGGAGGCCATGGGCAAGTCAATATGGGCCGCACTGGTTGGAACTACACAAATGAAATGCTTGCCCTGTAGCGGGGCAAAAACAGCCACAGGGCAAATGTGCAGCAGTGTTATCTTTTTTAAAAAATATACTTAATTTTTTTTAAGAATAAAAGAAGTATTTAGCAGGAAAAGTTTTAAAAAAGAAAATAATCAAAATGCTTGCCGACAACAACTGTGCAAATGTGCAGTGTATTCCTTTTTTTTCAGTATTTATTTTTTTTAAAGAATAAAAGAAGTATGTGCAAATGTGCAGTGTTTTATTTTTTTTGGAAATATTTTTTAAATTTTTTTTTAGAATGGTGATGATCTACAAGGGCAATGTTCCCGCATACAGCAGGCAATAGTTATTTTAGCGTACACTGGAGTAGAGGAGTGCCTCTTTTCCGGGCACTCTAGAGGCGATGCCCAACAGGCTGAAAGGGTACTGGCCAGTAACGACTGGGGAAAGGGTGTATGAAAAAATATGTATGTAAAATATGTTTCCTGACTATGAATTTATATATATATTGCAAAATAATTTTCCTGGCTATGCATTCATTTTTTTTATGGAGTTGGGGGGGGGGGGGGAGCGTACACACAGGAGTAGAGGAGTGTCTCTTTTCCGGGCACTCCAGAGGCGATGCCCGACTGGGGAAAGGGTGTACGAAAGGGAGTTGGGGGAAGCGGACAGGAGTACTTTGGACACATCATGAGGAAAGGGGAAGTCAAGCTGGGCTTTGACAAGGAATGCCCGCCCTCGATGGAGGGGGACGGCAGAGATGCTGTGAAAGGTAAATGCACACCTGACAAACGGAAAGGGGCCCTGGGAATGATGACAGAGGAAAGGGTGCATAAAAAGGGCGTAGGTGGAAGCGGACAGGGAGAAATGTCAACCGCAAGGTGTCGGGGGAATGACGGCTCCCCTGTTACAGAGGCGATGCACAACAGGCAGAAAGGGGACCGTTGTTTTTCAAAAAGAAAAAAATGTTTTTCAAAGTTCCAATGTTCTCGCATTCAGCAGGCAGTAGTAATTTAAGGCAACACAAAGCAAAGTACACATGGTGATCAATGAGGGCAATGTTCCCGCATTCAGCAGGCAGTAGTAATTTAAGGCAACACAAAGCAAAGTAGTACACATCAGGACAATGTTCCCGCATTCAGCAGGCAGTAGTAATTTAAGGCAACACAAAGCAAAGTACACATGGTGATCAATGAGGGCAATGTGCCCGCATTCAGCAGGCAGTAGTAATTTAAGGCAACACAAAGCAAGGTACACATGGTGATCAATGAGGGCAATGTTCCTGCATTCAGCAGGCAGTAGTAATTTAAGGCAACACAAAGCAAAGTACACATGGTGATCAATGAGGGCAATGTTCCTGCATTCAGCAGGCAGTAGTAATTTAAGGCAACACAAAGCAAGGTACACATGGTGATCAATGAAGGCAATGTTCCCGCATTCAGCAGGCAGTAGTAATTTAAGGCAACACAAAGCAAGGTACACATGGTGATCAATACGGGCAATGTTCCCGCATTCAGCAGGCAGTAGTAATTTAAGGCAACACAAAGCAAAGTACACATGGTGATCAATGAGGGCAATGTTCCCGCATTCAGCAGGCAGTAGTAATTTAAGGTAACACAAAGCAAGGTACACATGGTGATCAATGAGGGCAATGTTCCCGCATTCAGCAGGCAGTAGTAATTTAAGGCAACACAAAGCAAAGTACACATGGTGATCAATGAGGGCAATGTTCCCGCATTCAACAGGCAGTAGTAATTTAAGGCAACACAAAGCAAGGTACACATGGTGATCAATGAGGGCAATGTTCCCGCATTCAGCAGGCAATATACCGATCTACGGGACAGAGCAAGGGTTAGGGTTAGGATATTCAAAGTAATTCAATTCGGGTTTTTAGAAAACAGGAGGCTACTAAGGTGATCTACGGCACGGAGCAAGGGTTGCTGTCGAAATCAATTTCTGGGTAGCCCAAAACTGGCAAGTTGGCCTTTAAGAAGACAAGCTTCTCCACCGCAAGGGGGTCGAGCGAGGTACGTTGGAGGGTGATGACATCTCCTGCCAGGCTGAAGACCCTCTCAATCTGCACGCTAGTTGGTGGGTAGCTGAGATACTTGCGTGCAACGGTTGAGAGGTCAGGCCATGTATTGCTTCGGGAGGACCAGTACGCCAATGGATCGCTGGGTACAATCTCCTTAGGCTCCTCAAAGTAACGATTGACAGAGAACTCTGCCGAGTCAATCTTTGCCGCCTGGGCCGACAAAGATGTTCCTTGCCCTGCCATCAAAACGATAGTCGGTTATGAAATGCTCCGCTCTCCTCTTTTTCTGCTGCACTGCTCTTCCTTCATCCCTGGTAGGTGGCAAGGTGGGACTAATGTTATCGGTGCTGCCGTAACCGCTGGTGTTTCGGGGAGTAACGGCAGCAGGAATTTGCTCTGAGCGTTCCCCCACCCTCCGAGAGTATTCTTCTCTCACGAGCGAGAGAAGTTCGGCCTTCCACTTTGGCAGTTCTCTGGGGCAGACAGAGTCCTTGATGCAAGGGTCGCAGAGTGCTGCCAAAACATGAGTCTTACTCTCCGTAAACGGTAGAAGACGTTTACGGAGGGCGAAATTCAACTTTCTGACTACCTCCTGGGCCTGTGGAGTCAGGGGCCCAGCCATAGACTGCAATGTACTTTGTCCACCCAGCGACTCCAAATGGCTCTTCAAACGCAAGATGACTGGGACCACATGGCTGAGTAGTGCTTTCTGTGCTGAAAGTTGTTCGGTGGCCAGTTTGAATGGTTCTAGGATCTCAACCAGCTGAGTGATGGTCATCCACTCCTGGTTGTTGGGGACCAGCTTGTTTATCGGAGCCGCAATTGACAGTGAAACAGCATGGACTGCCCTCTGTTGCTCCACCATGCGCTCCAACATGATGTAGGTGGAGTTCCAGCGGGTGGGGACATCCTGCAGTAACCGGTGTTGTGGGAGGCACTTCAGGATCTGCCTGTCACGCAGCAGTTTTGCGGACTTAGAGCTACGGTGGAAGAAGCCCGCGATTCTGCGGCAGCGCTCAATGACTTGAGTGACGGCGGTGGCGCTGTTCTCATCGGGCCCCTTGAAGCCATCTTTTACGCAGTTATGCAGCAAGTGCGCCATGCATGTTACGTTTGAGAAGCCGGCACTTTTGACCGCCCGGATCATGTTCCTTCCTGCGTCTGTGACCATGAATCCCGAGTTAGTACCACATCCAGTATGCCGCATCCAGTCATCATCTCTCGCAAGTACTCAGAAATGGTGTCGGCCCTGTGATCAGTATCTATCACCTCAAGGTACAGGAGTGCCCAACGATGACCCGAGTCTAGGCAACCCTCCGTCTCCCACCAGTGAGCGGTCAGGGACAAATAGGAATGCCCTCCTCCCGTGCTCGTCCAGATGTCTGAGGTGAAATGTACAAACAAATGAACAAAGCGGGAATGACTGTTTGAGAGAAAGTTCTGCGACTTGGGATATTGTACCATGGTGCCAGGAGGTGAACAAATCGGCGGAAACCTTCCCGTTCCACCATACGGAAGGGCTGGTGGTCCAGAGCCATCATCTCTCCCAGGCGACATGTTGTTTCCTTCACTGATGGCGCCTTAAATCCAGATCTCACCCTTGTAAGTTGCACGCCCCAAGCATCGATGGTTTTCTGCATGGGGCCTGTTGGTGTGGTTGGAGTGCTCTGTGTACTGCTGCATGTGCTGGCGATTTCAACTGCGTCCAACTTCACATTTGGGTGGTGTCTCTTAATGTGCATCCTTAGCCCTGTTGTGGCAAGATGCCTCATATCCTTTCCTCTGCTGACGCTCACACCGCAATGCCTGCAAACTGCCAAAGTGGCCCTCTGATTATGGACGTTGTAATGATCCCATAGGAGCGATCTCCCATAGGAATGATCCCATAGGAGCGATCTCAGCCTACCCCTACTACGCACTTCAGATGTACTCATGCTCGTGTTTGGACTGTTGGTGTTTGTGGAAGGGAGTATAATTGTTGGTTGTTTCTGTGGCTCGCCCTCCAGCAGCATGCAGTCCTATTGATCACTAATTCCTGTGGTGAAAGCAGATTCCATATTGTCTTCCTCCCATTCCTCTGACACGTCCGCCTCCTCGCCCTCCTCTTCATAACAAGTAGTATCAGAGGTACTTGGAAGGACATCAGGATCTGAACGTAGAGTCTTTCGAACTGATGAAGGTTCTGCCATCTCACAGCTGCTTGAAGGATCTGTGGGTGTTTCAATAACCACCTCTTCGTTTGAATGTTCCCTTCTTGTCAATGTGTTCATCTTCAGTCCCCAGCCTTTCTTAGGTATTCGCGATAGCACTTGGCCCTTGCGACTAGAAAAGCCGGGAAGGAAGCGTTTCATCACACTGGTTGGAACTACACAAATAATGAGCAAAAGGACCGCACTGGTTGGAACTACACAAATAATGAGCGAGCACTGTCTTATAGCACTTTGTGTTGGCAAAAGGACCGCACTGGTTGGAACTACACAAATAATGAGTGAGCACTGTATTATAGCACTTTTGTGTTGGCAAAAGGACCGCACTGGTTGGAACTACACAAATAATGAGCGAGCACTGTCTTATAGCACTTTGTGTTGGCAAAAGGACCGCACTGGTTGGAACTACACAAATAATGAGCGAGCACTGTCTTATAGCACTTTGTGTTGGCCAAAGGACCGCACTGGTTGGAACTACACAAATAATGAGCGAGCACTGTCTTATAGCACTTTGTGTTGGCCAAAGGACTGCACTGGAACTACACAAATAATGAGCGAGCACTGTATTATAGCACTTTTGTGTTGGCAAAAGGACCGCACTGGTTGGAACTACACAAATAATGAGCGAGCACTGTATTATAGCACTTTTGTGTTGGCAAAAGGACCGCACTGGTTGGAACTACACAAATGAAATGCTTGCCCTGTTGCACAGGACAGGGACAAACACACACACAGGCACACAAGTTTTTTTTCTTTTTTTAGAATATTTTTTGAATTTTTTTAAAAATAAAAGAAATATTTATCAGAAATATTTAAAAATGGAAAATTAACAAAATGCTTGCCCTGCCCTGTTGTGGGGCAAAAACAGGGCAAAGCCTCCCCGCTGCTCCCAGCCCAGGTCCTTAAACCGCCCTCGCTCTCCCAACAATGAATGTGAATGAATGAATGAATGCAAGCAATGAATGAATGCAAGCAAGCCAAGCCTCCCTCCCGCACCTCCCGTCTCCTCGCCTTCGCAATGAGTAATGCAGCCACGTGGAGCCGCTTTTAAAGGGCAGCCCGCCCAATCACAATGAGCCACGGTGCTTGGGAGTGCCGGATTGGCTCCCGGCGCACCCAGCATTCTCCATCCCTAAAACGTCATTTCCGAAACGGGCGGAAGTTCGTAAAAAAGATGGAGGATGCCGTTTCGATATTTAAAAACACTTCCGGGTTTGAAAATAAGTTTTGTAATAATTTTGTAATTGTTAAAAATAACGAATATTTAACGAATTACAAAATTAATGAACGAAACCGCCCAGGCCTATTAGACACAATGTGATTCCAGGTGTTTCTGACCAAGGCAGAAGAGAGTTAGATTTAGAGTTAGGGTTAGGATTATTGATAGGGTTAGGGTTACGTTTAGGGTTAGGGTTAGACACCATGTGATACCACGTGTGGTCTGATGATGGCAGAAGAGATTTGCTGTTACGATTAGGGTCATGGTTAGACACAATGTGATTCCAGGTGTGGTCTGCCAAGAGTAGAAGAGAGTTAGGCTTAGGGTTAATGTTAGGGTCAGAGTTGGGGTTAGGGTTAGGGTTAGGGTTAGGGTTAGGGTGAGGGTGAGGGTGAGGGGGAGGGTTAGGGTTGGGGTTAGGGTTATTGTTAGAGTTTTGATTAGGGTTTGGATTTTTGTTAGGGTTAGGGTTCGACACAATGTGATTCCATGTGTGGTCTGACCAAGGCAGAAGACAGTTGGTGTTAGGGTTAGGATTAGGGTTAGGGTTAGGGTTATGTTTAGGGTTAGGGTTAGGGATAGGGTTAGGGTTATGGTTGGGGTTATGGTTGGGGTTATGGTTAGGGTTAGACACCACGTGATACCAGGTATGATCTGACGAAGGCAGAAGAGAGTTACTGTTAGGGTTAGGGTTTTTTTAAAGGGGTAGACACAATGTGATTCCAGGTGTGGTCTGCCAAGCACAGAAGATAGTTAGGCTTAGGGTTAGGGTTAGTGTTGGGGTTAGGATTAGGGTTAGGGTTAGGGTTAGATTTTAGGTTAAGGTTTAGGTTAGGGTTTGGATTTGGGTTAGGGTTAGGGTTAGGGTTCGACACAATGTAATTCCATGTGTCGTCTCACCAAAGCAGAAGAGACTTGGCGTTAGGTTTAGGGTTAGGCTTAGGGTTATGGTTAGGTTGAGGGTTAGGGTTAGGGTTAGGGTTAGGGTTATGGTTAGGGTTTGGGTTTGGGTTAGACACCAAGTGATTCCAGGTGGGGGTTATGATAAGGGTTAGACACAATGTGATTCCAGGTGTGGTCTGCCAAGGGCAGAAGAGAGTTAGGGTTAGTTAGGGTTAGACACAATGTGATTCCAGGTGTGGTCTGACCAAGGCAGAAGAGAGTAGCTGTTAGGGTTAGGGTTAGGGTTAGGGGTAGGGTTAGGGTTGGGGTTAGAGTTTGGGTTTGGGTTAGTGTTTGGATTAGGGTTAGACACAATATCATTCCAGGTGTTTCTGACCAAGGGTTTGGGTTTGGGTTAGGGTTACAGGTGTGATCTGACGAAGGCAGAAGAGAGTTGCTGTTAGGGTTAGGGTTAGGGTTAGGGTTAGGGGTAGATTGAGTTAGGGTTGGGGTTAGGGTTAGGGTTGGAGTTAGGGTTAGGGTTAGGGTTTGGGTTAGGGTTAGACACAATGTGATTCGATGTGTGGTCTGAACAAAGCAGAAGAGAGTTAGGGTTAGGGTTAGGGTTATGGTTGGGGTTAGTGATAGGGTTAGGGTTAGGTTTAGAGTTAGGGTTAGGGTTAGGGTCAGGGTTAGGGTTAGGGTTGGGGTTTGGGTTTGGGTTTGGGTTAGGGTTACAGTTCGACACAATGTGATTCCATGTATGGTCTGACCAAGGCAAAAGAGACTTGGCGTTAGGGATAGGGTTCGGGTTACCATTGGGGTTTTGGTTAGGGCTCCACACTATGTGATTCCAGGTGTGGTCTGACGAAGGCAGAAGAGAGTTGCTGTTAGGGTTAGGGATAGGGTTAGGATTAGGGTTAGGGTTGGGGTTAGAGTTTGGGTTAGGGTTAGGGTTTGGGTTAGCGTTTGGGTTAGGGTTAGGGTTATGTGTGGGTTAGACGCAATGTGATTTTGAACAAGGCAGAAGAGAGTTAGATTTCGAGTTAGGGTTAGGATTAGTGATAGGGTTAGGGTTAGGTTTAGGGTTAGGGTTAGACACCATTTGATTCCAGGTGTGGTCTGACGACGGCAGAAGAAATTTGCTGTTAGGGTTAGGGTTAGACACAATGTGATTCCAGGTGTGGTCTGCCAAGGATAGAAGAGAGTTAGGCTTAGTGTTAGGGTTAGGGTTGGGGTTAGGGTTAGGGTTAGGGTTAGGGTTAGTGTTATGGTTAGGGTTAAGGTTAAGGTTAGGGTTAGTGGTAGGGTTAGGTTTAGGGTTAGGGTTAGAGTTAGAGTTAGAGTTAGGGTTAGGGTTCCACACAATGTGATTCCAGGTGTGGTCTGACCAAGGCAGAAGAGAGTTAAGGTTAGAGTTAGGGTTAGCGTTAGGGTTAGATATAATGAGATTTCAGGTGTGGTCTGACCAAGGCAGAAGAGAACTGGGGTTAGGGTTTGGGTTAGGGTTAGGGTTATGGTTAGGGTTAGTGTTAGGGTTAGGGTTCGACACAATGTGATTCCATGTGTGGTCTGATCAAGGCAGAAGAGACTTGGCGATGGTGTTAGGGTTAGGCTTAGTGTTATGGTTATGATTATGGTTAGGGATAGGTTTAGGGTTATGCTTGGGGTTGTGGTTAGAGTTAGACACAATGTGTTTCCAGGTGTGGTCTGCCAAGGGCAGAAGAGAGTTAGGGTTAGTGTGAGGGTTAGGGTTAGACACAATGTGATTCCAGGAGTGGTCTGACCAAGGCAGAAGAAAGTTGCTGTTAGGTTTAGAGTTGGGGTTAGAGTTTGGGTTACGGTTAGAGTTTGGGTTAGGGTTAGGATTAGGGTTAGGGTTAGGGTTGGGGTTTGGGTTTGGGTTTGGGTTAGGGTTAGGGTTACAGTTCGACACAATGTGATTCCATGTATGGTCTGACCAAGGCAAAAGAGACTTGGCGTTAGGGATAGGGTTCGGGTTACCATTGGGGTTTTGGTTAGGGCTCCACACTATGTGATTCCAGGTGTGGTCTGACGAAGGCAGAAGAGAGTTGCTGTTAGGGTTAGGGATAGGGTTAGGATTAGGGTTAGGGTTGGGGTTAGAGTTTGGGTTAGGGTTAGGGTTTGTGTTAGCGTTTGGGTTAGGGTTATGTGTGGGTTAGACGCAATGTGATTTTGAACAAGGCAGAAGAGAGTTAGATTTCGAGTTAGGGTTAGGATTAGTGATAGGGTTAGGGTTTGGTTTAGGGTTAGGGTTAGACACCATGTGATTCCAGTTGTGGTCCGCCAAAGGGAGAAGAGAGTTAGGCTTAGGGTTAGTGTTAGGGTTAGCTTTTGCGTTAGGGTTAGTGATAGGGTTAGGATTCGGATTAGGTTTAGTGTTGGGGTTAGTGTTGGGGTTAGTATTAGGGTTAGGGTTTGGGTTTGGGTTAGCGTTAGGGTTCGACACAATGTGATTTCATGTGAGGTCTGACCACGGCAGAAGAGAGTTGGCGTTAGGGTTAGGATTAGGGTTAGGGTTATGATATGTGTTAGGTTTAGGGATAGGGTTAGGGTTATGGTTGGGGTTATGGTTGGGGTTAGACACCATGTGATTCCAGGTGTGGTCTGACGAAGGCAGAAGAGAGTTGCTGTTAGGGTTAGGGTTAGGGGTAGACAAAATGTGATTCCAGGTGTGGTCTGCCAAGTGCAGAAGACAGTTAGGCTTAGGGTTAGGGTTAGGGTGATTCCAGGTGTGGTCAGCCAAGGGCAGAAGAGAGTTAGGCTTAGTGTTTGGGTTAGGGTTAGGGTTATGGTTAGAGTTAGTGTTAGGGTTAGGGTTAGGTTTTGGGTTAGGGTTTGGGTTACGGTTTGGATTTGGGTTAAGGTTAGGATTAGGGTTATGGTTCGACACAATGTGATTCCATGTGTGGTCTGACCAAGGCAGAAGAGACTTGGCGATGGTGTTAGGCTTAGGCTTAGGGTTATGGTTATGGTTAGGGATAGGTTTAGGGTTATGCTTGGGGTTGTGGTTAGAGTTAGACACAATGTGTTTCCAGGTGTGGTCTGCCAAGGGCAGAAGAGAGTTAGGGTTAGTGTGAGGGTTAGGGTTAGACACAATGTGATTCCAGGAGTGGTCTGACCAAGGCAGAAGAAAGTTGCTGTTAGGTTTAGAGTTGGGGTTTGAGTTTGGGTTACGGTTAGAGTTTGGGTTAGGGTTAGGATTAGGGTTAGGGTTAGGGTTGGGGTTTGGGTTTGGGTTAGGGTTAGGGTTACAGTTCGACACAATGTGATTCCATGTATGGTCTGACCAAGGCAAAAGAGACTTGGCGTTAGGGATAGGGTTCGGGTTACCATTGGGGTTATGGTTAGGGCTCCACACTATGTGATTCCAGGTGTGGTCTGACGAAGGCAGAAGGGAGTTGCTGTTAGGGTTAGGGATAGGGTTAGGATTAGGGTTAGGGTTGGGGTTAGAGTTTGGGTTAGGGTTAGGGTTTGGGTTAGCGTTTGGGTTAGGGTTATGTGTGGGTTAGACGCAATGTGATTTTGAACAAGGCAGAAGAGAGTTAGATTTAGAGTTAGGTTTAGGATAAGTGATAGATTTAGGGTTAGGTTTAGGGTTAGGGTTAGACACCATTTGATTCCAGGTGTGGTCTGACGACGGCAGAAGAAATTTGCTGTTAGGGTTAGGGTTAGACACAATGTGATTCCAGGTGTGGTCTGCCAAGGGTAGAAGAGAGTTAGGCTTAGTGTTAGGGTTAGGGTTGGGGTTAGGGTTAGGGTTAGGGTTAGTGTTAAGGTTAGGGTTAAGGTTAAGGTTAGGGTTAGTGGTAGGGTTAGGGTTAGGGTTAGGGTTAGAGTTAGAGTTAGGGTTAGGGTTCCACACAATGTGATTCCAGGTGTGGTCTAACCAAGGCAGAAGAGAGTTAGGGTTATAGTTAGGGTTAGCGTTAGGGTTAGACATAATGAGATTTCAGGTGTGGTCTGACCAAGGCAGAAGAGAGCTGGGGTTAGGGTTTGGGTTAGGGTTAGGGTTATGGTTAGGGTTACTGTTAGGGTTAGGGTTAGGGTTAGGTTTTGGGTTAGGGTTTTCGTTACGGTTTGGATTTGGGTTAGGGTTAGGATTAGGGTTATGGTTCGACACAATGTGATTCCATGTGTGGTCTGATCAAGGCAGAAGAGACTTGGCGATGGTGTTAGGGTTAGGCTTAGTGTTATGGTTATGGTTATGGTTAGGGATAGGTTTAGGGTTATGCTTGGGGTTGTGGTTAGAGTTAGACACAATGTGTTTCCAGGTGTGGTCTGCCAAGGGCAGAAGAGAGTTAGGGTTAGTGTGAGGGTTAGGGTTAGACACAATGTGATTCCATGAGTGGTCTGACCAAGGCAGAAGAAAGTTGCTGTTAGGTTTAGAGTTGGGGTTTGAGTTTGGGTTACGGTTAGAGTTTGGGTTAGGGTTAGGATTAGGGTTAGGGTTAGGGTTGGGGTTTGGGTTTGGGTTTGGGTTAGGGTTACAGTTCGACACAATGTGATTCCATGTATGGTCTGACCAAGGCAAAAGAGACTTGGCGTTAGGGATAGGGTTCGGGTTATCATTGGGGTTATGGTTAGGGCTCCACACTATGTGATTCCAGGTGTGGTCTGACGAAGGCAGAAGAGAGTTGCTGTTAGGGTTAGGGATAGGGTTAGGATTAGGGTTAGGGTTTGGGTTAGCGTTTGGGTTAGGGTTATGTGTGGGTTAGACGCAATGTGATTTTGAACAAGGCAGAAGAGAGAGATTTAGAGTTAGGTTTAGGATAAGTGATAGATTTAGGGTTAGGTTTAGGGTTAGGGTTAGACACCATTTGATTCCAGGTGTGGTCTGACGACGGCAGAAGAAATTTGCTGTTAGGGTTAGGGTTAGACACAATGTGATTCCAGGTGTGGTCTGCCAAGGATAGAAGAGAGTTAGGCTTAGTGTTAGGGTTAGGGTTGGGGTTAGGGTTAGGGTTAGGGTTAGGGTTAGTGTTATGGTTAGGGTTAAGGTTAAGGTTAGGGTTAGTGGTAGGGTTAGGTTTAGGGTTAGGGTTAGAGTTAGAGTTAGAGTTAGGGTTAGGGTTCCACACAATGTGATTCCAGGTGTGGTCTGACCAAGGCAGAAGAGAGTTAAGGTTAGAGTTAGGGTTAGCGTTAGGGTTAGATATAATGAGATTTCAGGTGTGGTCTGACCAAGGCAGAAGAGAACTGGTGTTAGGGTTTGGGTTAGGGTTAGGGTTATGGTTAGGGTTAGTGTTAGGGTTAGGGTTCGACACAATGTGATTCCATGTGTGGTCTGATCAAGGCAGAAGAGACTTGGCGATGGTGTTAGGGTTAGGCTTAGTGTTATGGTTATGATTATGGTTAGGGATAGGTTTAGGGTTATGCTTGGGGTTGTGGTTAGAGTTAGACACAATGTGTTTCCAGGTGTGGTCTGCCAAGGGCAGAAGAGAGTTAGGGTTAGTGTGAGGGTTAGGGTTAGACACAATGTGATTCCAGGAGTGGTCTGACCAAGGCAGAAGAAAGTTGCTGTTAGGTTTAGAGTTGGGGTTAGAGTTTGGGTTACGGTTAGAGTTTGGGTTAGGGTTAGGATTAGGGTTAGGGTTAGGGTTGGGGTTTGGGTTTGGGTTAGGGTTAGGGTTACAGTTCGACACAATGTGATTCCATGTATGGTCTGACCAAGGCAAAAGAGACTTGGCGTTAGGGATAGGGTTCGGGTTACCATTGGGGTTTTGGTTAGGGCTCCACACTATGTGATTCCAGGTGTGGTCTGACGAAGGCAGAAGAGAGTTGCTGTTAGGGTTAGGGATAGGGTTAGGATTAGGGTTAGGGTTGGGGTTAGAGTTTGGGTTAGGGTTAGGGTTTGGGTTAGCGTTTGGGTTAGGGTTATGTGTGGGTTAGACGCAATGTGATTTTGAACAAGGCAGAAGAGAGTTAGATTTCGAGTTAGGGTTAGGATAAGTGATAGATTTAGGGTTAGGTTTAGGGTTAGGGTTAGACACCATTTGATTCCAGGTGTGGTCTGACGACGGCCGAAGAAATTTGCTGTTAGGGTTAGGGTTAGACACAATGTGATTCCAGGTGTGGTCTGCCAAGGGTAGAAGAGAGTTAGGCTTAGTGTTAGGGTTAGGGTTGGGGTTAGGGTTAGGGTTAGGGTTAGGGTTAGTGTTAAGGTTAGGGTTAGGGTTAGAGTTAGAGTTAGGGTTAGGGTTCCACACAATGTGATTCCAGGTGTGGTCTGACCAAGGCAGAAGAGAGTTAGGGTTAGAGTTAGGGTTAGAGTTTAAATTCGTGATAAGGTTAGGTTTACTCTTACAGTAAGGGTTAGACACAGGGTTAGGCAGAAGAGAGTTATGCTTAGTGTTAAGGTAAGGGGTCGGGTTGGGGTTAGGGTTAGGGTTAGGGTTAGGGTTAGGATTAAGGTTAGGGTTCGGGTTAGGGTTAGGGTTAGGTTCAGGGTTAGGGTTAGGGTCAGGGCTAGGGTTAGGGTTAGGGTTAGTGTGAGGGTTGGGGTTAGGGTTGGGGTTAGGGTTATTGTTAGAGTTTTGATTAGGGTTTGGATTTTTGTTAGGGTTAGGGTTCGACACAATGTAATTCCATGTGTCGTCTCACCAAAGCAGAAGAGACTTGGCGTTAGGTTTAGGGTTAGGCTTAGGGTTATGGTTAGGTTGAGGGTTAGGGATAGGGTTAGGGTTATGCTTGGGTTTATGATAAGGGTTAGACACAATGTGATTCCAGGTGTGGTCTGCCAAGGGCAGAAGAAAGTTAGGGTTAGTTAGGGTTAGACACAATGTGATTCCAGGTGTGGTCCTACCAAGGCAGAAGAGAGTAGCTGTTAGGGTTAGGGTTAGGTGTAGGGTTAGGGTTGGGGTTAGAGTTTGGGTTTGGGTTAGTGTTTTGATTAGGGTTAGACACAATGTGATTCCAGGTGTTTCTGACCAAGGCAGAAGAGAGCTGGATTTAGAGTTAGGGTTAGGATTAGTGATAGGGTTAGGGTTTGGTTTAGGGTTAGGGTTAGACACCATGTGATTCCAGGTGTGGTCTGACGAAGGCAGAAGAGAGTTGCTGTTAGGGTTAGTGGTAGACACAATGTGATTCCAGGTGTGGTCTGCCAAGTGCAGAAGACAGTTAGGCTTAGGGTTAGGGTTAGGGTTAGGGTGATTCCAGGGTCAGCCAAGGGCAGAAGAGAGTTGGGCTTAGTGTTTGGGTTAGGGTTAGGGTTATGGTTAGGGTTAGGTTTTGGGTTAGGATTTGGGTTACGGTTTAGATTTGGGTTAGGGTTAGGATTAGGGTTATGGTTCGACACAATGTGATTCCATGTGTCGTCTCACCAAAGCAGAAGAGACTTGGCGTTAGGTTTAGGGTTAGGCTTAGGGTTATGGTTAGGTTGAGGGTTAGGGATAGGGTTAGGGTTATGCTTGGGTTTATGATAAGGGTTAGACACAATGTGATTCCAGGTGTGGTCTGCCAAGGGCAGAAGAAAGTTAGGGTTAGTTAGGGTTAGACACAATGTGATTCCAGGTGTGGTCTGACCAAGGCAGAAGAGAGTAGCTGTTAGGGTTAGGGTTAGGTGTAGGGTTAGGGTTGGGGTTAGAGTTTGGGTTTGGGTTAGTGTTTTGATTAGGGTTAGACACAATGTGATTCCAGGTGTTTCTGACCAAGGCAGAAGAAAGTTGCTGTTAGGTTTAGAGTTGGGGTTAGAGTTTGGGTTACGATTAGGGTTTGGGTTAGGGTTAGGATTAGGGTTAGGGTTAGGGTTGGGGTTTGGGTTTGGGTTAGGGTTACAGTTCGACACAATGTGATTCCATGTATGGTTTGACCAAGGCAAAAGAGAGTTGGCGTTAGGGATAGGGTTCGGGTTATCATTGGGGTTATGGTTAGGGCTCCACACTATGTGATTCCAGGTGTGGTCTGACGAAGGCAGAAGAGAGTTGCTGTTAGGGTTAGGGATAGGGTTAGGGGTAGTTTGAGTTAGGGTTGGGGTAAGGGTTAGGGTTAGGATTAAGGTTAGGGTTCGGGTTAGGGTTAGGGTTAGGTTCAGGGTTAGGGTTAGGGTCAGGGCTAGGGTTAGGGTTAGGGTTAGGGTTAGTGTGAGGGTTGGGGTTAGGGTTGGGGTTAGGGTTATTGTTAGAGTTTTGATTAGGGTTTGGATTTTTGTTAGGGTTAGGGTTCGACACAATGTGATTCCATGTGTGGTCTGACCAAGGCAGAAGACAGTTGGCCTTAGGGTTAGGATTAGGGTTAGGGTTAGGGTTATGTTTAGGGTTAGGGTTAGGGATAGGGTTAGGGTTATGGTTGGGGTTATGGTTAGGGTTAGACACCACGTGATACCAGGTGTGATCTGACGAAGGCAGAAGAGAGTTACTGTTAGGGTTAGGGTTTTTGTTAGGGGTAGACACAATGTGATTCCAGGTGTGGTCTGCCAAGCACAGAATATAGTTAGGGTTAGGGTTAGGGTTAGATTTTAGGTTAGGGTTTAGGTTAGGGTTTGGATTTGGATTAGGGTTAGGGTTAGGGTTCGACACAATGTAATTCCATGTGTCGTCTCACCAAAGCAGAAGAGACTTGGCGTTAGGTTTAGGGTTAGGCTTAGGGTTATGGTTAGGTTGAGGGTTAGGGATAGGGTTAGGGTTATGCTTGGGTTTATGATAAGGGTTAGACACAATGTGATTCCAGGTGTGGTCTGCCAAGGGCAGAAGAAAGTTAGGGTTAGTTAGGGTTAGACACAATGTGATTCCAGGTGTGGTCTGACCAAGGCAGAAGAGAGTAGCTGTTAGGGTTAGGGTTAGGTGTAGGGTTAGGGTTGGGGTTAGAGTTTGGGTTTGGGTTAGTGTTTTGATTAGGGTTAGACACAATGTGATTCCAGGTGTTTCTGACCAAGGCAGAAGAGAGTTGGATTTAGAGTTAGGGTTAGGATTAGTGATAGGGTTAGGGTTTGGTTTAGGGTTAGGGTTAGACACCATGTGATTCCAGGTGTGGTCTGACGAAGGCAGAAGAGAGTTGCTGTTAGGGTTAGTGGTAGACACCATGTGATTCCAGGTGTGGTCTGACGAAGGCAGAAGAGAGTTGCTGTTAGGGTTAGTGGTAGACACAATGTGATTCCAGGTGTGGTCTGCCAAGTGCAGAAGACAGTTAGGCTTAGGGTTAGGGTTAGGGTTAGGGTGATTCCAGGGTCAGCCAAGGGCAGAAGAGGGTTGGGCTTAGTGTTTGGGTTAGGGTTAGGGTTATGGTTAGGGTTAGGTTTTGGGTTAGGATTTGGGTTACGGTTTAGATTTGGGTTAGGGTTAGGATTAGGGTTATGGTTCGACACAATGTGATTCCATGTGTCGTCTCACCAAAGCAGAAGAGACTTGGCGTTAGGTTTAGGGTTAGGCTTAGGGTTATGGTTAGGTTGAGGGTTAGGGATAGGGTTAGGGTTATGCTTGGGTTTATGATAAGGGTTAGACACAATGTGATTCCAGGTGTGGTCTGCCAAGGGCAGAAGAAAGTTAGGGTTAGTTAGGGTTAGACACAATGTGATTCCAGGTGTGGTCTGACCAAGGCAGAAGAGAGTAGCTGTTAGGGTTAGGGTTAGGTGTAGGGTTAGGGTTGGGGTTAGAGTTTGGGTTTGGGTTAGTGTTTTGATTAGGGTTAGACACAATGTGATTCCAGGTGTGGTCTGACGAAGGCAGAAGAGAGTTGCTGTTAGGGTTAGTGGTAGACACAATGTGATTCCAGGTGTGGTCTGCCAAGTGCAGAAGACAGTTAGGCTTAGGGTTAGGGTTAGGGTTAGGGTGATTCCAGGGTCAGCCAAGGGCAGAAGAGAGTTGGGCTTAGTGTTTGGGTTAGGGTTAGGGTTATGGTTAGGGTTAGGTTTTGGGTTAGGATTTGGGTTACGGTTTAGATTTGGGTTAGGGTTAGGATTAGGGTTATGGTTCGACACAATGTGATTCCATGTGTCGTCTCACCAAAGCAGAAGAGACTTGGCGTTAGGTTTAGGGTTAGGCTTAGGGTTATGGTTAGGTTGAGGGTTAGGGATAGGGTTAGGGTTATGCTTGGGTTTATGATAAGGGTTAGACACAATGTGATTCCAGGTGTGGTCTGCCAAGGGCAGAAGAAAGTTAGGGTTAGTTAGGGTTAGACACAATGTGATTCCAGGTGTGGTCTGACCAAGGCAGAAGAGAGTAGCTGTTAGGGTTAGGGTTAGGTGTAGGGTTAGGGTTGGGGTTAGAGTTTGGGTTAGGGTTAGGATTAGGGTTAGGGTTAGGGTTGGGGTTTGGGTTTGGGTTAGGGTTACAGTTCGACACAATGTGATTCCATGTATGGTTTGACCAAGGCAAAAGAGAGTAGGTGTTAGGGATAGGGTTCGGGTTATCATTGGGGTTATGGTTAGGGCTCCACACTATGTGATTCCAGGTGTGGTCTGACCAAGGCAGAAGAGAGTTGCTGTTAGGGTTAGGGATAGGGTTAGGGGTAGTTTGAGTTAGGGTTGGGGTAAGGGTTAGGGTTAGGATTAAGGTTAGGGTTCGGGTTAGGGTTAGGGTTAGGGTTAGGTTCAGGGTTAGGGTTAGGGTCAGGGCTAGGGTTAGGGTTAGGGTTAGTGTGAGGGTTGGGGTTAGGGTTGGGGTTAGGGTTATTGTTAGAGTTTTGATTAGGGTTTGGATTTTTGTTAGGGTTAGGGTTCGACACAATGTGATTCCATGTGTGGTCTGACCAAGGCAGAAGACAGTTGGCGTTAGGGTTAGGATTAGGGTTAGGGTTAGGGTTATGTTTAGGGTTAGGGTTAGGGATAGGGTTAGGGTTATGGTTGGGGTTATGGTTAGGGTTAGACACCACGTGATACCAGGTGTGATCTGACGAAGGCAGAAGAGAGTTACTGTTAGGGTTAGGGTTAGGGTTTTTGTTAGGGGTAGACACAATGTGATTCCAGGTGTGGTCTGCCAAGCACAGAATATAGTTAGGGTTAGGGTTAGGGTTAGATTTTAGGTTAGGGTTTAGGTTAGGGTTTGGATTTGGATTAGGGTTAGGGTTCGACACAATGTAATTCCATGTGTCGCCTCACCAAAGCAGAAGAGACTTGGCGTTAGGTTTAGGGTTAGGCTTAGGGTTATGGTTAGGTTGAGGGTTAGGGATAGGGTTAGGGTTATGCTTGGGTTTATGATAAGGGTTAGACACAATGTGATTCCAGGTGTGGTCTGCCAAGGGCAGAAGAAAGTTAGGGTTAGTTAGGGTTAGACACAATGTGATTCCAGGTGTGGTCCTACCAAGGCAGAAGAGAGTAGCTGTTAGGGTTAGGGTTAGGTGTAGGGTTAGGGTTGGGGTTAGAGTTTGGGTTTGGGTTAGTGTTTTGATTAGGGTTAGACACAATGTGATTCCAGGTGTTTCTGACCAAGGCAGAAGAGAGTTGGATTTAGAGTTAGGGTTAGGATTAGTGATAGGGTTAGGGTTTGGTTTAGGGTTAGGGTTAGACACCATGTGATTCCAGGTGTGGTCTGACGAAGGCAGAAGAGAGTTGCTGTTAGGGTTAGTGGTAGACACAATGTGATTCCAAGTGTGGTCTGCCAAGTGCAGAAGAGAGTTGGGCTTAGTGTTTGGGTTAGGGTTAGGGTTAGGGTTATGGTTAGGGCTAGGTTTTGGGTTAGGATTTGGGTTACGGTTTAGATTTGGGTTAGGGTTAGGATTAGGGTTATGGTTCGACACAATGTGATTCCATGTGTGGTCTGACCAAGGCAGAAGAGACTTGGCGATGGTGTTAGGGTTAGGCTTAGGGTTGTGGTTATGGTTAGGGATAGGTTTAGGGTTATGCTTAGGGTTATGGTTAGAGTTAGACACAATGTGTTTCCGGGTGTGGTCTGCCAAGGGCAGAAGAGAGTTAGGGTTAGTGTGAGGGTAGGGTTAGACACAATGTGATTCCAGGAGTGGTCTGACCAAGGCAGAAGAAAGTTGCTGTTAGGTTTAGAGTTGGGGTTAGAGTTTGGGTTACGATTAGGGTTTGGGTTAGGGTTAGGATTAGGGTTAGGGTTAGGGTTGGGGTTTGGGTTTGGGTTAGGGTTACAGTTCAACACAATGTGATTCCATGTATGGTCTGACCAAGGCAAAAGAGACTTGGCGTTAGGGATAGGGTTCGGGTTATCATTGGGGTTATGGTTAGGGCTCCACACTATGTGATTCCAGGTGTGATCTGACGAAGGCAGAAGAGAGTTGCTGTTAGGGTTAGGGTTAGGGTTAGGGGTAGATTGAGTTAGGGTTGGGGTTAGGGTTAGGGTTGGAGTTAGGGTTAGGGTTAGGGTTTGGGTTAGGGTTAGACACAATGTGATTCGATGTGTGGTCTGAACAAAGCAGAAGAGAGTTAGGGTTAGGGTTAGGGTTATGGTTGGGGTTAGTGATAGGGTTAGGGTTAGGTTTAGAGTTAAGTTTAGGGGTAGGGTTAGGGTTAAGCTTAGGGTTAGATTTGGAGTTAGGGTTAGGGTTAGGGTAAGGGTTAGGGTTAGGGTTAGGTTTAGCGTTAGGGTTAGGGTTAGGGTCAGGGTTAGGGTTAGGGATAGGGTTCGGGTTACCATTGGGGTTTTGGTTAGGGCTCCACACTATGTGATTCCAGGTGTGGTCTGACGAAGGCAGAAGAGAGTTGCTGTTAGGGTTAGGGATAGGGTTAGGATTAGGGTTAGGGTTGGGGTTAGAGTTTGGGTTAGGGTTAGGGTTTGGGTTAGCGTTTGGGTTAGGGTTATGTGTGGGTTAGACGCAATGTGATTTTGAACAAGGCAGAAGAGAGTTAGATTTCGAGTTAGGGTTAGGATTAGTGATAGGGTTAGGGTTTGGTTTAGGGTTAGGGTTAGACACCATGTGATTCCAGTTGTGGTCCGCCAAAGGGAGAAGAGAGTTAGGCTTAGGGTTAGTGTTAGGGTTAGCTTTTGCGTTAGGGTTAGTGATAGGGTTAGGATTCGGATAAGGTTTAGTGTTGGGGTTAGTGTTGGGGTTAGTATTAGGGTTAGGGTTTGGGTTTGGGTTAGCGTTAGGGTTCGACACAATGTGATTTCATGTGAGGTCTGACCACGGCAGAAGAGAGTTGGCGTTAGGGTTAGGATTAGGGTTAGGGTTATGATATGTGTTAGGTTTAGGGATAGGGTTAGGGTTATGGTTGGGGTTATGGTTGGGGTTAGACACCATGTGATTCCAGGTGTGGTCTGACGAAGGCAGAAGAGAGTTGCTGTTAGGGTTAGGGTTAGGGGTAGACAAAATGTGATTCCAGGTGTGGTCTGCCAAGTGCAGAAGACAGTTAGGCTTAGGGTTAGGGTTAGGGTGATTCCAGGTGTGGTCAGCCAAGGGCAGAAGAGAGTTAGGCTTAGTGTTTGGGTTAGGGTTAGGGTTATGGTTAGAGTTAGTGTTAGGGTTAGGGTTAGGTTTTGGGTTAGGGTTTGGGTTACGGTTTGGATTTGGGTTAAGGTTAGGATTAGGGTTATGGTTCGACACAATGTGATTCCATGTGTGGTCTGACCAAGGCAGAAGAGACTTGGCGATGGTGTTAGGCTTAGGCTTAGGGTTATGGTTATGGTTAGGGATAGGTTTAGGGTTATGCTTGGGGTTGTGGTTAGAGTTAGACACAATGTGTTTCCAGGTGTGGTCTGCCAAGGGCAGAAGAGAGTTAGGGTTAGTGTGAGGGTTAGGGTTAGACACAATGTGATTCCAGGAGTGGTCTGACCAAGGCAGAAGAAAGTTGCTGTTAGGTTTAGAGTTGGGGTTTGAGTTTGGGTTACGGTTAGAGTTTGGGTTAGGGTTAGGATTAGGGTTAGGGTTAGGGTTGGGGTTTGGGTTTGGGTTAGGGTTAGGGTTACAGTTCGACACAATGTGATTCCATGTATGGTCTGACCAAGGCAAAAGAGACTTGGCATTAGGGATAGGGTTCGGGTTATCATTGGGGTTATGGTTAGGGCTCCACACTATGTGATTCCAGGTGTGGTCTGACGAAGGCAGAAGAGAGTTGCTGTTAGGGTTAGGGATAGGGTTAGGATTAGGGTTAGGGTTGGGGTTAGAGTTTGGGTTAGGGTTAGGGTTTGGGTTAGCGTTTGGGTTAGGGTTATGTGTGGGTTAGACGCAATGTGATTTTGAACAAGGCAGAAGAGAGTTAGATTTAGAGTTAGGTTTAGGATAAGTGATAGATTTAGGGTTAGGTTTAGGGTTAGGGTTAGACACCATTTGATTCCAGGTGTGGTCTGACGACGGCAGAAGAAATTTGCTGTTAGGGTTAGGGTTAGACACAATGTGATTCCAGGTGTGGTCTGCCAAGGGTAGAAGAGAGTTAGGCTTAGTGTTAGGGTTAGGGTTGGGGTTAGGGTTAGGGTTAGGGTTAGTGTTAAGGTTAGGGTTAAGGTTAAGGTTAGGGTTAGTGGTAGGGTTAGGGTTAGGGTTAGAGTTAGAGTTAGGGTTAGGGTTCCACACAATGTGATTCCAGGTGTGGTCTGACCAAGGCAGAAGAGAGTTAGGGTTATAGTTAGGGTTAGCGTTAGGGTTAGACATAATGAGATTTCAGGTGTGGTCTGACCAAGGCAGAAGAGAGCTGGGGTTAGGGTTTGGGTTAGGGTTAGGGTTAAGGTTAGGGTTACTGTTAGGGTTAGGGTTAGGTTTTGGGTTAGGGTTTTCGTTACGGTTTGGATTTGGGTTAGGGTTAGGATTAGGGTTATGGTTCGACACAATGTGATTCCATGTGTGGTCTGATCAAGGCAGAAGAGACTTGGCGATGGTGTTAGGGTTAGGCTTAGTGTTATGGTTATGGTTATGGTTAGGGATAGGTTTAGGGTTATGCTTCGGGTTGTGGTTAGAGTTAGACACAATGTGTTTCCAGGTGTGGTCTGCCAAGGGCAGAAGAGAGTTAGGGTTAGTGTGAGGGTTAGGGTTAGACACAATGTGATTCCAGGAGTGGTCTGACCAAGGCAGAAGAAAGTTGCTGTTAGGTTTAGAGTTGGGGTTTGAGTTTGGGTTACGGTTAGAGTTTGGGTTAGGGTTAGGATTAGGGTTAGGGTTAGGGTTGGGGTTTGGGTTTGGGTTAGGGTTAGGGTTACAGTTCGACACAATGTGATTCCATGTATGGTCTGACCAAGGCAAAAGAGACTTGGCGTTAGGGATAGGGTTCGGGTTATCATTGGGGTTATGGTTAGTGCTCCACACTATGTGATTCCAGGTGTGGTCTGACGAAGGCAGAAGAGAGTTGCTGTTAGGGTTAGGGATAGGGTTAGGATTAGGGTTAGGGTTGGGGTTAGAGTTTGGGTTAGGGTTAGGGTTTGGGTTAGCGTTTGGGTTAGGGTTATGTGTGGGTTAGACGCAATGTGATTTTGAACAAGGCAGAAGAGAGAGTTTTAGAGTTAGGTTTAGGATAAGTGATAGATTTAGGGTTAGGTTTAGGGTTAGGGTTAGACACCATTTGATTCCAGGTGTGGTCTGACGACGGCAGAAGAAATTTGCTGTTAGGGTTAGGGTTAGACACAATGTGATTCCAGGTGTGGTCTGCCAAGGATAGAAGAGAGTTAGGCTTAGTGTTAGGGTTAGGGTTGGGGTTAGGGTTAGGGTTAGGGTTAGGGTTAGTGTTATGGTTAGGGTTAAGGTTAAGGTTAGGGTTAGTGGTAGGGTTAGGTTTAGGGTTAGGGTTAGAGTTAGAGTTAGAGTTAGGGTTAGGGTTCCACACAATGTGATTCCAGGTGTGGTCTGACCAAGGCAGAAGAGAGTTAAGGTTAGAGTTAGGGTTAGCGTTAGGGTTAGATATAATGAGATTTCAGGTGTGGTCTGACCAAGGCAGAAGAGAACTGGGGTTAGGGTTTGGGTTAGGGTTAGGGTTATGGTTAGGGTTAGTGTTAGGGTTAGGGTTCGACACAATGTGATTCCATGTGTGGTCTGATCAAGGCAGAAGAGACTTGGCGATGGTGTTAGGGTTAGGCTTAGTGTTATGGTTATGATTATGGTTAGGGATAGGTTTAGGGTTATGCTTGGGGTTGTGGTTAGAGTTAGACACAATGTGTTTCCAGGTGTGGTCTGCCAAGGGCAGAAGAGAGTTAGGGTTAGTGTGAGGGTTAGGGTTAGACACAATGTGATTCCAGGAGTGGTCTGACCAAGGCAGAAGAAAGTTGCTGTTAGGTTTAGAGTTGGGGTTAGAGTTTGGGTTACGGTTAGAGTTTGGGTTAGGGTTAGGATTAGGGTTAGGGTTAGGGTTGGGGTTTGGGTTTGGGTTTGGGTTAGGGTTAGGGTTACAGTTCGACACAATGTGATTCCATGTATGGTCTGACCAAGGCAAAAGAGACTTGGCGTTAGGGATAGGGTTCGGGTTACCATTGGGGTTTTGGTTAGGGCTCCACACTATGTGATTCCAGGTGTGGTCTGACGAAGGCAGAAGAGAGTTGCTGTTAGGGTTAGGGATAGGGTTAGGATTAGGGTTAGGGTTGGGGTTAGAGTTTGGGTTAGGGTTAGGGTTTGGGTTAGCGTTTGGGTTAGGGTTATGTGTGGGTTAGACGCAATGTGATTTTGAACAAGGCAGAAGAGAGTTAGATTTAGAGTTAGGTTTAGGATAAGTGATAGATTTAGGGTTAGGTTTAGGGTTAGGGTTAGACACCATTTGATTCCAGGTGTGGTCTGACGACGGCCGAAGAAATTTGCTGTTAGGGTTAGGGTTAGACACAATGTGATTCCAGGTGTGGTCTGCCAAGGGTAGAAGAGAGTTAGGCTTAGTGTTAGGGTTAGGGTTGGGGTTAGGGTTAGGGTTAGGGTTAGGGTTAGTGTTAAGGTTAGGGTTAGGGTTAGAGTTAGAGTTAGGGTTAGGGTTCCACACAATGTGATTCCAGGTGTGGTCTGACCAAGGCAGAAGAGAGTTAGGGTTAGAGTTAGGGTTAGAGTTTAAATTCGTGATAAGGTTAGGTTTACTCTTACAGTAAGGGTTAGACACAGGGTTAGGCAGAAGAGAGTTATGCTTAGTGTTAAGGTAAGGGGTCGGGTTGGGGTTAGGGTTAGGGTTAGGGTTAGGGTTAGGATTAAGGTTAGGGTTTGGGTTAGGGTTAGGGTTAGGTTCAGGGTTAGGGTTAGGGTCAGGGCTAGGGTTAAGCTTAGGGTTAGAGTTGGAGTTAGGTTTAGGGTTAGGGTTACGGTTAGAGTTAGGGTTAGGGTTAGGGTAGGGTTAAGGTTAGGGTTAGGGTTAGGGTTAGTGTTAGGGTTAGGGTTTTACACATTTGATTCCAGGGTGATCTGACGAAGGCAGAAGAGAGTTACTGTTAGGGTTAGGGCTAGCGTTAGGGTTAGACATAATGAGATTTCAGGTGTGGTCTGACTAAGGCAGAAGAGAGCAGGGGTTAGGGTTGGGGTTAGGGTTAGGGTTGTGGTTAGGGTTAGGGTTAGACACTATGTGATTCCAGGTGTGGTCTGTCCAAGGAAGAAGAGAATTGCTGTTATGGTTAGCGTGAGCGTTAGGGTCAGACATAATGTGATTCCTGGTGTGGTCTGACCAAGGCAGAAGAGAGTTGCTTTAAGGGTTAGCATTAGGGTTAGGGTTACGGTTAGTGTTAGAAACAATGTGATTCCAGGACTTTCTGACCAAGGCAGAAGAGAGTTAGATTTAGAGTTAGGGTTAGCATTAGGGTAAGACACAAACTAATTTCAGGTGTGGTTTGACCAATGCAGAAGAGAGTTTGGGTTAGGGTTAGGGTTAGAATTAGTGATACGGTCAGGGTTAGGGTTATGGTTAGGGTTAGGGTTAGTGTTAGGGTTAAGGTTAGTGTTAGGGTTAGGGTTCCACACAATGTGACTCCAGGTGTGGTCTGACCAAGGCAGAAGAGACTTAGTGTTAGGGTTAGGGTTTGCGTTAGGGTTAGACATAATGAGATTTCAAGTGTTGTCTGACCAAGGCAGAAGACAGTTAGATTTAGAATTAGGGTTAGCATTAGGTTAAGACACAATATGATTTCAGGTGGGGTCTGACCAAGGCAGAAGAGAGCTGGGGTTAGGGTAAGGGTTAGGGTAAGGGTTAGTGATAGGGTTAGGGTTAGGGTTAGGTTTAGGGTTAGGGTTAGACACCAATTGATTCCAGGTGTAGTCTGACGACGGCATTAGAGATTTGGGGTTAGGGTTATGGTTAGGGTTAGACACAATGTACTAACAGGTGTGGTCTGCCAAGGGCAGAAGAGAGTTTGAGTTAGGGTTGGGGTTAGGCTTAGGGTTGGAGTTAGGGTTAGGGTTAAGGTTTGGGTTAGGGTTAGACACAATGTGATTCCAGGCCTTTCTGACCAAGGCAGAAGAGAGTTAGATTTAGAGTTAGGGTTAGCATTAGGGTAAGACACAATCTGATTTCAGGTGTGGTTTGACCAAGGCAGAAGAGAGTTTGGGTTAGGGTTAGGGTTAGCATTAGTGATATGGTTAGGGTCAGGGTCAGGGTTAGGGTTATGGTTAAGGTTAGTGATAGGGTTAGTGTTAGGGTAAGGGTTCCACACAATGTGATTCCAGGTGTGGTCTGACCAAGGCAGAAGAGAGTTAGTGTTAGGGTTAGGGTTAGCATTAGTGTTAGACATAATGAGATTTCAGGTGTGGTCTGACCAAGGCAGAAGACAGTTAGATTTAGAATTAGGGTTAGCATTAGGTTAAGACACAATGTGAGTTCAGGTGTGGTCTGACCAAGGCAGAAGAGAGCTGGGGTTAGGGTAAGGGTTAGGGTAAGGGTTAGTGATAGGGTTAGTTTTAGGGTTAGGTTTAGGGTTAGGGTTAGACACCAATTGATTCCAGGTGTAGTCTGACGACGGCATTAGAGATTTGCTGTTAGGGTTAGGGTTAGACACAATGTGATAACAGGTGTGGTCTGCCCAGGGGAGAAGAGAGTTTGAGTTAGGGTTGGGGTTAAGGTTAGGGTTGGAGTTAGGGTTAAGGTTAGGGTTTGGGTTAGGGTTAGACACAATGTGATTCCATGTGTGGTCTGACCAAGGGAGAAGAGAGTTAGGGTTTGGGCTATGGTTGGGGTCAGTGATAGGGTTAGGGTTAGGGTTAAGGTTAGGGTTAGGATTAGCGTTATGGGTAGGGTTAGGGTTAAGCTTAGGGTTAGAGTTGGAGTTAGGGTTATGGTTAGGGTTAGGGTTAGGGTTACGGTTAGGGTTAGGTTAGGGTTAGGGTTACGGTTTGGGTTAGGGTTAGGGTTACGGTTTGGGTTAGGGTTCTACACATTGTGATTCCAGGTGTGATGTGACCAAGGCAGAAGAGAGTTACTGTTAGGGTTAGGGCTAGCGTTAGGGTTAGACATAATGATATTTCAGGTGTGGTCTGAGAAAGGCAGAAGAGAGCAGGGGTTAGGGTTAGGGTAAGGGTTAGGATTGGGGTTAGGGTTAGGGTTAGACACAATGTGATTCCAGGTGTGGTCTGTCCAAGGAAGTAGAGAATTGCTGTTACGGTTAGGGTGAGCGTTAGTGTCCAGGTGTAGTCTGACGACGGCAGAAGAGATAATAATGTGATTCCTGGTGTGGTCTGACCAAGGCAGAAGAGAGTTGCTTTAAGGGTTAGCATTAGGGTTAGGGTTATGGTTAGTGTTAGAAACAATGTGATTCCAGGTCTTTCTGACCAAGGCAGAAGAGAGTTAGATTTCAGAGTTAGGGTTAGCATTAGGGTAAGACACAATCTGATTACAGAGCAGAGGAGAGTTTGGGTTAGGGTTAGGGTTAGAATTAGTGATACGGTTAGGGTTACGGTCAGGGTTAGGGTTATGGTTAGGGTAAGCGATAGGGTTAGGTTTAGGGTTAGGTTTTGGGTTAGGGTTAGGGTTATTGTTAGGGTTAAGGTTAGGGTTAGTGTTAGGGTAAGGTTTCCACACAATGTGATTCCAGGTGTGGTCTGACCAAGGCAGAAGAGAGTTAGTGTTAGGGTTAGGGTTAGTGTCAGAGTTAGACATAATGAGATTTCAGGTGTGGTCTAACCAAGGCAGAAGACAGTTAGATTTAAAATTAGGGCTAGCATTATGGTAAGACACAATGTGATTTCAGGTGTGGTCTGACCAAGGCAGAAGAGAGCTGAGGTTAGGGTTAGGGTTAGGGTTAGAATTAGTGATAGGGTTAGTGTTAGGGTTAGGTTTAGGGTTAGGGTTAGAAACCAACTGATTCCAGGTGTAGTCTGTTGACGGCAGAAGAGATTAGCTGATAGGGTTAGGGTTATGGTTAGACACAATGTGATAACAGGTGTGGTCTGCCAAGGGCAGAAGACAGTTTGAGTTAAAGTTGGGCTTAGGGTTAGGGTTGGAGTTAGGGTTAGGGTTAGGGTTTTGGTTAGGGTTAGACACAATGTGATTCCATGTGTGGTCTGACCAAGGTAGAAGAGAGTTAGGGTTAGGGTTAGGGTTAGGGTTAGTCATAGGGTTAGGGTTAGGGTTAGGGTTAAGGTTAGGGTTAGAGTCAGGGTTATGGTTAGGGTTAGGGTTAGGGTTAGAGTTAAGCTTAGGGTTAGAGTTAGAGTTAGGGTTAGGGGAAGAGATGGGGTTAAGGTTAGGGTTAGGGTTAGGGTTAGTGTGAGGGTTAAGGTTAGGGTTAGGGTTAGGATTAGGGTTAGGTGTAGACACAATGTGATTCCAGGTGTGATCTTTTCAAGGAAGAAGAGAATTGCTGTTACGGTTAGGGTGAGGGTTAGGGTCAGACACAATGTGATTCCAGTTGTGGTCTAACCAAAGCAGAAGAGAGTTGCTGTTAGGGTTAGTGTTATGGTTAGTGGTACAGTTAGTGTTAGACACAATGTGATTCCAGGTGTTTCTGACCACGGCAGAAGACAGTTAGATTTAGAATTAGGGTTAGCATTATGGTAAGACACAATGTGATTTCAGGTGTGGTCTGACCAAGGCAGAAGAGAGCTGGGGTTAGTGTTAGGGTTAGTGATAGAGTTAGGGTTAGGGTTAGGTTTAGGGTTAGGGTTAGACACCAAATGATTCCAGGTGTAGTCTGACGACGGCAGAAGAGATTTGCTGTTAGGGTTAGGGTTAGGGTTAGACATAATGAGATTTCAGGTGTGGTCTGACTAAGGCAGAAGAGAGCAGGGGTTAGGGTTAGGGTAAGGGTTAGGGTTGGGGTTAGGGTTAGGGTTAGACACAATGTGATTCCAGGTGTGGTCTGTCCAAGGAAGAAGAGAATTGCTGTTAAGGTTAGGGTGAGCGTTAGGGTCAGACATAATGTGATTCCAGGTGTGGTCTGACCAAGGCAGAAGAGAGTTGCTTTAAGGGTTAGCATTAGGGTTAGGGTTACGGTTAGTGTTAGAAACAATGTGATTCCAGGTCTTTCTGACCAAGGCAGAAAAGAGTTAGATTTAGAGTTAGGGTTAGCATTAGGGTAAGACACAATCTGATTTCTGGTGTGGTTTGACCAAGGCAGAAGACAGTTGGGGTTAGGGTTAGGGTCAGGGTTAGAATTAGTGATACCGTTAGGGTTATGGTCAGGTTTAGGGTTATGGTTAGGGTTAGTGATAGGGTTAGGTTTAGGGTTAGGGTTAGGGTTAAGGTTAGGGTTAGTGTTAGTGTTAGGGTTCCACACAGAACAGGGCAGAAGACAGTTTGAGTTAAAGTTGGGCTTAGGGTTAGGGTTGGAGTTAGGGTTAGGTTTAGGGTTTGGGTTAGGGTTAGACACAATGTGATTCCATGTGTGGTCTGACCAAGATAGAAGAGAGTAAGGGTTAGGGTTAGGGTTAGGGTTAGGGTTAGTGATAGGGTTAGGGTTAGGGTTAGGGTTAAAGTTAGGGTTAGGGTCAGGGTTAGGGTTAGGGTTAGTTTTTAGGGTTAGGGTTAGAGTTAAGCTTAGGGTTAGGTTAGAGTTAGGGTTAGTGTTAGGGTAAGGGATAGGGTTAAGGTTAGGGTTAGGGTTAGGGTTAGTGTTAGTGTGAGGGTTAAGGTTAGGGTTAGGGTTTGGATTAGGGTTATGTGTAGACACAATGTGATTCCAGGTGTGATCTTTTCAAGGAAGAAGAGAATTGCTGTTACGGTTAGGGTGAGGGTTAGGGTCAGACGCAATGTGATTCCAGGTGTGGTCTAACCAAGGCAGAAGAGAGTTGCTGTTAGGGTTAGCGTTAGGGTTAGGGGTACGGTTAGTGTTAGACAAAATGTGATTCCAGGTGTTCCTGACCAAGGCAGAAGACAGTTAGATTTAGAAGTAGGGTTAGCATTATGGTAAGACACAATGTGATTTCAGGTGAGGTCTGACCAAGGCAGAAGACAGTTGGGGTTAGGGTTAGGGTCAGGGTTAGAATTAGTGATACCGTTAGGGTTATGGTCAGGTTTAGGGTTATGGTTAGGGTTAGTGATAGGGTTAGGTTTAGGGTTAGGGTTAGGGTTAAGGTTAGGGTTAGTGTTAGTGTTAGGGTTCCACACAGAACAGGGCAGAAGACAGTTTGAGTTAAAGTTGGGCTTAGGGTTAGGGTTGGAGTTAGGGTTAGGTTTAGGGTTTGGGTTAGGGTTAGACACAATGTGATTCCATGTGTGGTCTGACCAAGATAGAAGAGAGTAAGGGTTAGGGTTAGGGTTAGGGTTAGGGTTAGGGTTAGTGATAGGGTTAGGGTTAGGGTTAGGGTTAGGGTTAAAGTTAGGGTTAGGGTCAGGGTTAGGGTTAGGGTTAGTTTTTAGGGTTAGGGTTAGAGTTAAGCTTAGGGTTAGGTTAGAGTTAGGGTTAGTGTTAGGGTAAGGGATAGGGTTAAGGTTAGGGTTAGGGTTAGGGTTAGGGTTAGTGTTAGTGTGAGGGTTAAGGTTAGGGTTAGGGTTTGGATTAGGGTTATGTGTAGACACAATGTGATTCCAGGTGTGATCTTTTCAAGGAAGAAGAGAATTGCTGTTACGGTTAGGGTGAGGGTTAGGGTCAGACGCAATGTGATTCCAGGTGTGGTCTAACCAAGGCAGAAGAGAGTTGCTGTTAGGGTTAGCGTTAGGGTTAGGGGTACGGTTAGTGTTAGACAAAATGTGATTCCAGGTGTTTCTGACCAAGACAGAAGACAGTTAGATTTAGAAGTAGGGTTAGCATTATGGTAAGACACAATGTGATTTCAGGTGAGGTCTGACCAAGGCAGAAGAGAGCTGGGGATAGGGTTATTATTATTATTATTATTATTATTATTATTAACTTTATTTGTACCCCGCCAGCATCTCCCGGAGGACTCGATGCGGCTTACACAGGCCGAAGCCTCAAAACACAATACAATAGAGAACGTAACATCGCAATAACAAAGGGTTAGTGATAGAGTTAGGGTTAGGGTTAGGGTTAGGGTTAGACAGCAATTGATTCCAGGTGTAGTCTGACGACGGCAGAAGAGATTTGCTGTTAGGGTTAGACACAAAGTGATAACAGGTGTGGTCTTTCCAAGGAAGAAGAGAATTTCTGTTACGGTTAGGGTGAGGGTTAGGGTCAGACAAAATCTGATTCTAGGTGTGGTCTAACCAAGGCAGAAGAGAGTTGCTGTTAGGCTTAGCGTTAGGGTTAGGGGTACGGTTAGTGTTAGACATAATGTGATTCCAGGTGTTTCTGACCAAGGCAGAAGACAGTTAGATTTAGAATTAGGGTTAGCATTAGGTTAAGACACAATGTGATTTCAGGTGTGGTCTGACCAAGGCAGAAGAGAGCTGGGGTTAGGGTAATGGTTAGGGTTGGGGTTAGGGTTATGGTTAGGGTTAGTGATAGGGTTAGATTTAGGGTTAGGGTTAGTGTTAGTATTAGGATTCCACACAATGTGATTCCCGGTGTGGTCTGACCAAGGCAGAAGAGAGTTAGTGTTAGGGTTAGGGTTAGCGTTAGGGATAGACATAATGAGATTTCAGGTGTGGTCTGACCAATGCAGAAGACAGTTAGATGTAGAATTAGGGTTAGCATTATGGTAAGACACAATGTGATTTCAGGTGTGGTCTGACCAAGGCAGAAGAGAGCTGGGGTTAGGGTTAGGGTTAGGGTTAGGATTAGGGTTAGGGTTATGATATGTGTTAGGTTTAGGGATAGGGTTAGGGTTATGGTTGGGGTTATGGTTGGGGTTAGACACCATGTGATTCCAGGTGTGGTCTGACGAAGGCAGAAGAGAGTTGCTGTTAGGGTTAGGGTTAGGGGTAGACAAAATGTGATTCCAGGTGTGGTCTGCCAAGTGCAGAAGACAGTTAGGCTTAGGGTTAGGGTTAGGGTGATTCCAGGTGTGGTCAGCCAAGGGCAGAAGAGAGTTAGGCTTAGTGTTTGGGTTAGGGTTAGGGTTATGGTTAGAGTTAGTGTTAGGGTTAGGGTTAGGTTTTGGGTTAGGGTTTGGGTTACGGTTTGGATTTGGGTTAAGGTTAGGATTAGGGTTATGGTTCGACACAATGTGATTCCATGTGTGGTCTGACCAAGGCAGAAGAGACTTGGCGATGGTGTTAGGCTTAGGCTTAGGGTTATGGTTATGGTTAGGGATAGGTTTAGGGTTATGCTTGGGGTTGTGGTTAGAGTTAGACACAATGTGTTTCCAGGTGTGGTCTGCCAAGGGCAGAAGAGAGTTAGGGTTAGTGTGAGGGTTAGGGTTAGACACAATGTGATTCCAGGAGTGGTCTGACCAAGGCAGAAGAAAGTTGCTGTTAGGTTTAGAGTTGGGGTTTGAGTTTGGGTTACGGTTAGAGTTTGGGTTAGGGTTAGGATTAGGGTTAGGGTTAGGGTTGGGGTTTGGGTTTGGGTTAGGGTTAGGGTTACAGTTCGACACAATGTGATTCCATGTATGGTCTGACCAAGGCAAAAGAGACTTGGCATTAGGGATAGGGTTCGGGTTATCATTGGGGTTATGGTTAGGGCTCCACACTATGTGATTCCAGGTGTGGTCTGACGAAGGCAGAAGAGAGTTGCTGTTAGGGTTAGGGATAGGGTTAGGATTAGGGTTCGGGTTGGGGTTAGAGTTTGGGTTAGGGTTAGGGTTTGGGTTAGCGTTTGGGTTAGGGTTATGTGTGGGTTAGACGCAATGTGATTTTGAACAAGGCAGAAGAGAGTTAGATTTAGAGTTAGGTTTAGGATAAGTGATAGATTTAGGGTTAGGTTTAGGGTTAGGGTTAGACACCATTTGATTCCAGGTGTGGTCTGACGACGGCAGAAGAAATTTGCTGTTAGGGTTAGGGTTAGACACAATGTGATTCCAGGTGTGGTCTGCCAAGGGTAGAAGAGAGTTAGGCTTAGTGTTAGGGTTAGGGTTGGGGTTAGGGTTAGGGCTGGGTTAGTGTTAAGGTTAGGGTTAAGGTTAAGGTTAGGGTTAGTGGTAGGGTTAGGGTTAGGGTTAGGGTTAGAGTTAGAGTTAGGGTTAGGGTTCCACACAATGTGATTCCAGGTGTGGTCTGACCAAGGCAGAAGAGAGTTAGGGTTATAGTTAGGGTTAGCGTTAGGGTTAGACATAATGAGATTTCAGGTGTGGTCTGACCAAGGCAGAAGAGAGCTGGGGTTAGGGTTTGGGTTAGGGTTAGGGTTATGGTTAGGGTTACTGTTAGGGTTAGGGTTAGGTTTTGGGTTAGGGTTTTCGTTACGGTTTGGATTTGGGTTAGGGTTAGGATTAGGGTTATGGTTCGACACAATGT
This sequence comes from Anolis sagrei, assembly GCF_037176765.1. NCBI lineage: Eukaryota > Metazoa > Chordata > Lepidosauria > Squamata > Anolidae > Anolis > Anolis sagrei. The sequence goes on from NC_090024.1 coordinate 119,918,186, forward strand.
GATTCCATGTGTGGTCTGATCAAGGCAGAAGAGACTTGGCGATGGTGTTAGGGTTAGGCTTAGTGTTATGGTTATGGTTATGGTTAGGGATAGGTTTAGGGTTATGCTTCGGGTTGTGGTTAGAGTTAGACACAATGTGTTTCCAGGTGTGGTCTGCCAAGGGCAGAAGAGAGTTAGGGTTAGTGTGAGGGTTAGGGTTAGACACAATGTGATTCCAGGAGTGGTCTGACCAAGGCAGAAGAAAGTTGCTGTTAGGTTTAGAGTTGGGGTTTGAGTTTGGGTTACGGTTAGAGTTTGGGTTAGGGTTAGGATTAGGGTTAGGGTTAGGGTTGGGGTTTGGGTTTGGGTTTGGGTTAGGGTTAGGGTTACAGTTCGACACAATGTGATTCCATGTATGGTCTGACCAAGGCAAAAGAGACTTGGCGTTATGGATAGGGTTCGGGTTATCATTGGGGTTATGGTTAGGGCTCCACACTATGTGATTCCAGGTGTGGTCTGACGAAGGCAGAAGAGAGTTGCTGTTAGGGTTAGGGATAGGGTTAGGATTAGGGTTAGGGTTGGGGTTAGAGTTTGGGTTAGGGTTAGGGTTTGGGTTAGCGTTTGGGTTAGGGTTATGTGTGGGTTAGACGCAATGTGATTTTGAACAAGGCAGAAGAGAGAGATTTAGAGTTAGGTTTAGGATAAGTGATAGATTTAGGGTTAGGTTTAGGGTTAGGGTTAGACACCATTTGATTCCAGGTGTGGTCTGACGACGGCAGAAGAAATTTGCTGTTAGGGTTAGGGTTAGACACAATGTGATTCCAGGTGTGGTCTGCCAAGGATAGAAGAGAGTTAGGCTTAGTGTTAGGGTTAGGGTTGGGGTTAGGGTTAGGGTTAGGGTTAGGGTTAGTGTTATGGTTAGGGTTAAGGTTAAGGTTAGGGTTAGTGGTAGGGTTAGGTTTAGGGTTAGGGTTAGAGTTAGAGTTAGAGTTAGGGTTAGGGTTCCACACAATGTGATTCCAGGTGTGGTCTGACCAAGGCAGAAGAGAGTTAAGGTTAGAGTTAGGGTTAGCGTTAGGGTTAGATATAATGAGATTTCAGGTGTGGTCTGACCAAGGCAGAAGAGAACTGGGGTTAGGGTTTGGGTTAGGGTTAGGGTTATGGTTAGGGTTAGTGTTAGGGTTAGGGTTCGACACAATGTGATTCCATGTGTGGTCTGATCAAGGCAGAAGAGACTTGGCGATGGTGTTAGGGTTAGGCTTAGTGTTATGGTTATGATTATGGTTAGGGATAGGTTTAGGGTTATGCTTGGGGTTGTGGTTAGAGTTAGACACAATGTGTTTCCAGGTGTGGTCTGCCAAGGGCAGAAGAGAGTTAGGGTTAGTGTGAGGGTTAGGGTTAGACACAATGTGATTCCAGGAGTGGTCTGACCAAGGCAGAAGAAAGTTGCTGTTAGGTTTAGAGTTGGGGTTAGAGTTTGGGTTACGGTTAGAGTTTGGGTTAGGGTTAGGATTAGGGTTAGGGTTAGGGTTGGGGTTTGGGTTTGGGTTTGGGTTAGGGTTACAGTTCGACACAATGTGATTCCATGTATGGTCTGACCAAGGCAAAAGAGACTTGGCATTAGGGATAGGGTTCGGGTTATCATTGGGGTTATGGTTAGGGCTCCACACTATGTGATTCCAGGTGTGGTCTGACGAAGGCAGAAGAGAGTTGCTGTTAGGGTTAGGGATAGGGTTAGGATTAGGGTTAGGGTTGGGGTTAGAGTTTGGGTTAGGGTTAGGGTTTGGGTTAGCGTTTGGGTTAGGGTTATGTGTGGGTTAGACGCAATGTGATTTTGAACAAGGCAGAAGAGAGTTAGATTTAGAGTTAGGTTTAGGATAAGTGATAGATTTAGGGTTAGGTTTAGGGTTAGGGTTAGACACCATTTGATTCCAGGTGTGGTCTGACGACGGCAGAAGAAATTTGCTGTTAGGGTTAGGGTTAGACACAATGTGATTCCAGGTGTGGTCTGCCAAGGGTAGAAGAGAGTTAGGCTTAGTGTTAGGGTTAGGGTTGGGGTTAGGGTTAGGGTTAGGGTTAGTGTTAAGGTTAGGGTTAAGGTTAAGGTTAGGGTTAGTGGTAGGGTTAGGGTTAGGGTTAGGGTTAGAGTTAGAGTTAGGGTTAGGGTTCCACACAATGTGATTCCAGGTGTGGTCTGACCAAGGCAGAAGAGAGTTAGGGTTATAGTTAGGGTTAGCGTTAGGGTTAGACATAATGAGATTTCAGGTGTGGTCTGACCAAGGCAGAAGAGAGCTGGGGTTAGGGTTTGGGTTAGGGTTAGGGTTAAGGTTAGGGTTACTGTTAGGGTTAGGGTTAGGTTTTGGGTTAGGGTTTTCGTTACGGTTTGGATTTGGGTTAGGGTTAGGATTACGGTTATGGTTCGACACAATGTGATTCCATGTGTGGTCTGATCAAGGCAGAAGAGACTTGGCGATGGTGTTAGGGTTAGGCTTAGTGTTATGGTTATGGTTATGGTTAGGGATAGGTTTAGGGTTATGCTTCGGGTTGTGGTTAGAGTTAGACACAATGTGTTTCCAGGTGTGGTCTGCCAAGGGCAGAAGAGAGTTAGGGTTAGTGTGAGGGTTAGGGTTAGACACAATGTGATTCCAGGAGTGGTCTGACCAAGGCAGAAGAAAGTTGCTGTTAGGTTTAGAGTTGGGGTTTGAGTTTGGGTTACGGTTAGAGTTTGGGTTAGGGTTAGGATTAGGGTTAGGGTTAGGGTTGGGGTTTGGGTTTGGGTTAGGGTTAGGGTTACAGTTCGACACAATGTGATTCCATGTATGGTCTGACCAAGGCAAAAGAGACTTGGCGTTAGGGATAGGGTTCGGGTTATCATTGGGGTTATGGTTAGGGCTCCACACTATGTGATTCCAGGTGTGGTCTGACGAAGGCAGAAGAGAGTTGCTGTTAGGGTTAGGGATAGGGTTAGGATTAGGGTTAGGGTTGGGGTTAGAGTTTGGGTTAGGGTTAGGGTTTGGGTTAGCGTTTGGGTTAGGGTTATGTGTGGGTTAGACGCAATGTGATTTTGAACAAGGCAGAAGAGAGTTAGATTTAGAGTTAGGTTTAGGATAAGTGATAGATTTAGGGTTAGGTTTAGGGTTAGGGTTAGACACCATTTGATTCCAGGTGTGGTCTGACGACGGCAGAAGAAATTTGCTGTTAGGGTTAGGGTTAGACACAATGTGATTCCAGGTGTGGTCTGCCAAGGATAGAAGAGAGTTAGGCTTAGTGTTAGGGTTAGGGTTGGGGTTAGGGTTAGGGTTAGGGTTAGGGTTAGTGTTATGGTTAGGGTTAAGGTTAAGGTTAGGGTTAGTGGTAGGGTTAGGTTTAGGGTTAGGGTTAGAGTTAGAGTTAGAGTTAGGGTTAGGGTTCCACACAATGTGATTCCAGGTGTGGTCTGACCAAGGCAGAAGAGAGTTAAGGTTAGAGTTAGGGTTAGCGTTAGGGTTAGATATAATGAGATTTCAGGTGTGGTCTGACCAAGGCAGAAGAGAACTGGGGTTAGGGTTTGGGTTAGGGTTAGGGTTATGGTTAGGGTTAGTGTTAGGGTTAGGGTTCGACACAATGTGATTCCATGTGTGGTCTGATCAAGGCAGAAGAGACTTGGCGATGGTGTTAGGGTTAGGCTTAGTGTTATGGTTATGATTATGGTTAGGGATAGGTTTAGGGTTATGCTTGGGGTTGTGGTTAGAGTTAGACACAATGTGTTTCCAGGTGTGGTCTGCCAAGGGCAGAAGAGAGTTACGGTTAGTGTGAGGGTTAGGGTTAGACACAATGTGATTCCAGGAGTGGTCTGACCAAGGCAGAAGAAAGTTGCTGTTAGGTTTAGAGTTGGGGTTAGAGTTTGGGTTACGGTTAGAGTTTGGGTTAGGGTTAGGATTAGGGTTAGGGTTAGGGTTGGGGTTTGGGTTTGGGTTTGGGTTAGGGTTACAGTTCGACACAATGTGATTCCATGTATGGTCTGACCAAGGCAAAAGAGACTTGGCGTTAGGGATAGGGTTCGGGTTATCATTGGGGTTATGGTTAGGGCTCCACACTATGTGATTCCAGGTGTGGTCTGACGAAGGCAGAAGAGAGTTGCTGTTAGGGTTAGGGATAGGGTTAGGATTAGGGTTAGGGTTGGGGTTAGAGTTTGGGTTAGGGTTAGGGTTTGGGTTAGCGTTTGGGTTAGGGTTATGTGTGGGTTAGACGCAATGTGATTTTGAACAAGGCAGAAGAGAGTTAGATTTAGAGTTAGGTTTAGGATAAGTGATAGATTTAGGGTTAGGTTTAGGGTTAGGGTTAGACACCATTTGATTCCAGGTGTGGTCTGACGACGGCAGAAGAAATTTGCTGTTAGGGTTAGGGTTAGACACAATGTGATTCCAGGTGTGGTCTGCCAAGGGTAGAAGAGAGTTAGGCTTAGTGTTAGGGTTAGGGTTGGGGTTAGGGTTAGGGTTAGTGTTAAGGTTAGGGTTAAGGTTAAGGTTAGGGTTAGTGGTAGGGTTAGGGTTAGGGTTAGGGTTAGAGTTAGAGTTAGGGTTAGGGTTCCACACAATGTGATTCCAGGTGTGGTCTGACCAAGGCAGAAGAGAGTTAGGGTTATAGTTAGGGTTAGCGTTAGGGTTAGACATAATGAGATTTCAGGTGTGGTCTGACCAAGGCAGAAGAGAGCTGGGGTTAGGGTTTGGGTTAGGGTTAGGGTTAAGGTTAGGGTTACTGTTAGGGTTAGGGTTAGGTTTTGGGTTAGGGTTTTCGTTACGGTTTGGATTTGGGTTAGGGTTAGGATTAGGGTTATGGTTCGACACAATGTGATTCCATGTGTGGTCTGATCAAGGCAGAAGAGACTTGGCGATGGTGTTAGGGTTAGGCTTAGTGTTATGGTTATGGTTATGGTTATGGTTAGGGATAGGTTTAGGGTTATGCTTCGGGTTGTGGTTAGAGTTAGACACAATGTGTTTCCAGGTGTGGTCTGCCAAGGGCAGAAGAGAGTTAGGGTTAGTGTGAGGGTTAGGGTTAGACACAATGTGATTCCAGGAGTGGTCTGACCAAGGCAGAAGAAAGTTGCTGTTAGGTTTAGAGTTGGGGTTTGAGTTTGGGTTACGGTTAGAGTTTGGGTTAGGGTTAGGATTAGGGTTAGGGTTAGGGTTGGGGTTTGGGTTTGGGTTAGGGTTAGGGTTACAGTTCGACACAATGTGATTCCATGTATGGTCTGACCAAGGCAAAAGAGACTTGGCGTTAGGGATAGGGTTCGGGTTATCATTGGGGTTATGGTTAGGGCTCCACACTATGTGATTCCAGGTGTGGTCTGACGAAGGCAGAAGAGAGTTGCTGTTAGGGTTAGGGATAGGGTTAGGATTAGGGTTAGGGTTGGGGTTAGAGTTTGGGTTAGGGTTAGGGTTTGGGTTAGCGTTTGGGTTAGGGTTATGTGTGGGTTAGACGCAATGTGATTTTGAACAAGGCAGAAGAGAGAGATTTAGAGTTAGGTTTAGGATAAGTGATAGATTTAGGGTTAGGTTTAGGGTTAGGGTTAGACACCATTTGATTCCAGGTGTGGTCTGACGACGGCAGAAGAAATTTGCTGTTAGGGTTAGGGTTAGACACAATGTGATTCCAGGTGTGGTCTGCCAAGGATAGAAGAGAGTTAGGCTTAGTGTTAGGGTTAGGGTTGGGGTTAGGGTTAGGGTTAGGGTTAGGGTTAGTGTTATGGTTAGGGTTAAGGTTAAGGTTAGGGTTAGTGGTAGGGTTAGGTTTAGGGTTAGGGTTAGAGTTAGAGTTAGAGTTAGGGTTAGGGTTCCACACAATGTGATTCCAGGTGTGGTCTGACCAAGGCAGAAGAGAGTTAAGGTTAGAGTTAGGGTTAGCGTTAGGGTTAGATATAATGAGATTTCAGGTGTGGTCTGACCAAGGCAGAAGAGAACTGGGGTTAGGGTTTGGGTTAGGGTTAGGGTTATGGTTAGGGTTAGTGTTAGGGTTAGGGTTCGACACAATGTGATTCCATGTGTGGTCTGATCAAGGCAGAAGAGACTTGGCGATGGTGTTAGGGTTAGGCTTAGTGTTATGGTTATGATTATGGTTAGGGATAGGTTTAGGGTTATGCTTGGGGTTGTGGTTAGAGTTAGACACAATGTGTTTCCAGGTGTGGTCTGCCAAGGGCAGAAGAGAGTTAGGGTTAGTGTGAGGGTTAGGGTTAGACACAATGTGATTCCAGGATAGGTCTGACCAAGGCAGAAGAAAGTTGCTGTTAGGTTTAGAGTTGGGGTTAGAGTTTGGGTTACGGTTAGAGTTTGGGTTAGGGTTAGGATTAGGGTTAGGGTTAGGGTTGGGGTTTGGGTTTGGGTTTGGGTTAGGGTTACAGTTCGACACAATGTGATTCCATGTATGGTCTGACCAAGGCAAAAGAGACTTGGCGTTAGGGATAGGGTTCGGGTTACCATTGGGGTTTTGGTTAGGGCTCCACACTATGTGATTCCAGGTGTGGTCTGACGAAGGCAGAAGAGAGTTGCTGTTAGGGTTAGGGATAGGGTTAGGATTAGGGTTAGGGTTGGGGTTAGAGTTTGGGTTAGGGTTAGGGTTTGGGTTAGCGTTTGGGTTAGGGTTATGTGTGGGTTAGACGCAATGTGATTTTGAACAAGGCAGAAGAGAGTTAGATTTAGAGTTAGGTTTAGGATAAGTGATAGATTTAGGGTTAGGTTTAGGGTTAGGGTTAGACACCATTTGATTCCAGGTGTGGTCTGACGACGGCCGAAGAAATTTGCTGTTAGGGTTAGGGTTAGACACAATGTGATTCCAGGTGTGGTCTGCCAAGGGTAGAAGAGAGTTAGGCTTAGTGTTAGGGTTAGGGTTGGGGTTAGGGTTAGGGTTAGGGTTAGGGTTAGTGTTAAGGTTAGGGTTAGGGTTAGAGTTAGAGTTAGGGTTAGGGTTCCACACAATGTGATTCCAGGTGTGGTCTGACCAAGGCAGAAGAGAGTTAGGGTTAGAGTTAGGGTTAGAGTTTAAATTCGTGATAAGGTTAGGTTTACTCTTACAGTAAGGGTTAGACACAGGGTTAGGCAGAAGAGAGTTATGCTTAGTGTTAAGGTAAGGGGTCGGGTTGGGGTTAGGGTTAGGGTTAGGGTTAGGGTTAGGATTAAGGTTAGGGTTCGGGTTAGGGTTAGGGTTAGGTTCAGGGTTAGGGTTAGGGTCAGGGCTAGGGTTAAGCTTAGGGTTAGAGTTGGAGTTAGGTTTAGGGTTAGGGTTACGGTTAGAGTTAGGGTTAGGGTTAGGGTAGGGTTAAGGTTAGGGTTAGGGTTAGGGTTAGTGTTAGGGTTAGGGTTTTACACATTTGATTCCAGGGTGATCTGACGAAGGCAGAAGAGAGTTACTGTTAGGGTTAGGGCTAGCGTTAGGGTTAGACATAATGAGATTTCAGGTGTGGTCTGACTAAGGCAGAAGAGAGCAGGGGTTAGGGTTGGGGTTAGGGTTAGGGTTGTGGTTAGGGTTAGGGTTAGACACTATGTGATTCCAGGTGTGGTCTGTCCAAGGAAGAAGAGAATTGCTGTTATGGTTAGCGTGAGCGTTAGGGTCAGACATAATGTGATTCCTGGTGTGGTCTGACCAAGGCAGAAGAGAGTTGCTTTAAGGGTTAGCATTAGGGTTAGGGTTACGGTTAGTGTTAGAAACAATGTGATTCCAGGACTTTCTGACCAAGGCAGAAGAGAGTTAGATTTAGAGTTAGGGTTAGCATTAGGGTAAGACACAAACTAATTTCAGGTGTGGTTTGACCAATGCAGAAGAGAGTTTGGGTTAGGGTTAGGGTTAGAATTAGTGATACGGTCAGGGTTAGGGTTATGGTTAGGGTTAGGGTTAGTGTTAGGGTTAAGGTTAGTGTTAGGGTTAGGGTTCCACACAATGTGACTCCAGGTGTGGTCTGACCAAGGCAGAAGAGACTTAGTGTTAGGGTTAGGGTTTGCGTTAGGGTTAGACATAATGAGATTTCAAGTGTTGTCTGACCAAGGCAGAAGACAGTTAGATTTAGAATTAGGGTTAGCATTAGGTTAAGACACAATATGATTTCAGGTGGGGTCTGACCAAGGCAGAAGAGAGCTGGGGTTAGGGTAAGGGTTAGGGTAAGGGTTAGTGATAGGGTTAGGGTTAGGGTTAGGTTTAGGGTTAGGGTTAGACACCAATTGATTCCAGGTGTAGTCTGACGACGGCATTAGAGATTTGGGGTTAGGGTTATGGTTAGGGTTAGACACAATGTACTAACAGGTGTGGTCTGCCAAGGGCAGAAGAGAGTTTGAGTTAGGGTTGGGGTTAGGCTTAGGGTTGGAGTTAGGGTTAGGGTTAAGGTTTGGGTTAGGGTTAGACACAATGTGATTCCAGGCCTTTCTGACCAAGGCAGAAGAGAGTTAGATTTAGAGTTAGGGTTAGCATTAGGGTAAGACACAATCTGATTTCAGGTGTGGTTTGACCAAGGCAGAAGAGAGTTTGGGTTAGGGTTAGGGTTAGCATTAGTGATATGGTTAGGGTCAGGGTCAGGGTTAGGGTTATGGTTAAGGTTAGTGATAGGGTTAGTGTTAGGGTAAGGGTTCCACACAATGTGATTCCAGGTGTGGTCTGACCAAGGCAGAAGAGAGTTAGTGTTAGGGTTAGGGTTAGCATTAGTGTTAGACATAATGAGATTTCAGGTGTGGTCTGACCAAGGCAGAAGACAGTTAGATTTAGAATTAGGGTTAGCATTAGGTTAAGACACAATGTGAGTTCAGGTGTGGTCTGACCAAGGCAGAAGAGAGCTGGGGTTAGGGTAAGGGTTAGGGTAAGGGTTAGTGATAGGGTTAGTTTTAGGGTTAGGTTTAGGGTTAGGGTTAGACACCAATTGATTCCAGGTGTAGTCTGACGACGGCATTAGAGATTTGCTGTTAGGGTTAGGGTTAGACACAATGTGATAACAGGTGTGGTCTGCCCAGGGGAGAAGAGAGTTTGAGTTAGGGTTGGGGTTAAGGTTAGGGTTGGAGTTAGGGTTAGGGTTAGGGTTTGGGTTAGGGTTAGACACAATGTGATTCCATGTGTGGTCTGACCAAGGGAGAAGAGAGTTAGGGTTTGGGCTATGGTTGGGGTCAGTGATAGGGTTAGGGTTAGGGTTAAGGTTAGGGTTAGGATTAGCGTTATGGGTAGGGTTAGGGTTAAGCTTAGGGTTAGAGTTGGAGTTAGGGTTATGGTTAGGGTTAGGGTTAGGGTTACGGTTAGGGTTAGGTTAGGGTTAGGGTTACGGTTTGGGTTAGGGTTAGGGTTACGGTTTGGGTTAGGGTTCTACACATTGTGATTCCAGGTGTGATGTGACCAAGGCAGAAGAGAGTTACTGTTAGGGTTAGGGCTAGCGTTAGGGTTAGACATAATGATATTTCAGGTGTGGTCTGAGAAAGGCAGAAGAGAGCAGGGGTTAGGGTTAGGGTAAGGGTTAGGATTGGGGTTAGGGTTAGGGTTAGACACAATGTGATTCCAGGTGTGGTCTGTCCAAGGAAGTAGAGAATTGCTGTTACGGTTAGGGTGAGCGTTAGTGTCCAGGTGTAGTCTGACGACGGCAGAAGAGATAATAATGTGATTCCTGGTGTGGTCTGATCAAGGCAGAAGAGAGTTGCTTTAAGGGTTAGCATTAGGGTTAGGGTTATGGTTAGTGTTAGAAACAATGTGATTCCAGGTCTTTCTGACCAAGGCAGAAGAGAGTTAGATTTCAGAGTTAGGGTTAGCATTAGGGTAAGACACAATCTGATTACAGAGCAGAGGAGAGTTTGGGTTAGGGTTAGGGTTAGAATTAGTGATACGGTTAGGGTTACGGTCAGGGTTAGGGTTATGGTTAGGGTAAGCGATAGGGTTAGGTTTAGGGTTAGGTTTTGGGTTAGGGTTAGGGTTATTGTTAGGGTTAAGGTTAGGGTTAGTGTTAGGGTAAGGTTTCCACACAATGTGATTCCAGGTGTGGTCTGACCAAGGCAGAAGAGAGTTAGTGTTAGGGTTAGGGTTAGTGTCAGAGTTAGACATAATGAGATTTCAGGTGTGGTCTAACCAAGGCAGAAGACAGTTAGATTTAAAATTAGGGCTAGCATTATGGTAAGACACAATGTGATTTCAGGTGTGGTCTGACCAAGGCAGAAGAGAGCTGAGGTTAGGGTTAGGGTTAGGGTTAGAATTAGTGATAGGGTTAGTGTTAGGGTTAGGTTTAGGGTTAGGGTTAGAAACCAACTGATTCCAGGTGTAGTCTGTTGACGGCAGAAGAGATTAGCTGATAGGGTTAGGGTTATGGTTAGACACAATGTGATAACAGGTGTGGTCTGCCAAGGGCAGAAGACAGTTTGAGTTAAAGTTGGGCTTAGGGTTAGGGTTGGAGTTAGGGTTAGGGTTAGGGTTTTGGTTAGGGTTAGACACAATGTGATTCCATGTGTGGTCTGACCAAGGTAGAAGAGAGTTAGGGTTAGGGTTAGGGTTAGGGTTAGTCATAGGGTTAGGGTTAGGGTTAGGGTTAAGGTTAGGGTTAGAGTCAGGGTTATGGTTAGGGTTAGGGTTAGGGTTAGAGTTAAGCTTAGGGTTAGAGTTAGAGTTAGGGTTAGGGGAAGAGATGGGGTTAAGGTTAGGGTTAGGGTTAGGGTTAGTGTGAGGGTTAAGGTTAGGGTTAGGGTTAGGATTAGGGTTAGGTGTAGACACAATGTGATTCCAGGTGTGATCTTTTCAAGGAAGAAGAGAATTGCTGTTACGGTTAGGGTGAGGGTTAGGGTCAGACACAATGTGATTCCAGTTGTGGTCTAACCAAAGCAGAAGAGAGTTGCTGTTAGGGTTAGTGTTATGGTTAGTGGTACAGTTAGTGTTAGACACAATGTGATTCCAGGTGTTTCTGACCACGGCAGAAGACAGTTAGATTTAGAATTAGGGTTAGCATTATGGTAAGACACAATGTGATTTCAGGTGTGGTCTGACCAAGGCAGAAGAGAGCTGGGGTTAGTGTTAGGGTTAGTGATAGAGTTAGGGTTAGGGTTAGGTTTAGGGTTAGGGTTAGACACCAAATGATTCCAGGTGTAGTCTGACGACGGCAGAAGAGATTTGCTGTTAGGGTTAGGGTTAGGGTTAGACATAATGAGATTTCAGGTGTGGTCTGACTAAGGCAGAAGAGAGCAGGGGTTAGGGTTAGGGTAAGGGTTAGGGTTGGGGTTAGGGTTAGGGTTAGACACAATGTGATTCCAGGTGTGGTCTGTCCAAGGAAGAAGAGAATTGCTGTTAAGGTTAGGGTGAGCGTTAGGGTCAGACATAATGTGATTCCAGGTGTGGTCTGACCAAGGCAGAAGAGAGTTGCTTTAAGGGTTAGCATTAGGGTTAGGGTTACGGTTAGTGTTAGAAACAATGTGATTCCAGGTCTTTCTGACCAAGGCAGAAAAGAGTTAGATTTAGAGTTAGGGTTAGCATTAGGGTAAGACACAATCTGATTTCTGGTGTGGTTTGACCAAGGCAGAAGACAGTTGGGGTTAGGGTTAGGGTCAGGGTTAGAATTAGTGATACCGTTAGGGTTATGGTCAGGTTTAGGGTTATGGTTAGGGTTAGTGATAGGGTTAGGTTTAGGGTTAGGGTTAGGGTTAAGGTTAGGGTTAGTGTTAGTGTTAGGGTTCCACACAGAACAGGGCAGAAGACAGTTTGAGTTAAAGTTGGGCTTAGGGTTAGGGTTGGAGTTAGGGTTAGGTTTAGGGTTTGGGTTAGGGTTAGACACAATGTGATTCCATGTGTGGTCTGACCAAGATAGAAGAGAGTAAGGGTTAGGGTTAGGGTTAGGGTTAGGGTTAGTGATAGGGTTAGGGTTAGGGTTAGGGTTAAAGTTAGGGTTAGGGTCAGGGTTAGGGTTAGGGTTAGTTTTTAGGGTTAGGGTTAGAGTTAAGCTTAGGGTTGGGTTAGAGTTAGGGTTAGTGTTAGGGTAAGGGATAGGGTTAAGGTTAGGGTTAGGGTTAGGGTTAGTGTTAGTGTGAGGGTTAAGGTTAGGGTTAGGGTTTGGATTAGGGTTATGTGTAGACACAATGTGATTCCAGGTGTGATCTTTTCAAGGAAGAAGAGAATTGCTGTTACGGTTAGGGTGAGGGTTAGGGTCAGACGCAATGTGATTCCAGGTGTGGTCTAACCAAGGCAGAAGAGAGTTGCTGTTAGGGTTAGCGTTAGGGTTAGGGGTACGGTTAGTGTTAGACAAAATGTGATTCCAGGTGTTCCTGACCAAGGCAGAAGACAGTTAGATTTAGAAGTAGGGTTAGCATTATGGTAAGACACAATGTGATTTCAGGTGAGGTCTGACCAAGGCAGAAGACAGTTGGGGTTAGGGTTAGGGTCAGGGTTAGAATTAGTGATACCGTTAGGGTTATGGTCAGGTTTAGGGTTATGGTTAGGGTTAGTGATAGGGTTAGGTTTAGGGTTAGGGTTAGGGTTAGGGTTAGGGTTAAGGTTAGGGTTAGTGTTAGTGTTAGGGTTCCACACAGAACAGGGCAGAAGACAGTTTGAGTTAAAGTTGGGCTTAGGGTTAGGGTTGGAGTTAGGGTTAGGTTTAGGGTTTGGGTTAGGGTTAGACACAATGTGATTCCATGTGTGGTCTGACCAAGATAGAAGAGAGTAAGGGTTAGGGTTAGGGTTAGGGTTAGGGTTAGGGTTAGTGATAGGGTTAGGGTTAGGGTTAGGGTTAAAGTTAGGGTTAGGGTCAGGGTTAGGGTTAGGGTTAGTTTTTAGGGTTAGGGTTAGAGTTAAGCTTAGGGTTAGGTTAGAGTTAGGGTTAGTGTTAGGGTAAGGGATAGGGTTAAGGTTAGGGTTAGGGTTAGGGTTAGGGTTAGTGTTAGTGTGAGGGTTAAGGTTAGGGTTAGGGTTTGGATTAGGGTTATGTGTAGACACAATGTGATTCCAGGTGTGATCTTTTCAAGGAAGAAGAGAATTGCTGTTACGGTTAGGGTGAGGGTTAGGGTCAGACGCAATGTGATTCCAGGTGTGGTCTAACCAAGGCAGAAGAGAGTTGCTGTTAGGGTTAGCGTTAGGGTTAGGGGTACGGTTAGTGTTAGACAAAATGTGATTCCAGGTGTTTCTGACCAAGACAGAAGACAGTTAGATTTAGAAGTAGGGTTAGCATTATGGTAAGACACAATGTGATTTCAGGTGAGGTCTGACCAAGGCAGAAGAGAGCTGGGGATAGGGTTATTATTATTATTATTATTATTATTATTATTATTATTATTAACTTTATTTGTACCCCGCCAGCATCTCCCGGAGGACTCGATGCGGCTTACACAGGCCGAAGCCTCAAAACACAATACAATAGAGAACGTAACATCGCAATAACAAAGGGTTAGTGATAGAGTTAGGGTTAGGGTTAGGGTTAGGGTTAGACAGCAATTGATTCCAGGTGTAGTCTGACGACGGCAGAAGAGATTTGCTGTTAGGGTTAGACACAAAGTGATAACAGGTGTGGTCTTTCCAAGGAAGAAGAGAATTTCTGTTACGGTTAGGGTGAGGGTTAGGGTCAGACAAAATCTGATTCTAGGTGTGGTCTAACCAAGGCAGAAGAGAGTTGCTGTTAGGCTTAGCGTTAGGGTTAGGGGTACGGTTAGTGTTAGACATAATGTGATTCCAGGTGTTTCTGACCAAGGCAGAAGACAGTTAGATTTAGAATTAGGGTTAGCATTAGGTTAAGACACAATGTGATTTCAGGTGTGGTCTGACCAAGGCAGAAGAGAGCTGGGGTTAGGGTAATGGTTAGGGTTGGGGTTAGGGTTATGGTTAGGGTTAGTGATAGGGTTAGATTTAGGGTTAGGGTTAGTGTTAGTATTAGGATTCCACACAATGTGATTCCCGGTGTGGTCTGACCAAGGCAGAAGAGAGTTAGTGTTAGGGTTAGGGTTAGCGTTAGGGATAGACATAATGAGATTTCAGGTGTGGTCTGACCAATGCAGAAGACAGTTAGATGTAGAATTAGGGTTAGCATTATGGTAAGACACAATGTGATTTCAGGTGTGGTCTGACCAAGGCAGAAGAGAGCTGGGGTTAGGGTTAGGGTTAGGGTTAGGATTAGGGTTAGGGTTATGATATGTGTTAGGTTTAGGGATAGGGTTAGGGTTATGGTTGGGGTTATGGTTGGGGTTAGACACCATGTGATTCCAGGTGTGGTCTGACGAAGGCAGAAGAGAGTTGCTGTTAGGGTTAGGGTTAGGGGTAGACAAAATGTGATTCCAGGTGTGGTCTGCCAAGTGCAGAAGACAGTTAGGCTTAGGGTTAGGGTTAGGGTGATTCCAGGTGTGGTCAGCCAAGGGCAGAAGAGAGTTAGGCTTAGTGTTTGGGTTAGGGTTAGGGTTATGGTTAGAGTTAGTGTTAGGGTTAGGGTTAGGTTTTGGGTTAGGGTTTGGGTTACGGTTTGGATTTGGGTTAAGGTTAGGATTAGGGTTATGGTTCGACACAATGTGATTCCATGTGTGGTCTGACCAAGGCAGAAGAGACTTGGCGATGGTGTTAGGCTTAGGCTTAGGGTTATGGTTATGGTTAGGGATAGGTTTAGGGTTATGCTTGGGGTTGTGGTTAGAGTTAGACACAATGTGTTTCCAGGTGTGGTCTGCCAAGGGCAGAAGAGAGTTAGGGTTAGTGTGAGGGTTAGGGTTAGACACAATGTGATTCCAGGAGTGGTCTGACCAAGGCAGAAGAAAGTTGCTGTTAGGTTTAGAGTTGGGGTTTGAGTTTGGGTTACGGTTAGAGTTTGGGTTAGGGTTAGGATTAGGGTTAGGGTTAGGGTTGGGGTTTGGGTTTGGGTTAGGGTTAGGGTTACAGTTCGACACAATGTGATTCCATGTATGGTCTGACCAAGGCAAAAGAGACTTGGCATTAGGGATAGGGTTCGGGTTATCATTGGGGTTATGGTTAGGGCTCCACACTATGTGATTCCAGGTGTGGTCTGACGAAGGCAGAAGAGAGTTGCTGTTAGGGTTAGGGATAGGGTTAGGATTAGGGTTCGGGTTGGGGTTAGAGTTTGGGTTAGGGTTAGGGTTTGGGTTAGCGTTTGGGTTAGGGTTATGTGTGGGTTAGACGCAATGTGATTTTGAACAAGGCAGAAGAGAGTTAGATTTAGAGTTAGGTTTAGGATAAGTGATAGATTTAGGGTTAGGTTTAGGGTTAGGGTTAGACACCATTTGATTCCAGGTGTGGTCTGACGACGGCAGAAGAAATTTGCTGTTAGGGTTAGGGTTAGACACAATGTGATTCCAGGTGTGGTCTGCCAAGGGTAGAAGAGAGTTAGGCTTAGTGTTAGGGTTAGGGTTGGGGTTAGGGTTAGGGTTAGGGTTAGTGTTAAGGTTAGGGTTAAGGTTAAGGTTAGGGTTAGTGGTAGGGTTAGGGTTAGGGTTAGGGTTAGAGTTAGAGTTAGGGTTAGGGTTCCACACAATGTGATTCCAGGTGTGGTCTGACCAAGGCAGAAGAGAGTTAGGGTTATAGTTAGGGTTAGCGTTAGGGTTAGACATAATGAGATTTCAGGTGTGGTCTGACCAAGGCAGAAGAGAGCTGGGGTTAGGGTTTGGGTTAGGGTTAGGGTTATGGTTAGGGTTACTGTTAGGGTTAGGGTTAGGTTTTGGGTTAGGGTTTTCGTTACGGTTTGGATTTGGGTTAGGGTTAGGATTAGGGTTATGGTTCGACACAATGTGATTCCATGTGTGGTCTGATCAAGGCAGAAGAGACTTGGCGATGGTGTTAGGGTTAGGCTTAGTGTTATGGTTATGGTTATGGTTAGGGATAGGTTTAGGGTTATGCTTCGGGTTGTGGTTAGAGTTAGACACAATGTGTTTCCAGGTGTGGTCTGCCAAGGGCAGAAGAGAGTTAGGGTTAGTGTGAGGGTTAGGGTTAGACACAATGTGATTCCAGGAGTGGTCTGACCAAGGCAGAAGAAAGTTGCTGTTAGGTTTAGAGTTGGGGTTTGAGTTTGGGTTACGGTTAGAGTTTGGGTTAGGGTTAGGATTAGGGTTAGGGTTAGGGTTGGGGTTTGGGTTTGGGTTTGGGTTAGGGTTAGGGTTACAGTTCGACACAATGTGATTCCATGTATGGTCTGACCAAGGCAAAAGAGACTTGGCGTTATGGATAGGGTTCGGGTTATCATTGGGGTTATGGTTAGGGCTCCACACTATGTGATTCCAGGTGTGGTCTGACGAAGGCAGAAGAGAGTTGCTGTTAGGGTTAGGGATAGGGTTAGGATTAGGGTTAGGGTTGGGGTTAGAGTTTGGGTTAGGGTTAGGGTTTGGGTTAGCGTTTGGGTTAGGGTTATGTGTGGGTTAGACGCAATGTGATTTTGAACAAGGCAGAAGAGAGAGATTTAGAGTTAGGTTTAGGATAAGTGATAGATTTAGGGTTAGGTTTAGGGTTAGGGTTAGACACCATTTGATTCCAGGTGTGGTCTGACGACGGCAGAAGAAATTTGCTGTTAGGGTTAGGGTTAGACACAATGTGATTCCAGGTGTGGTCTGCCAAGGATAGAAGAGAGTTAGGCTTAGTGTTAGGGTTAGGGTTGGGGTTAGGGTTAGGGTTAGGGTTAGGGTTAGTGTTATGGTTAGGGTTAAGGTTAAGGTTAGGGTTAGTGGTAGGGTTAGGTTTAGGGTTAGGGTTAGAGTTAGAGTTAGAGTTAGGGTTAGGGTTCCACACAATGTGATTCCAGGTGTGGTCTGACCAAGGCAGAAGAGAGTTAAGGTTAGAGTTAGGGTTAGCGTTAGGGTTAGATATAATGAGATTTCAGGTGTGGTCTGACCAAGGCAGAAGAGAACTGGGGTTAGGGTTTGGGTTAGGGTTAGGGTTATGGTTAGGGTTAGTGTTAGGGTTAGGGTTCGACACAATGTGATTCCATGTGTGGTCTGATCAAGGCAGAAGAGACTTGGCGATGGTGTTAGGGTTAGGCTTAGTGTTATGGTTATGATTATGGTTAGGGATAGGTTTAGGGTTATGCTTGGGGTTGTGGTTAGAGTTAGACACAATGTGTTTCCAGGTGTGGTCTGCCAAGGGCAGAAGAGAGTTAGGGTTAGTGTGAGGGTTAGGGTTAGACACAATGTGATTCCAGGAGTGGTCTGACCAAGGCAGAAGAAAGTTGCTGTTAGGTTTAGAGTTGGGGTTAGAGTTTGGGTTACGGTTAGAGTTTGGGTTAGGGTTAGGATTAGGGTTAGGGTTAGGGTTGGGGTTTGGGTTTGGGTTTGGGTTAGGGTTACAGTTCGACACAATGTGATTCCATGTATGGTCTGACCAAGGCAAAAGAGACTTGGCATTAGGGATAGGGTTCGGGTTATCATTGGGGTTATGGTTAGGGCTCCACACTATGTGATTCCAGGTGTGGTCTGACGAAGGCAGAAGAGAGTTGCTGTTAGGGTTAGGGATAGGGTTAGGATTAGGGTTAGGGTTGGGGTTAGAGTTTGGGTTAGGGTTAGGGTTTGGGTTAGCGTTTGGGTTAGGGTTATGTGTGGGTTAGACGCAATGTGATTTTGAACAAGGCAGAAGAGAGTTAGATTTAGAGTTAGGTTTAGGATAAGTGATAGATTTAGGGTTAGGTTTAGGGTTAGGGTTAGACACCATTTGATTCCAGGTGTGGTCTGACGACGGCAGAAGAAATTTGCTGTTAGGGTTAGGGTTAGACACAATGTGATTCCAGGTGTGGTCTGCCAAGGGTAGAAGAGAGTTAGGCTTAGTGTTAGGGTTAGGGTTGGGGTTAGGGTTAGGGTTAGGGTTAGTGTTAAGGTTAGGGTTAAGGTTAAGGTTAGGGTTAGTGGTAGGGTTAGGGTTAGGGTTAGGGTTAGAGTTAGAGTTAGGGTTAGGGTTCCACACAATGTGATTCCAGGTGTGGTCTGACCAAGGCAGAAGAGAGTTAGGGTTATAGTTAGGGTTAGCGTTAGGGTTAGACATAATGAGATTTCAGGTGTGGTCTGACCAAGGCAGAAGAGAGCTGGGGTTAGGGTTTGGGTTAGGGTTAGGGTTAAGGTTAGGGTTACTGTTAGGGTTAGGGTTAGGTTTTGGGTTAGGGTTTTCGTTACGGTTTGGATTTGGGTTAGGGTTAGGATTAGGGTTATGGTTCGACACAATGTGATTCCATGTGTGGTCTGATCAAGGCAGAAGAGACTTGGCGATGGTGTTAGGGTTAGGCTTAGTGTTATGGTTATGGTTATGGTTAGGGATAGGTTTAGGGTTATGCTTCGGGTTGTGGTTAGAGTTAGACACAATGTGTTTCCAGGTGTGGTCTGCCAAGGGCAGAAGAGAGTTAGGGTTAGTGTGAGGGTTAGGGTTAGACACAATGTGATTCCAGGAGTGGTCTGACCAAGGCAGAAGAAAGTTGCTGTTAGGTTTAGAGTTGGGGTTTGAGTTTGGGTTACGGTTAGAGTTTGGGTTAGGGTTAGGATTAGGGTTAGGGTTAGGGTTGGGGTTTGGGTTTGGGTTAGGGTTAGGGTTACAGTTCGACACAATGTGATTCCATGTATGGTCTGACCAAGGCAAAAGAGACTTGGCGTTAGGGATAGGGTTCGGGTTATCATTGGGGTTATGGTTAGGGCTCCACACTATGTGATTCCAGGTGTGGTCTGACGAAGGCAGAAGAGAGTTGCTGTTAGGGTTAGGGATAGGGTTAGGATTAGGGTTAGGGTTGGGGTTAGAGTTTGGGTTAGGGTTAGGGTTTGGGTTAGCGTTTGGGTTAGGGTTATGTGTGGGTTAGACGCAATGTGATTTTGAACAAGGCAGAAGAGAGAGATTTAGAGTTAGGTTTAGGATAAGTGATAGATTTAGGGTTAGGTTTAGGGTTAGGGTTAGACACCATTTGATTCCAGGTGTGGTCTGACGACGGCAGAAGAAATTTGCTGTTAGGGTTAGGGTTAGACACAATGTGATTCCAGGTGTGGTCTGCCAAGGATAGAAGAGAGTTAGGCTTAGTGTTAGGGTTAGGGTTGGGGTTAGGGTTAGGGTTAGGGTTAGGGTTAGTGTTATGGTTAGGGTTAAGGTTAAGGTTAGGGTTAGTGGTAGGGTTAGGTTTAGGGTTAGGGTTAGAGTTAGAGTTAGAGTTAGGGTTAGGGTTCCACACAATGTGATTCCAGGTGTGGTCTGACCAAGGCAGAAGAGAGTTAAGGTTAGAGTTAGGGTTAGCGTTAGGGTTAGATATAATGAGATTTCAGGTGTGGTCTGACCAAGGCAGAAGAGAACTGGGGTTAGGGTTTGGGTTAGGGTTAGGGTTATGGTTAGGGTTAGTGTTAGGGTTAGGGTTCGACACAATGTGATTCCATGTGTGGTCTGATCAAGGCAGAAGAGACTTGGCGATGGTGTTAGGGTTAGGCTTAGTGTTATGGTTATGATTATGGTTAGGGATAGGTTTAGGGTTATGCTTGGGGTTGTGGTTAGAGTTAGACACAATGTGTTTCCAGGTGTGGTCTGCCAAGGGCAGAAGAGAGTTAGGGTTAGTGTGAGGGTTAGGGTTAGACACAATGTGATTCCAGGAGTGGTCTGACCAAGGCAGAAGAAAGTTGCTGTTAGGTTTAGAGTTGGGGTTAGAGTTTGGGTTACGGTTAGAGTTTGGGTTAGGGTTAGGATTAGGGTTAGGGTTAGGGTTGGGGTTTGGGTTTGGGTTTGGGTTAGGGTTACAGTTCGACACAATGTGATTCCATGTATGGTCTGACCAAGGCAAAAGAGACTTGGCATTAGGGATAGGGTTCGGGTTATCATTGGGGTTATGGTTAGGGCTCCACACTATGTGATTCCAGGTGTGGTCTGACGAAGGCAGAAGAGAGTTGCTGTTAGGGTTAGGGATAGGGTTAGGATTAGGGTTAGGGTTGGGGTTAGAGTTTGGGTTAGGGTTAGGGTTTGGGTTAGCGTTTGGGTTAGGGTTATGTGTGGGTTAGACGCAATGTGATTTTGAACAAGGCAGAAGAGAGTTAGATTTAGAGTTAGGTTTAGGATAAGTGATAGATTTAGGGTTAGGTTTAGGGTTAGGGTTAGACACCATTTGATTCCAGGTGTGGTCTGACGACGGCAGAAGAAATTTGCTGTTAGGGTTAGGGTTAGACACAATGTGATTCCAGGTGTGGTCTGCCAAGGGTAGAAGAGAGTTAGGCTTAGTGTTAGGGTTAGGGTTGGGGTTAGGGTTAGGGTTAGGGTTAGTGTTAAGGTTAGGGTTAAGGTTAAGGTTAGGGTTAGTGGTAGGGTTAGGGTTAGGGTTAGGGTTAGAGTTAGAGTTAGGGTTAGGGTTCCACACAATGTGATTCCAGGTGTGGTCTGACCAAGGCAGAAGAGAGTTAGGGTTATAGTTAGGGTTAGCGTTAGGGTTAGACATAATGAGATTTCAGGTGTGGTCTGACCAAGGCAGAAGAGAGCTGGGGTTAGGGTTTGGGTTAGGGTTAGGGTTAAGGTTAGGGTTACTGTTAGGGTTAGGGTTAGGTTTTGGGTTAGGGTTTTCGTTACGGTTTGGATTTGGGTTAGGGTTAGGATTAGGGTTATGGTTCGACACAATGTGATTCCATGTGTGGTCTGATCAAGGCAGAAGAGACTTGGCGATGGTGTTAGGGTTAGGCTTAGTGTTATGGTTATGGTTATGGTTAGGGATAGGTTTAGGGTTATGCTTCGGGTTGTGGTTAGAGTTAGACACAATGTGTTTCCAGGTGTGGTCTGCCAAGGGCAGAAGAGAGTTAGGGTTAGTGTGAGGGTTAGGGTTAGACACAATGTGATTCCAGGAGTGGTCTGACCAAGGCAGAAGAAAGTTGCTGTTAGGTTTAGAGTTGGGGTTTGAGTTTGGGTTACGGTTAGAGTTTGGGTTAGGGTTAGGATTAGGGTTAGGGTTAGGGTTGGGGTTTGGGTTTGGGTTAGGGTTAGGGTTACAGTTCGACACAATGTGATTCCATGTATGGTCTGACCAAGGCAAAAGAGACTTGGCGTTAGGGATAGGGTTCGGGTTATCATTGGGGTTATGGTTAGGGCTCCACACTATGTGATTCCAGGTGTGGTCTGACGAAGGCAGAAGAGAGTTGCTGTTAGGGTTAGGGATAGGGTTAGGATTAGGGTTAGGGTTGGGGTTAGAGTTTGGGTTAGGGTTAGGGTTTGGGTTAGCGTTTGGGTTAGGGTTATGTGTGGGTTAGACGCAATGTGATTTTGAACAAGGCAGAAGAGAGTTAGATTTAGAGTTAGGTTTAGGATAAGTGATAGATTTAGGTTAGGTTTAGGGTTAGGGTTAGACACCATTTGATTCCAGGTGTGGTCTGACGACGGCAGAAGAAATTTGCTGTTAGGGTTAGGGTTAGACACAATGTGATTCCAGGTGTGGTCTGCCAAGGATAGAAGAGAGTTAGGCTTAGTGTTAGGGTTAGGGTTGGGGTTAGGGTTAGGGTTAGGGTTAGGGTTAGTGTTATGGTTAGGGTTAAGGTTAAGGTTAGGGTTAGTGGTAGGGTTAGGTTTAGGGTTAGGGTTAGAGTTAGAGTTAGAGTTAGGGTTAGGGTTCCACACAATGTGATTCCAGGTGTGGTCTGACCAAGGCAGAAGAGAGTTAAGGTTAGAGTTAGGGTTAGCGTTAGGGTTAGATATAATGAGATTTCAGGTGTGGTCTGACCAAGGCAGAAGAGAACTGGGGTTAGGGTTTGGGTTAGGGTTAGGGTTATGGTTAGGGTTAGTGTTAGGGTTAGGGTTCGACACAATGTGATTCCATGTGTGGTCTGATCAAGGCAGAAGAGACTTGGCGATGGTGTTAGGGTTAGGCTTAGTGTTATGGTTATGATTATGGTTAGGGATAGGTTTAGGGTTATGCTTGGGGTTGTGGTTAGAGTTAGACACAATGTGTTTCCAGGTGTGGTCTGCCAAGGGCAGAAGAGAGTTAGGGTTAGTGTGAGGGTTAGGGTTAGACACAATGTGATTCCAGGATAGGTCTGACCAAGGCAGAAGAAAGTTGCTGTTAGGTTTAGAGTTGGGGTTAGAGTTTGGGTTACGGTTAGAGTTTGGGTTAGGGTTAGGATTAGGGTTAGGGTTAGGGTTGGGGTTTGGGTTTGGGTTTGGGTTTGGGTTAGGGTTACAGTTCGACACAATGTGATTCCATGTATGGTCTGACCAAGGCAAAAGAGACTTGGCGTTAGGGATAGGGTTCGGGTTATCATTGGGGTTATGGTTAGGGCTCCACACTATGTGATTCCAGGTGTGGTCTGACGAAGGCAGAAGAGAGTTGCTGTTAGGGTTAGGGATAGGGTTAGGATTAGGGTTAGGGTTGGGGTTAGAGTTTGGGTTAGGGTTAGGGTTTGGGTTAGCGTTTGGGTTAGGGTTATGTGTGGGTTAGACGCAATGTGATTTTGAACAAGGCAGAAGAGAGTTAGATTTAGAGTTAGGTTTAGGATAAGTGATAGATTTAGGGTTAGGTTTAGGGTTAGGGTTAGACACCATTTGATTCCAGGTGTGGTCTGACGACGGCCGAAGAAATTTGCTGTTAGGGTTAGGGTTAGACACAATGTGATTCCAGGTGTGGTCTGCCAAGGGTAGAAGAGAGTTAGGCTTAGTGTTAGGGTTAGGGTTGGGGTTAGGGTTAGGGTTAGGGTTAGGGTTAGTGTTAAGGTTAGGGTTAGGGTTAGAGTTAGAGTTAGGGTTAGGGTTCCACACAATGTGATTCCAGGTGTGGTCTGACCAAGGCAGAAGAGAGTTAGGGTTAGAGTTAGGGTTAGAGTTTAAATTCGTGATAAGGTTAGGTTTACTCTTACAGTAAGGGTTAGACACAGGGTTAGGCAGAAGAGAGTTATGCTTAGTGTTAAGGTAAGGGGTCGGGTTGGGGTTAGGGTTAGGGTTAGGGTTAGGATTAAGGTTAGGGTTCGGGTTAGGGTTAGGTTCAGGGTTAGGGTTAGGGTCAGGGCTAGGGTTAAGCTTAGGGTTAGAGTTGGAGTTAGGTTTAGGGTTAGGGTTACGGTTAGAGTTAGGGTTAGGGTTAGGGTAGGGTTAAGGTTAGGGTTAGGGTTAGGGTTAGTGTTAGGGTTAGGGTTTTACACATTTGATTCCAGGGTGATCTGACGAAGGCAGAAGAGAGTTACTGTTAGGGTTAGGGCTAGCGTTAGGGTTAGACATAATGAGATTTCAGGTGTGGTCTGACTAAGGCAGAAGAGAGCAGGGGTTAAGGTTGGGGTTAGGGTTAGGGTTGTGGTTAGGGTTAGGGTTAGACACTATGTGATTCCAGGTGTGGTCTGTCCAAGGAAGAAGAGAATTGCTGTTATGGTTAGCGTGAGCGTTAGCGTCAGACATAATGTGATTCCAGGTGTGGTCTGACCAAGGCAGAAGAGAGTTGCTTTAAGGGTTAGCATTAGGGTTAGGGTTACGGTTAGTGTTAGAAACAATGTGATTCCAGGACTTTCTGACCAAGGCAGAAGAGAGTTAGATTTAGAGTTAGGGTTAGCATTAGGGTAAGACACAATCTAATTTCAGGTGTGGTTTGACCAATGCAGAAGAGAGTTTGGGTTAGGGTTAGGGTTAGAATTAGTGATACGGTTAGGGTTACGGTCAGGGTTAGGGTTATGGTTAGGGTTAGGGTTAGTGTTAGGGTTAAGGTTAGTGTTAGAGTTAGGGTTCCACACAATGTGACTCCAGGTGTGGTCTGACCAAGGCAGAAGAGACTTAGTGTTAGGGTTAGGGTTTGCGTTAGGGTTAGACATAATGAGATTTCAAGTGTTGTCTGACCAAGGCAGAAGACAGTTAGATTTAGAATTAGGGTTAGCATTAGGTTAAGACACAATGTGATTTCAGGTGGGGTCTGACCAAGGCAGAAGAGAGCTGGGGTTAGGGTAAGGGTTAGGGTAAGGGTTAGTGATAGGGTTAGGGTTAGGGTTAGGTTTAGGGTTAGGGTTAGACACCAATTGATTCCAGGTGTAGTCTGACGACGGCATTAGAGATTTGCTGTTAGGGTTATGGTTAGGGTTAGACACAATGTACTAACAGGTGTGGTCTGCCAAGGGCAGAAGAGAGTTTGAGTTAGGGTTGGGGTTAGGCTTAGGGTTGGAGTTAGGGTTAGGGTTAAGGTTTGGGTTAGGGTTAGACACAATGTGATTCCAGGCCTTTCTGACCAAGGCAGAAGAGAGTTAGATTTAGAGTTAGGGTTAGCATTAGGGTAAGACACAATCTGATTTCAGGTGTGGTTTGACCAAGGCAGAAGAGAGTTTGGGTTAGGGTTAGGGTTAGCATTAGTGATATGGTTAGGGTCAGGGTCAGGGTTAGGGTTATGGTTAAGGTTAGTGATAGGGTTAGTGTTAGGGTAAGGGTTCCACACAATGTGATTCCAGGTGTGGTCTGACCAAGGCAGAAGAGAGTTAGTGTTAGGGTTAGGGTTAGCGTTAGTGTTAGACATAATGAGATTTCAGGTGTGGTCTGACCAAGGCAGAAGACAGTTAGATTTAGAATTAGGGTTAGCATTAGGTTAAGACACAATGTGAGTTCAGGTGTGGTCTGACCAAGGCAGAAGAGAGTTTGGGTTAGGGTTAGGGTTAGAATTAGTGATACGGTTAGGGTTACGGTCAGGGTTAGGGTTATGGTTAGGGTTAGGGTTAGTGTTAGGGTTAAGGTTAGTGTTAGAGTTAGGGTTCCACACAATGTGACTCCAGGTGTGGTCTGACCAAGGCAGAAGAGCCTTAGTGTTAGGGTTAGGGTTTGCGTTAGGGTTAGACATAATGAGATTTCAAGTGTTGTCTGACCAAGGCAGAAGACAGTTAGATTTAGAATTAGGGTTAGCATTAGGTTAAGACACAATGTGATTTCAGGTGGGGTCTGACCAAGGCAGAAGAGAGCTGGGGTTAGGGTAAGGGTTAGGGTAAGGGTTAGTGATAGGGTTAGGGTTAGGGTTAGGTTTAGGGTTAGGGTTAGACACCAATTGATTCCAGGTGTAGTCTGACGACGGCATTAGAGATTTGCTGTTAGGGTTATGGTTAGGGTTAGACACAATGTACTAACAGGTGTGGTCTGCCAAGGGCAGAAGAGAGTTTGAGTTAGGGTTGGGGTTAGGCTTAGGGTTGGAGTTAGGGTTAGGGTTAAGGTTTGGGTTAGGGTTAGACACAATGTGATTCCAGGCCTTTCTGACCAAGGCAGAAGAGAGTTAGATTTAGAGTTAGGGTTAGCATTAGGGTAAGACACAATCTGATTTCAGGTGTGGTTTGACCAAGGCAGAAGAGAGTTTGGGTTAGGGTTAGGGTTAGCATTAGTGATATGGTTAGGGTCAGGGTCAGGGTTAGGGTTATGGTTAAGGTTAGTGATAGGGTTAGTGTTAGGGTAAGGGTTCCACACAATTTGATTCCAGGTGTGGTCTGACCAAGGCAGAAGAGAGTTAGGGTTAGGGTTAGGGTTAGCGTTAGTGTTAGACATAATGAGATTTCAGGTGTGGTCTGACCAAGGCAGAAGACAGTTAGATTTAGAATTAGGGTTAGCATTAGGTTAAGACACAATGTGAGTTCAGGTGTGGTCTGACCAAAGCAGAAGAGAGCTGGGGTTAGGGTAAGGGTTAGGGTAAGGGTTAGTGATAGGGTTAGTTTTAGGGTTAGGTTTAGGGTTAGGGTTAGACACCAAATGATTCCAGGTGTAGTCTGACGACGGCATTAGAGATTTGCTGTTAGGGTTATGGTTAGGGTTAGACACAATGTACTAACAGGTGTGGTCTGCCAAGGGCAGAAGAGAGTTTGAGTTAGGGTTGGGGTTAGGCTTAGGGTTGGAGTTAGGGTTAGGGTTAAGGTTTGGGTTAGGGTTAGACACAATGTGATTCCAGGCCTTTCTGACCAAGGCAGAAGAGAGTTAGATTTAGAGTTAGGGTTAGCATTAGGGTAAGACACAATCTTATTTCAGGTGTGGTTTGACCAAGGCAGAAGAGAGTTTGGGTTAGGGTTAGGGTTAGCATTAGTGATATGGTTAGGGTCAGGGTCAGGGTTAGGGTTATGGTTAAGGTTAGTGATAGGGTTAGTGTTAGGGTAAGGGTTCCACACAATGTGATTCCAGGTGTGGTCTGACCAAGGCAGAAGAGAGTTAGTGTTAGGGTTAGGGTTAGCGTTAGTGTTAGACATAATGAGATTTCAGGTGTGGTCTGACCAAGGCAGAAGACAGTTAGATTTAGAATTAGGGTTAGCATTAGGTTAAGACACAATGTGAGTTCAGGTGTGGTCTGACCAAGGCAGAAGAGAGTTTGGGTTAGGGTTAGGGTTAGAATTAGTGATACGGTTAGGGTTACGGTCAGGGTTAGGGTTATGGTTAGGGTTAGGGTTAGTGTTAGGGTTAAGGTTAGTGTTAGAGTTAGGGTTCCACACAATGTGACTCCAGGTGTGGTCTGACCAAGGCAGAAGAGACTTAGTGTTAGGGTTAGGGTTTGCGTTAGGGTTAGACATAATGAGATTTCAAGTGTTGTCTGACCAAGGCAGAAGACAGTTAGATTTAGAATTAGGGTTAGCATTAGGTTAAGACACAATGTGATTTCAGGTGGGGTCTGACCAAGGCAGAAGAGAGCTGGGGTTAGGGTAAGGGTTAGGGTAAGGGTTAGTGATAGGGTTAGGGTTAGGGTTAGGTTTAGGGTTAGGGTTAGACACCAATTGATTCCAGGTGTAGTCTGACGACGGCATTAGAGATTTGGGGTTAGGGTTATGGTTAGGGTTAGACACAATGTACTAACAGGTGTGGTCTGCCAAGGGCAGAAGAGAGTTTGAGTTAGGGTTGGGGTTAGGCTTAGGGTTGGAGTTAGGGTTAGGGTTAAGGTTTGGGTTAGGGTTAGACACAATGTGATTCCAGGCCTTTCTGACCAAGGCAGAAGAGAGTTAGATTTAGAGTTAGGGTTAGCATTAGGGTAAGACACAATCTGATTTCAGGTGTGGTTTGACCAAGGCAGAAGAGAGTTTGGGTTAGGGTTAGGGTTAGCATTAGTGATATGGTTAGGGTCAGGGTCAGGGTTAGGGTTATGGTTAAGGTTAGTGATAGGGTTAGTGTTAGGGTAAGGGTTCCACACAATGTGATTCCAGGTGTGGTCTGACCAAGGCAGAAGAGAGTTAGGGTTAGGGTTAGGGTTAGCGTTAGTGTTAGACATAATGAGATTTCAGGTGTGGTCTGACCAAGGCAGAAGACAGTTAGATTTAGAATTAGGGTTAGCATTAGGTTAAGACACAATGTGAGTTCAGGTGTGGTCTGACCAAGGCAGAAGAGAGCTGGGGTTAGGGTAAGGGTTAGGGTAAGGGTTAGTGATAGGGTTAGTTTTAGGGTTAGGTTTAGGGTTAGGGTTAGACACCAATTGATTCCAGGTGTAGTCTGACGACGGCATTAGAGATTTGCTGTTAGGGTTAGGGTTAGACACAATGTGATAACAGGTGTGGTCTGCCCAGGGGAGAAGAGAGTTTGAGTTAGGGTTGGGGTTAAGGTTAGGGTTGGAGTTAGGGTTAAGGTTAGGGTTTGGGTTAGGGTTAGACACAATGTGATTCCATGTGTGGTCTGACCAAGGGAGAAGAGAGTTAGGGTTTGGGCTATGGTTGGGGTCAGTGATAGGGTTAGGGTTAGGGTTAAGGTTAGGGTTAGGATTAGCGTTATGGGTAGGGTTAGGGTTAAGCTTAGGGTTAGAGTTGGAGTTAGGGTTATGGTTAGGGTTAGGGTTAGGGTTACGGTTAGGGTTAGGTTAGGGTTAGGGTTACGGTTTGGGTTAGGGTTAGGGTTACGGTTTGGGTTAGGGTTCTACACATTGTGATTCCAGGTGTGATGTGACCAAGGCAGAAGAGAGTTACTGTTAGGGTTAGGGCTAGCGTTAGGGTTAGACATAATGATATTTCAGGTGTGGTCTGAGAAAGGCAGAAGAGAGCAGGGGTTAGGGTTAGGGTAAGGGTTAGGATTGGGGTTAGGGTTAGGGTTAGACACAATGTGATTCCAGGTGTGGTCTGTCCAAGGAAGTAGAGAATTGCTGTTACGGTTAGGGTGAGCGTTAGTGTCCAGGTGTAGTCTGACGACGGCAGAAGAGATAATAATGTGATTCCTGGTGTGGTCTGACCAAGGCAGAAGAGAGTTGCTTTAAGGGTTAGCATTAGGGTTAGGGTTATGGTTAGTGTTAGAAACAATGTGATTCCAGGTCTTTCTGACCAAGGCAGAAGAGAGTTAGATTTCAGAGTTAGGGTTAGCATTAGGGTAAGACACAATCTGATTACAGAGCAGAGGAGAGTTTGGGTTAGGGTTAGGGTTAGAATTAGTGATACGGTTAGGGTTACGGTCAGGGTTAGGGTTATGGTTAGGGTAAGCGATAGGGTTAGGTTTAGGGTTAGGTTTTGGGTTAGGGTTAGGGTTAGTGTTAGGGTTAAGGTTAGGGTTGGTGTTAGGGTAAGGTTTCCACACAATGTGATTCCAGGTGTGGTCTGACCAAGGCAGAAGAGAGTTAGTGTTAGGGTTAGGGTTAGTGTCAGAGTTAGACATAATGAGATTTCAGGTGTGGTCTAACCAAGGCAGAAGACAGTTAGATTTAGAATTAGGGCTAGCATTATGGTAAGACACAATGTGATTTCAGGTGTGGTCTGACCAAGGCAGAAGAGAGCTGAGGTTAGGGTTAGGGTTAGGGTTAGAATTAGTGATAGGGTTAGTGTTAGGGTTAGGTTTAGGGTTAGGGTTAGAAACCAACTGATTCCAGGTGTAGTCTGTTGACGGCAGAAGAGATTAGCTGATAGGGTTAGGGTTATGGTTAGACACAATGTGATAACAGGTGTGGTCTGCCAAGGGCAGAAGACAGTTTGAGTTAAAGTTGGGCTTAGGGTTAGGGTTGGAGTTAGGGTTAGGGTTAGGGTTTTGGTTAGGGTTAGACACAATGTGATTCCATGTGTGGTCTGACCAAGGTAGAAGAGAGTTAGGGTTAGGGTTAGGGTTAGGGTTAGTCATAGGGTTAGGGTTAGGGTTAGGGTTAAGGTTAGGGTTAGAGTCAGGGTTATGGTTAGGGTTAGGGTTAGGGTTAGAGTTAAGCTTAGGGTTAGAGTTAGAGTTAGGGTTAGGGGAAGAGATGGGGTTAAGGTTAGGGTTAGGGTTAGGGTTAGTGTGAGGGTTAAGGTTAGGGTTAGGGTTAGGATTAGGGTTAGGTGTAGACACAATGTGATTCCAGGTGTGATCTTTTCAAGGAAGAAGAGAATTGCTGTTACGGTTAGGGTGAGGGTTAGGGTCAGACACAATGTGATTCCAGTTGTGGTCTAACCAAAGCAGAAGAGAGTTGCTGTTAGGGTTAGTGTTATGGTTAGTGGTACAGTTAGTGTTAGACACAATGTGATTCCAGGTGTTTCTGACCACGGCAGAAGACAGTTAGATTTAGAATTAGGGTTAGCATTATGGTAAGACACAATGTGATTTCAGGTGTGGTCTGACCAAGGCAGAAGAGAGCTGGGGTTAGTGTTAGGGTTAGTGATAGAGTTAGGGTTAGGGTTAGGTTTAGGGTTAGGGTTAGACACCAAATGATTCCAGGTGTAGTCTGACGACGGCAGAAGAGATTTGCTGTTAGGGTTAGGGTTAGGGTTAGACATAATGAGATTTCAGGTGTGGTCTGACTAAGGCAGAAGAGAGCAGGGGTTAGGGTTAGGGTAAGGGTTAGGGTTGGGGTTAGGGTTAGACACAATGTGATTCCAGGTGTGGTCTGTCCAAGGAAGAAGAGAATTGCTGTTAAGGTTAGGGTGAGCGTTAGGGTCAGACATAATGTGATTCCAGGTGTGGTCTGACCAAGGCAGAAGAGAGTTGCTTTAAGGGTTAGCATTAGGGTTAGGGTTACGGTTAGTGTTAGAAACAATATGATTCCAGGTCTTTCTGACCAAGGCAGAAAAGAGTTAGATTTAGAGTTAGGGTTAGCATTAGGGTAAGACACAATCTGATTTCTGGTGTGGTTTGACCAAGGCAGAAGACAGTTGGGGTTAGGGTTAGGGTCAGGGTTAGAATTAGTGATACCGTTAGGGTTATGGTCAGGTTTAGGGTTATGGTTAGGGTTAGTGATAGGGTTAGGTTTAGGGTTAGGGTTAGGGTTAAGGTTAGGGTTAGTGTTAGTGTTAGGGTTCCACACAGAACAGGGCAGAAGACAGTTTGAGTTAAAGTTGGGCTTAGGATTAGGGTTGGAGTTAGGGTTAGGTTTAGGGTTTGGGTTAGGGTTAGACACAATGTGATTCCATGTGTGGTCTGACCAAGATAGAAGAGAGTAAGGGTTAGGGTTAGGGTTAGGGTTAGGGTTAGTGATAGGGTTAGGGTTAGGGTTAGGGTTAAAGTTAGGGTTAGGGTCAGGGTTAGGGTTAGGGTTAGTTTTTAGGGTTAGGGTTAGAGTTAAGCTTAGGGTTAGGTTAGAGTTAGGGTTAGTGTTAGGGTAAGGGATAGGGTTAAGGTTAGGGTTAGGGTTAGGGTTAGTGTTAGTGTGAGGGTTAAGGTTAGGGTTACGGTTTGGATTAGGGTTATGTGTAGACACAATGTGATTCCAGGTGTGATCTTTTCAAGGAAGAAGAGAATTGCTGTTACGGTTAGGGTGAGGGTTAGGGTCAGACGCAATGTGATTCCAGGTGTGGTCTAACCAAGGCAGAAGAGAGTTGCTGTTAGGGTTAGCGTTAGGGTTAGGGGTACGGTTAGTGTTAGACAAAATGTGATTCCAGGTGTTTCTGACCAAGGCAGAAGACAGTTAGATTTAGAAGTAGGGTTAGCATTATGGTAAGACACAATGTGATTTCAGGTGAGGTCTGACCAAGGCAGAAGAGAGCTGGGGATAGGGTTATTATTATTATTATTATTATTATTATTATTATTATTAACTTTATTTGTACCCCGCCAGCATCTCCCGGAGGACTCGATGCGGCTTACACAGGCCGAAGCCTCAAAACACAATACAATAGAAAACGTAACATCGCAATAACAAAGGGTTAGTGATAGAGTTAGGGTTAGGGTTAGGGTTAGGGTTAGACAGCAATTGATTCCAGGTGTAGTCTGACGACGGCAGAAGAGATTTGCTGTTAGGGTTAGACACAAAGTGATAACAGGTGTGGTCTTTCCAAGGAAGAAGAGAATTTCTGTTACGGTTAGGGTGAGGGTTAGGGTCAGACAAAATCTGATTCTAGGTGTGGTCTAACCAAGGCAGAAGAGAGTTGCTGTTAGGCTTAGCGTTAGGGTTAGGGGTACGGTTAGTGTTAGACATAATGTGATTCCAGGTGTTTCTGACCAAGGCAGAAGACAGTTAGATTTAGAATTAGGGTTAGCATTAGGTTAAGACACAATGTGATTTCAGGTGTGGTCTGACCAAGGCAGAAGAGAGCTGGGGTTAGGGTAATGGTTAGGGTTGGGGTTAGGGTTATGGTTAGGGTTAGTGATAGGGTTAGATTTAGGGTTAGGGTTAGTGTTAGTATTAGGATTCCACACAATGTGATTCCCGGTGTGGTCTGACCAAGGCAGAAGAGAGTTAGTGTTAGGGTTAGGGTTAGCGTTAGGGATAGACATAATGAGATTTCAGGTGTGGTCTGACCAATGCAGAAGACAGTTAGATGTAGAATTAGGGTTAGCATTATGGTAAGACACAATGTGATTTCAGGTGTGGTCTGACCAAGGCAGAAGAGAGCTGGGGTTAGGGTTAGGGTTAGGGTTAGGATTAGTGATAGGGTTAGTGTTAGGGTTAGGTTTAGGGTTAGGGTTAGTAACCAACTGATTCCAGGTGTAGTCTGATGACGGCAGAAGAGATTTGCTGTTAGGGTTAGGATTAGGGTTAGACACAATGTGATAACAGGTGTGGTCTGCCAAGGGCAGAAGACAGTTTGAGTTAAAGTTGGGCTTAGGGTTAGGGTTGGAGTTAGGGTTAGGGTTAGGGTTTTGGTTAGGGTTAGACACAATGTGATTCCATGTGTGGTCTGACCAAGGTAGAAGAGAGTAACGGTTAGGGTTAGGGTTAGGGTTAGTGATAGGGTTAGGGTTAGGGTTAGGGTTAGGGTTAGGGTTAGGGTTAAGGTTAGGGTTAGAGTCAGGGTTAGGGTTAGGGTTAGTTTTTAGGGTTAGGGTTAGAGTTAAGCTTAGGGTTAGGTTAGAGTTAGGGTTAGTGTTAGGGTAAGGGATAGGGTTAAGGTTAGGGTTAGGGTTAGGGTTAGGGTTAGGGTTAGGGTTAGTGTGAGGGTTAAGGTTAGGTTTAGGGTTTGGATTAGGGTTAGGTGTAGACACAATGTGATTCCAGGTGTGATCTTTTCAAGGAAGAAGAGAATTGCTGTTACGGTTAGGGTGAGGTTTAGGGTCAGACGCAATGTGATTCCAGGTGTGGTCTAACCAAAGCAGAAGAGAGTTGCTGTTAGGGTTAGTGTTAGGGTTAGGGGTACGGTTAGTGTTAGACACAATGTGATTCCAGGTGTTTCTGACCACAGCAGAAGACAGTTAGATTTAGAATTAGGGTTAGCATTAGGGTAAGACACAATCTGATTTCTGGCGTGGTTTGACCAAGGCAGAAGAGAGTTTGGGTTAGGGTTAGGGTTAGGGTTGGAATTAGTGATACAGTTAGGGTTACGGTCAGGGTTAGGGTTATGGTTAGGGTTAATGATAGGGTTAGGTTTAGGGTTAGGGTTAGGGTTAGGGTTAGGGTTAGGGTTAGGGTTAAGGTTAGGGTTAGTGTTAGGGTAAGGGTTCCACACAATGTGATTCCAGGTGTGGTCTGACCAAGGCAGAAGAGAGTTAGTGTTAGGGTTAGGGTTAGCGTTAGTGTTAGACATAATGAGATTTCAGGTGTGGTCTGACCAAGGCAGAAGACAGTTAGATTTAGAATTAGGGTTAGCATTAGGTTAAGACACAATGTGAGTTCAGGTGTGGTCTGACTAAGAGAGCTGGGGTTAGGGTAAGGGTTAGGGTAAGTGTGAGTGATAGGGTTAGTTTTAGGGTTAGGTTTAGGGTTAGGGTTAGACACCAATTGATTCCAGGTGTAGTCTGACGACGGCAGAAGAGATTTGCTGTTAGGGTTAGGGTTAGGGTTAGACACAATGTGATAACAGGTGTGGTCTGCCCAGGGGAGAAGAGAGTTTGAGTTAGGGTTGGGCTTAGGGTTAGGGTTGGAGTTAGGGTTAGGGTTAGGGTTAGGGTTTTGGTTAGGCTTAGACACAATGTGATTCCATGTGTGGTCTGACCAAGGTAGAAGAGAGTTAGTGATAGGGTTAGGGTTAGGGTTAGGGTTAGGGTTAGGGTTAAGGTTAGGGTTATGGTCAGGGTTAGGGTTAGGGTTAGGGTTAGGGTTAGTGTTAGGGTTAGGGTTAGAGTTAAGCTTAGGGTTAGAGTTAGAGTTATGGTTAGTGTGAGGGTAAGGGATAGGGTTAAGTTTAGGGTTAGGGTTAGGGTTAGGGTTAGTGTGAGCGTTAAGGTTAGGGTTAGGGTTAGGATTAGGGTTAGGTGTAGACACAATGTGATTCCAGGTGTGATCTTTTCAAGGAAGAAGAGAATTGCTGTTACGGTTAGGGTGAGGGTTAGGGTCAGACACAATGTGATTCCAGTTGTGGTCTAACCAAAGCAGAAGAGAGTTGCTGTTAGGGTTAGTGTTATGGTTAGTGGTACAGTTAGTGTTAGACACAATGTGATTCCAGGTGTTTCTGACCACGGCAGAAGACAGTTAGATTTAGAATTAGGGTTAGCATTATGGTAAGACACAATGTGATTTCAGGTGTGGTCTGACCAAGGCAGAAGAGAGCTGGGGTTAGTGTTAGGGTTAGTGATAGAGTTAGGGTTAGGGTTAGGTTTAGGGTTAGGGTTAGACACCAAATGATTCCAGGTGTAGTCTGACGACGGCAGAAGAGATTTGCTGTTAGGGTTAGGGTTAGGGTTAGACATAATGAGATTTCAGGTGTGGTCTGACTAAGTCAGAAGAGAGCAGGGGTTAGGGTTAGGGTAAGGGTTAAGGTTGGGGTTAGGGTTAGGGTTAGACACAATGTGATTCCAGGTGTGGTCTGTCCAAGGAAGAAGAGAATTGCTGTTAAGGTTAGGGTGAGCGTTAGGGTCAGACATAATGTGATTCCAGGTGTGGTCTGACCAAGGCAGAAGAGAGTTGCTTTAAGGGTTAGCATTAGGGTTAGGGTTACGGTTAGTGTTAGAAACAATGTGATTCCAGGTCTTTCTGACCAAGGCAGAAAAGAGTTAGATTTAGAGATAGGGTTAGCATTATGGTAAGACACAATGTGATTTCAGGTGTGGTCTGACCAAGGCAGAAGAGAGCTGGGGTTAGTGTTAGGGTTAGTGATAGAGTTAGGGTTAGGGTTAGGTTTAGGGTTAGGGTTAGACACCAAATGATTCCAGGTGTAGTCTGACGACGGCAGAAGAGATTTGCTGTTAGGGTTAGGGTTAGGGTTAGACATAATGAGATTTCAGGTGTGGTCTGACTAAGGCAGAAGAGAGCAGGGGTTAGGGTTAGGGTAAGGGTTAGGGTTGGGGTTAGGGTTAGGGTTAGACACAATGTGATTCCAGGTGTGGTCTGTCCAAGGAAGAAGAGAATTGCTGTTAAGGTTAGGGTGAGCGTTAGGGTCAGACATAATGTGATTCCAGGTGTGGTCTGACCAAGGCAGAAGAGAGTTGCTTTAAGGGTTAGCATTAGGGTTAGGGTTACGGTTAGTGTTAGAAACAATATGATTCCAGGTCTTTCTGACCAAGGCAGAAAAGAGTTAGATTTAGAGTTAGGGTTAGCATTAGGGTAAGACACAATCTGATTTCTGGTGTGGTTTGACCAAGGCAGAAGACAGTTGGGGTTAGGGTTAGGGTCAGGGTTAGAATTAGTGATACCGTTAGGGTTATGGTCAGGTTTAGGGTTATGGTTAGGGTTAGTGATAGGGTTAGGTTTAGGGTTAGGGTTAGGGTTAAGGTTAGGGTTAGTGTTAGTGTTAGGGTTCCACACAGAACAGGGCAGAAGACAGTTTGAGTTAAAGTTGGGCTTAGGGTTAGGGTTGGAGTTAGGGTTAGGTTTAGGGTTTGGGTTAGGGTTAGACACAATGTGATTCCATGTGTGGTCTGACCAAGATAGAAGAGAGTAAGGGTTAGGGTTAGGGTTAGGGTTAGGGTTAGTGATAGGGTTAGGGTTAGGGTTAGGGTTAAAGTTAGAGTTAGGGTCAGGGTTAGGGTTAGGGTTAGTTTTTAGGGTTAGGGTTAGAGTTAAGCTTAGGGTTAGGTTAGAGTTAGGGTTAGTGTTAGGGTAAGGGATAGGGTTAAGGTTAGGGTTAGGGTTAGGGTTAGGGTTAGTGTTAGTGTGAGGGTTAAGGTTAGGGTTAGGGTTTGGATTAGGGTTATGTGTAGACACAATGTGATTCCAGGTGTGATCTTTTCAAGGAAGAAGAGAATTGCTGTTACGGTTAGGGTGAGGGTTAGGGTCAGACGCAATGTGATTCCAGGTGTGGTCTAACCAAGGCAGAAGAGAGTTGCTGTTAGGGTTAGCGTTAGGGTTAGGGGTACGGTTAGTGTTAGACAAAATGTGATTCCAGGTGTTTCTGACCAAGGCAGAAGACAGTTAGATTTAGAAGTAGGGTTAGCATTATGGTAAGACACAATGTGATTTCAGGTGAGGTCTGACCAAGGCAGAAGAGAGCTGGGGATAGGGTTATTATTATTATTATTATTATTATTATTATTATTAACTTTATTTGTACCCCGCCAGCATCTCCCGGAGGACTCGATGCGGCTTACACAGGCCGAAGCCTCAAAACACAATACAATAGAGAACGTAACATCGCAATAACAAAGGGTTAGTGATAGAGTTAGGGTTAGGGTTAGGGTTAGGGTTAGACAGCAATTGATTCCAGGTGTAGTCTGACGACGGCAGAAGAGATTTGCTGTTAGGGTTAGACACAAAGTGATAACAGGTGTGGTCTTTCCAAGGAAGAAGAGAATTTCTGTTACGGTTAGGGTGAGGGTTAGGGTCAGACAAAATCTGATTCTAGGTGTGGTCTAACCAAGGCAGAAGAGAGTTGCTGTTAGGCTTAGCGTTAGGGTTAGGGGTACGGTTAGTGTTAGACATAATGTGATTCCAGGTGTTTCTGACCAAGGCAGAAGACAGTTAGATTTAGAATTAGGGTTAGCATTAGGTTAAGACACAATGTGATTTCAGGTGTGGTCTGACCAAGGCAGAAGAGAGCTGGGGTTAGGGTAATGGTTAGGGTTGGGGTTAGGGTTATGGTTAGGGTTAGTGATAGGGTTAGATTTAGGGTTAGGGTTAGTGTTAGTATTAGGATTCCACACAATGTGATTCCCGGTGTGGTCTGACCAAGGCAGAAGAGAGTTAGTGTTAGGGTTAGGGTTAGCGTTAGGGATAGACATAATGAGATTTCAGGTGTGGTCTGACCAATGCAGAAGACAGTTAGATGTAGAATTAGGGTTAGCATTATGGTAAGACACAATGTGATTTCAGGTGTGGTCTGACCAAGGCAGAAGAGAGCTGGGGTTAGGGTTAGGGTTAGGGTTAGGATTAGTGATAGGGTTAGTGTTAGGGTTAGGTTTAGGGTTAGGGTTAGTAACCAACTGATTCCAGGTGTAGTCTGATGACGGCAGAAGAGATTTGCTGTTAGGGTTAGGATTAGGGTTAGACACAATGTGATAACAGGTGTGGTCTGCCAAGGGCAGAAGACAGTTTGAGTTAAAGTTGGGCTTAGGGTTAGGGTTGGAGTTAGGGTTAGGGTTAGGGTTTTGGTTAGGGTTAGACACAATGTGATTCCATGTGTGGTCTGACCAAGGTAGAAGAGAGTAACGGTTAGGGTTAGGGTTAGGGTTAGTGATAGGGTTAGGGTTAGGGTTAGGGTTAGGGTTAGGGTTAGGGTTAAGGTTAGGGTTAGAGTCAGGGTTAGGGTTAGGGTTAGTTTTTAGGGTTAGGGTTAGAGTTAAGCTTAGGGTTAGGTTAGAGTTAAGGTTAGTGTTAGGGTAAGGGATAGGGTTAAGGTTAGGGTTAGGGTTAGGGTTAGGGTTAGGGTTAGGGTTAGTGTGAGGGTTAAGGTTAGGTTTAGGGTTTGGATTAGGGTTAGGTGTAGACACAATGTGATTCCAGGTGTGATCTTTTCAAGGAAGAAGAGAATTGCTGTTACGGTTAGGGTGAGGTTTAGGGTCAGACGCAATGTGATTCCAGGTGTGGTCTAACCAAAGCAGAAGAGAGTTGCTGTTAGGGTTAGTGTTAGGGTTAGGGGTACGGTTAGTGTTAGACACAATGTGATTCCAGGTGTTTCTGACCACGGCAGAAGACAGTTAGATTTAGAATTAGGGTTAGCATTAGGGTAAGACACAATCTGATTTCTGGCGTGGTTTGACCAAGGCAGAAGAGAGTTTGGGTTAGGGTTAGGGTTAGGGTTGGAATTAGTGATACGG
Organism: Anolis sagrei; assembly: GCF_037176765.1. Taxonomy (NCBI): domain Eukaryota; kingdom Metazoa; phylum Chordata; class Lepidosauria; order Squamata; family Anolidae; genus Anolis; species Anolis sagrei. The sequence continues at coordinate 119,955,440 of NC_090024.1, forward strand.
TTAGGGTTACGGTCAGGGTTAGGGTTATGGTTAGGGTTAGTGATAGGGTTAGGTTTAGGGTTAGGGTTAGGGTTAGGGTTAGGGTTAGGGTTAGGGTTAAGGTTAGGGTTAGTGTTAGGGTAAGGGTTCCACACAATGTGATTCCAGGTGTGGTCTGACCAAGGCAGAAGAGAGTTAGTGTTAGGGTTAGGGTTAGCGTTAGTGTTAGACATAATGAGATTTCAGGTGTGGTCTGACCAAGGCAGAAGACAGTTAGATTTAGAATTAGGGTTAGCATTAGGTTAAGACACAATGTGAGTTCAGGTGTGGTCTGACTAAGAGAGCTGGGGTTAGGGTAAGGGTTAGGGTAAGTGTGAGTGATAGGGTTAGTTTTAGGGTTAGGTTTAGGGTTAGGGTTAGACACCAATTGATTCCAGGTGTAGTCTGACGACGGCAGAAGAGATTTGCTGTTAGGGTTAGGGTTAGGGTTAGACACAATGTGATAACAGGTGTGGTCTGCCCAGGGGAGAAGAGAGTTTGAGTTAGGGTTGGGCTTAGGGTTAGGGTTGGAGTTAGGGTTAGGGTTAGGGTTAGGGTTTTGGTTAGGCTTAGACACAATGTGATTCCATGTGTGGTCTGACCAAGGTAGAAGAGAGTTAGGGTTAGGGTTAAGGTTAGTGATAGGGTTAGGGTTAGGGTTAGGGTTAGGGTTAAGGTTAGGGTTATGGTCAGGGTTAGGGTTAGGGTTAGGGTTAGGGTTAGTGTTAGGGTTAGGGTTAGAGTTAAGCTTAGGGTTAGAGTTAGAGTTATGGTTAGTGTGAGGGTAAGGGATAGGGTTAAGTTTAGGGTTAGGGTTAGGGTTAGGGTTAGTGTGAGCGTTAAGGTTAGGGTTAGGATTAGGGTTAGGTGTAGACACAATGTGATTCCAGGTGTGATCTTTTCAAGGAAGAAGAGAATTGCTGTTACGGTTAGGGTGAGGGTTAGGGTCAGACACAATGTGATTCCAGTTGTGGTCTAACCAAAGCAGAAGAGAGTTGCTGTTAGGGTTAGTGTTATGGTTAGTGGTACAGTTAGTGTTAGACACAATGTGATTCCAGGTGTTTCTGACCACGGCAGAAGACAGTTAGATTTAGAATTAGGGTTAGCATTATGGTAAGACACAATGTGATTTCAGGTGTGGTCTGACCAAGGCAGAAGAGAGCTGGGGTTAGTGTTAGGGTTAGTGATAGAGTTAGGGTTAGGGTTAGGTTTAGGGTTAGGGTTAGACACCAAATGATTCCAGGTGTAGTCTGACGACGGCAGAAGAGATTTGCTGTTAGGGTTAGGGTTAGGGTTAGACATAATGAGATTTCAGGTGTGGTCTGACTAAGTCAGAAGAGAGCAGGGGTTAGGGTTAGGGTAAGGGTTAAGGTTGGGGTTAGGGTTAGGGTTAGACACAATGTGATTCCAGGTGTGGTCTGTCCAAGGAAGAAGAGAATTGCTGTTAAGGTTAGGGTGAGCGTTAGGGTCAGACATAATGTGATTCCAGGTGTGGTCTGACCAAGGCAGAAGAGAGTTGCTTTAAGGGTTAGCATTAGGGTTAGGGTTACGGTTAGTGTTAGAAACAATGTGATTCCAGGTCTTTCTGACCAAGGCAGAAAAGAGTTAGATTTAGAGATAGGGTTAGCATTAGGGTAAGACACAATCTGATTTCTGGTGTGGTTTGACCAAGGCAGAAGACAGTTGGGGTTAGGGTTAGGGTCAGGGTTAGAATTAGTGATACCGTTAGGGTTATGGTCAGGTTTAGGGTTATGGTTAGGGTTAGTGATAGGGTTAGGTTTAGGGTTAGGGTTAGGGTTAAGGTTAGGGTTAGTGTTAGTGTTAGGGTTCCACACAGAACAGGGCAGAAGACAGTTTGAGTTAAAGTTGGGCTTAGGGTTAGGGTTGGAGTTAGGGTTAGGTTTAGGGTTTGGGTTAGGGTTAGACACAATGTGATTCCATGTGTGGTCTGACCAAGATAGAAGAGAGTAAGGGTTAGGGTTAGGGTTAGGGTTAGTGATAGGGTTAGGGTTAGGGTTAGGGTTAAGGTTAGGGTTAGGGTCAGGGTTAGGGTTAGGGTTAGTTTTTAGGGTTAGGGTTAGAGTTAAGCTTAGGGTTAGGTTAGAGTTAGGGTTAGTGTTAGGGTAAGGGATAGGGTTAAGGTTAGGGTTAGGGTTAGGGTTAGGGTTAGTGTTAGTGTGAGGGTTAAGGTTAGGGTTAGGGTTTGGATTAGGGTTATGTGTAGACACAATGTGATTCCAGGTGTGATCTTTTCAAGAAAGAAGAGAGTTGATGTTACGGTTAGGGTGAGGGTTAGGGTCAGACGCAATGTGATTCCAGGTGTGGTCTAACCAAGGCAGAAGAGAGTTGCTGTTAGGGTTAGCGTTAGGGTTAGGGGTACGGTTAGTGTTAGACAAAATGTGATTCCAGGTGTTTCTGACCAAGGCAGAAGACAGTTAGATTTAGAAGTAGGGTTAGCATTATGGTAAGACACAATGTGATTTCAGGTGAGGTCTGACCAAGGCAGAAGAGAGCTGGGGATAGGGTTATTATTATTATTATTATTATTATTATTATTATTAACTTTATTTGTACCCCGCTAGCATCTCCCGGAGGACTCGATGCGGCTTACACAGGCCGAAGCCTCAAAACACAATACAATAGAGAACGTAACATCGCAATAACAAAGGGTTAGTGATAGAGTTAGGGTTAGGGTTAGGGTTAGGGTTAGACAGCAATTGATTCCAGGTGTAGTCTGACGACGGCAGAAGAGATTTGCTGTTAGGGTTAGACACAAAGTGATAACAGGTGTGGTCTTTCCAAGGAAGAAGAGAATTTCTGTTACGGTTAGGGTGAGGGTTAGGGTCAGACAAAATCTGATTCTAGGTGTGGTCTAACCAAGGCAGAAGAGAGTTGCTGTTAGGCTTAGCGTTAGGGTTAGGGGTACGGTTAGTGTTAGACACAATGTGATTCCAGGTGTTTCTGACCAAGGCAGAAGACAGTTAGATTTAGAATTAGGGTTAGCATTAGGTTAAGACACAATGTGATTTCAGGTGTGGTCTGACCAAGGCAGAAGAGAGCTGGGGTTAGGGTAATGGTTAGGGTTGGGGTTAGGGTTATGGTTAGGGTTAGTGATAGGGTTAGATTTAGGGTTAGGGTTAGTGTTAGTATTAGGGTTCCACACAATGTGATTCCCGGTGTGGTCTGACCAAGGCAGAAGAGAGTTAGTGTTAGGGTTAGGGTTAGCGTTAGGGATAGACATAATGAGATTTCAGGTGTGGTCTGACCAATGCAGAAGACAGTTCGATGTAGAATTAGGGTTAGCATTATGGTAAGACACAATGTGATTTCAGGTGTGGTCTGACCAAGGCAGAAGAGAGCTGGGGTTAGGGTTAGGGTTAGGGTTAGGATTAGTGATAGGGTTAGTGTTAGGGTTAGGTTTAGGGTTAGGGTTAGTAACCAACTGATTCCAGGTGTAGTCTGATGACGGCAGAAGAGATTTGCTGTTAGGGTTAGGATTAGGGTTAGACACAATGTGATAACAGGTGTGGTCTGCCAAGGGCAGAAGACAGTTTGAGTTAAAGTTGGGCTTAGGGTTAGGGTTGGAGTTAGGGTTAGGGTTAGGGTTTTGGTTAGGGTTAGACACAATGTGATTCCATGTGTGGTCTGACCAAGGTAGAAGAGAGTAAGGGTTAGGGTTAGGGTTAGGGTTAGGGTTAGGGTTAGTGATAGGGTTAGGGTTAGGGTTAGGGTTAGGGTTAGGGTTAAGGTTAGGGTTAGAGTCAGGGTTAGGGTTAGGGTTAGTTTTTAGGGTTAGGGTTAGAGTTAAGCTTAGGGTTAGGTTAGAGTTAGGGTTAGTGTTAGGGTAAGGGATAGGGTTAAGGTTAGGTTTAGGGTTAGGGTAAGGGTTAGGGTTAGGGTTAGTGTGAGGGTTAAGGTTAGGTTTAGGGTTTGGATTAGGGTTAGGTGTAGACACAATGTGATTCCAGGTGTGATCTTTTCAAGGAAGAAGAGAATTGCTGTTACGGTTAGGGTGAGGTTTAGGGTCAGACGCAATGTGATTCCAGGTGTGGTCTAACCAAAGCAGAAGAGAGTTGCTGTTAGGGTTAGTGTTATGGTTAGTGGTACAGTTAGTGTTAGACACAATGTGATTCCAGGTGTTTCTGACCACGGCAGAAGACAGTTAGATTTAGAATTAGGGTTAGCATTATGGTAAGACACAATGTGATTTCAGGTGTGGTCTGACCAAGGCAGAAGAGAGCTGGGGTTAGTGTTAGGGTTAGTGATAGAGTTAGGGTTAGGGTTAGGTTTAGGGTTAGGGTTAGACACCAAATGATTCCAGGTGTAGTCTGACGACGGCAGAAGAGATTTGCTGTTAGGGTTAGGGTTAGGGTTAGACATAATGAGATTTCAGGTGTGGTCTGACTAAGTCAGAAGAGAGCAGGGGTTAGGGTTAGGGTAAGGGTTAAGGTTGGGGTTAGGGTTAGGGTTAGACACAATGTGATTCCAGGTGTGGTCTGTCCAAGGAAGAAGAGAATTGCTGTTAAGGTTAGGGTGAGCGTTAGGGTCAGACATAATGTGATTCCAGGTGTGGTCTGACCAAGGCAGAAGAGAGTTGCTTTAAGGGTTAGCATTAGGGTTAGGGTTACGGTTAGTGTTAGAAACAATGTGATTCCAGGTCTTTCTGACCAAGGCAGAAAAGAGTTAGATTTAGAGATAGGGTTAGCATTAGGGTAAGACACAATCTGATTTCTGGTGTGGTTTGACCAAGGCAGAAGACAGTTGGGGTTAGGGTTAGGGTCAGGGTTAGAATTAGTGATACCGTTAGGGTTATGGTCAGGTTTAGGGTTATGGTTAGGGTTAGTGATAGGGTTAGGTTTAGGGTTAGGGTTAGGGTTAAGGTTAGGGTTAGTGTTAGTGTTAGTGTTCCACACAGAACAGGGCAGAAGACAGTTTGAGTTAAAGTTGGGCTTAGGGTTAGGGTTGGAGTTAGGGTTAGGTTTAGGGTTTGGGTTAGGGTTAGACACAATGTGATTCCATGTGTGGTCTGACCAAGATAGAAGAGAGTAAGGGTTAGGGTTAGGGTTAGGGTTAGTGATAGGGTTAGGGTTAGGGTTAGGGTTAAGGTTAGGGTTAGGGTCAGGGTTAGGGTTAGGGTTAGTTTTTAGGGTTAGGGTTAGAGTTAAGCTTAGGGTTAGGTTAGAGTTAGGGTTAGTGTTAGGGTAAGGGATAGGGTTAAGGTTAGGGTTAGGGTTAGGGTTAGTGTTAGTGTGAGGGTTAAGGTTAGGGTTAGGGTTTGGATTAGGGTTATGTGTAGACACAATGTGATTCCAGGTGTGATCTTTTCAAGGAAGAAGAGAGTTGATGTTACGGTTAGGGTGAGGGTTAGGGTCAGACGCAATGTGATTCCAGGTGTGGTCTAACCAAGGCAGAAGAGAGTTGCTGTTAGGGTTAGCGTTAGGGTTAGGGGTACGGTTAGTGTTAGACAAAATGTGATTCCAGGTGTTTCTGACCAAGGCAGAAGACAGTTAGATTTAGAAGTAGGGTTAGCATTATGGTAAGACACAATGTGATTTCAGGTGAGGTCTGACCAAGGCAGAAGAGAGCTGGGGATAGGGTTATTATTATTATTATTATTATTATTATTATTAACTTTATTTGTACCCCGCTAGCATCTCCCGGAGGACTCGATGCGGCTTACACAGGCCGAAGCCTCAAAACACAATACAATAGAGAACGTAACATCGCAATAACAAAGGGTTAGTGATAGAGTTAGGGTTAGGGTTAGGGTTAGGGTTAGACAGCAATTGATTCCAGGTGTAGTCTGACGACGGCAGAAGAGATTTGCTGTTAGGGTTAGACACAAAGTGATAACAGGTGTGGTCTTTCCAAGGAAGAAGAGAATTTCTGTTACGGTTAGGGTGAGGGTTAGGGTCAGACAAAATCTGATTCTAGGTGTGGTCTAACCAAGGCAGAAGAGAGTTGCTGTTAGGCTTAGCGTTAGGGTTAGGGGTACGGTTAGTGTTAGACACAATGTGATTCCAGGTGTTTCTGACCAAGGCAGAAGACAGTTAGATTTAGAATTAGGGTTAGCATTAGGTTAAGACACAATGTGATTTCAGGTGTGGTCTGACCAAGGCAGAAGAGAGCTGGGGTTAGGGTAATGGTTAGGGTTGGGGTTAGGGTTATGGTTAGGGTTAGTGATAGGGTTAGATTTAGGGTTAGGGTTAGTGTTAGTATTAGGGTTCCACACAATGTGATTCCCGGTGTGGTCTGACCAAGGCAGAAGAGAGTTAGTGTTAGGGTTAGGGTTAGCGTTAGGGATAGACATAATGAGATTTCAGGTGTGGTCTGACCAATGCAGAAGACAGTTCGATGTAGAATTAGGGTTAGCATTATGGTAAGACACAATGTGATTTCAGGTGTGGTCTGACCAAGGCAGAAGAGAGCTGGGGTTAGGGTTAGGGTTAGGGTTAGGATTAGTGATAGGGTTAGTGTTAGGGTTAGGTTTAGGGTTAGGGTTAGTAACCAACTGATTCCAGGTGTAGTCTGATGACGGCAGAAGAGATTTGCTGTTAGGGTTAGGATTAGGGTTAGACACAATGTGATAACAGGTGTGGTCTGCCAAGGGCAGAAGACAGTTTGAGTTAAAGTTGGGCTTAGGGTTAGGGTTGGAGTTAGGGTTAGGGTTAGGGTTTTGGTTAGGGTTAGACACAATGTGATTCCATGTGTGGTCTGACCAAGGTAGAAGAGAGTAAGGGTTAGGGTTAGGGTTAGGGTTAGGGTTAGTGATAGGGTTAGGGTTAGGGTTAGGGTTAGGGTTAGGGTTAAGGTTAGGGTTAGAGTCAGGGTTAGGGTTAGGGTTAGTTTTTAGGGTTAGGGTTAGAGTTAAGCTTAGGGTTAGGTTAGAGTTAGGGTTAGTGTTAGGGTAAGGGATAGGGTTAAGGTTAGGTTTAGGGTTAGGGTTAGGGTTAGGGTTAGGGTTAGTGTGAGCGTTAAGGTTAGGGTTAGGGTTTGGATTAGGGTTAGGTGTAGACACAATGTGATTCCAGGTGTGATCTTTTCAAGGAAGAAGAGAATTGCTGTTACGGTTAGGGTGAGGGTTAGGGTCAGACACAATGTGATTCCAGTTGTGGTCTAACCAAAGCAGAAGAGAGTTGCTGTTAGGGTTAGTGTTATGGTTAGTGGTACAGTTAGTGTTAGACACAATGTGATTCCAGGTGTTTCTGACCACGGCAGAAGACAGTTAGATTTAGAATTAGGGTTAGCATTATGGTAAGACACAATGTGATTTCAGGTGTGGTCTGACCAAGGCAGAAGAGAACTGGGGTTAGTGTTAGGGTTAGTGATAGAGTTAGGGTTAGGGTTAGGGTTAGACACCAAATGATTCCAGGTGTAGTCTGACGACGGCAGAAGAGATTTGCTGTTAGGGTTAGGGTTAGGGTTAGACATAATGAGATTTCAGGTGTGGTCTGACTAAGGCAGAAGAGAGCAGGGGTTAGGGTTAGGGCAAGGGTTAGGGTTTGGGTTAGGGTTAGGGTAAGACACAATGTGATTCCAGGTGTGGTCTGTCCAAGGAAGAAGAGAATTGCTGTTAAGGTTAGGGTGAGCGTTAGGGTCAGACATAATGTGATTCCAGGTGTGGTCTGACCAAGGCAGAAGAGAGTTGCTTTAAGGGTTAGCATTAGGGTTAGGGTTACGGTTAGTGTTAGAAACAATGTGATTCCAGGTCTTTCTGACCAAGGCAGAAAAGAGTTAGATTTAGAGTTAGGGTTAGCATTAGGGTAAGACACAATCTGATTTCTGGTGTGGTTTGACCAAGGCAGAAGTTGGGGTTAGGGTTAGGGTCAGGGTTAGAATTAGTGATACCGTTAGGGTTATGGTCAGGTTTAGGGTTATGGTTAGGGTTAGTGATAGGGTTAGGTTTAGGGTTAGGGTTAGGGTTAAGGTTAGGGTTAGTGTTAGTGTTAGGGTTCCACACAGATCAGGGCAGAAGACAGTTTGAGTTAAAGTTGGGCTCAGGGTTAGGGTTGGAGTTAGGGTTAGGGTTAGGGTTTGGGTTAGGGTTAGACACAATGTGATTCCATGTGTGGTCTGACCAAGGTAGAAGAGAGTAAGGGTTAGGGATAGGGTTAGGGTTAGGGTAAGGGTTAAGGTTAAGGTTAGGGTTAGGGTCAGGGTTAGGGTTAAGGTTAGTTTTTAGGGTTAGGGTTAGAGTTAAGCTTAGGGTTAGGTTAGAGTTAGGGTTAGTGTTAGGGTAAGGGATAGGCTTAATGTTAGGGTTAGGGTTAGGGTTAGTGTTAGTGTGAGGGTTAAGGTTAGGGTTACGGTTTGGATTAGGGTTATGTGTAGACACAATGTGATTCCAGGTGTGATCTTTTCAAGGAAGAAGAGAATTGCTGTTACGGTTAGGGTGAGGGTTAGGGTCAGACGCAATGTGATTCCAGGTGTGGTCTAACCAAAGCAGAAGAGATTTGCTGTTAGGGTTAGTGTTAGGGTTAGGGGTACGGTTAGTGTTAGACACAATGTGATTCCAGGTGTTTCTGACCAAGGCAGAAGACAGTTAGATTTAGAATTAGGGTTAGCATTATGGTAAGACACAATGTGATTTCAGGTGTGGTCTGACCAAGGCAGAAGAGAGCTGGGGTTAGGGTTAGGGTTAGTGTTAGTGATAGAGTTAGGGTTAGGGTTAGGGTTAGGGTTAGACACCAAATGATTCCAGGTGTAGTCTGACAACGGCAGAAGAGATTTACTGTTAGGGTTAGGGATAGGGTTAGAAACAATGTGATACCAGGTGTGGTCTTTCCAAGGAAGAAGAGAATTTCTGTTACGGTTAGGGTGAGGGTTAGGGTCAGACAAAATGTGATTCCAGGTGTGGTCTAACCAAGGCCGAAGAGAGTTGCTGTTAGGCTTAGCGATAGTGTTAGGGGTACGGTTAGTGTTAGACACAATGTGATTCCAGGTGTTTCTGACCAAGGCAGAAGACTTTTAATTTTAGAATTAGGGTTAGCATTATGGTAAGACACAATGTGATTTCAGGTGTGGTCTGACCAAGGCAGAAGAGAGCTGGGGTTAGGGTTAGGGTTAGGGTTAGTGATAGAGTTAGGGTTAGGGTTAGCTTTAGGGTTAGGGTTAGACACCAAATGATTCCAGGTGCAGTCTGACGATGGCAAAAGAGATTTGCTGTTAGGGTTAGGGTTACGGTTAGATACAATATGATAACAGGTGTGGTCTTTCCAAGGAAGAAGAGAATTTCTGTTACGGTTAGGGTCAGACAAAATGTGATTCCAGGTGTGGTCTAACCAAGGCAGAAGGGAGTTGCTGTTAGGCTTAGCAATAGGGTTAGGGGTACGGTTAGTGTTAGACACAATATAAATCCAGGTGTTTCTGACCTAGGCAGAAGACAGTTAGATTTAGAATTAGGGTTAGCATTAGGTTAAGACACAATGGGATTTCAGGTGTGGTCTGACCAAGGCAGAAGAGAGCTGGGGTTAGGGTTGGGGTAAGGGTTAGGGTTAGGGTTAGGGTTAAGGTTAGGGTTAGTGTTAGGGTTAGGTTTAGTGTTAGGTTTAGGGTTAGGGTTAGGGTTAGGGTTAGGGTTAGGGTTAGGGTTAGAGTTAGGGTTCAACACAATGTGATTCCAGTTGTGGTCTGAGCAAGGCAGAAGAGAGTTGGGGTTAGGGTTAGGGTTAGGGTTTGGGTTAGGGTTAGGATTAGTGATAGGGTTTGTATTACGGTTAGGGTCAGGGTTAGAGTTATGGTTATGGTTAGTGATAGGGTTAGGATTAGGTTTAGGGTTAAGATTAGGGTTAGGGTTAGGGTTAGGGTTAGGGTGAGAGTTAAGGTTAGGGTTAGAGTTAGAGTTAGGGTTAGGGTAAGGGATTGGGTTAAGGTTAGGGTTCGGGTTAGGTTTAGGGTTAGGGTTAGGGTTAGGGTTAGAGTTAGGGTTAGGTTTAGAGTTAGTGTGAGGGTTAAAGTTAGAGTTAGGTTAGGGTTAGGGTTAGGGTTAGGTGTAGACACAGTGTGATTCCAGGTGTGATCTTTCCAAGGAAGAAGAGAATTGCTTTTACGGTTAGGGTGAGGGTTACTGTCAGACAAAATGTGATTCCAGGTTTGGTCTAACCAAGGCAGAAGAGAGTTGCTGTTAGGCTTAGCAATAGGGTTAGGGGTACGGTTAGTGTTAGACACAATGTGATTCCAGGTGTTTCTGACCAAGGCAGAAGACAGTTAGATTTAGAATTAGGGTTAGCATTAGGTTAAGACACAATGTGATTTCAGGTGTGGTCTGACCAAGGCAGAAGAGAGTTGGGGTTAGGGTTAGGATTAGGGTTTGGGTTAGGGTTAGGATTAGTGATAGGGTTTGGATTACGGTTAGGGTCAGGGTCAGGGTTAGGGTTATGGTTAGGGTTAGTGATAGGGTTAGGATTAGGGTTAGGGTTAAGATTAGGGTTAGGGTTAGTGTTAGGGTTAGGGTTAGGGTTAGTGTTAAGCTTAGGGTTAGAGTTAGAGTTAGGGTTAGGGTAAGGGATAGGGTTAAGGTTAGTGTAAGGGTTAGGGTTAGGGTTAGGGTTAGGTGTAGACACAATGTGATTCCAGGTGTGGTCTCTTCAAGGAAGAAGAGAATTGCTGGTACGGTTAGGGTGAGGGTTAGGGTCAGACACAATGTGATTCCAGGTGTGGTCTAACCAAGGCAGAAGAGAGTTGCTGTTAGGCTTAGCGATAGGGTTAGGGGTACGGTTAGTGTTAGACACAATGTGATTCCAGGTGTTTCTGACCAAGGCAGAAGACAGATTTAGAATTAGGGTTAGCATTAGGTTAAGACACAATGTGATTTCAGGTGTGGTCTGAACAAGGCAGAAGAGAGCTGGGGTTAGGGTAAGGGTTAGGGTTATGGTTAGGGTTAGTGATAGGGTTAGGATTAGGGTTAGGGTTAGGGTTAGTGTTAAGCTTAGGGTTAGAGTTAGAGTTAGGGTTAGGGTTAGGGTTAGGGCAAGGGATAGGGTTAAGGTTAGTGTTAGGGTTAGGGTTAGGGTTAGTGTTAAGCTTAGGGTTAGAGTTAGAGTTAGGGTTAGGGTTAGGGTAAGGGATAGGGTTAAGGTTAGTGTTAGGGTTAGGGTTAGGGTTAGGTGTAGACACAATGTGATTCCAGGTGTGGTCTCTTCAAGGAAGAGGAGAATTGCTGGTACGGTTAGGGTGAGGGTTAGGGTCAGACACAATGTGATTCCAGGTGTGGTCTAACCAAGGCAGAAGAGAGTTGCTGTTAGGCTTAGCGATAGGGTTAGGGGTACGGTTAGTGTTAGACACAATGTGATTCCAGGTGTTTCTGACCAAGGCAGAAGACAGATTTAGAATTAGGGTTAGCATTAGGTTAAGACACAATGTGATTTCAGGTGTGGTCTGAACAAGGCAGAAGAGAGCTGGGGTTAGGGTAAGGGTTAGGGTTGGGGTTAGGATTAGGGTTAGGGTTAGGGTTAAGGTTAGGGTTAGTGTTAGGGTTAGGTTTAGGGTTAGGTTTAGGTTTAGGGTTAGGGTTAGGGTTAGGTTTAGGTTTAGCGTTAGGTTTAGGGTTAGGGTTAGTGTTATGCTTAAGGTTAGGGTTAGGGTTAGGGTTAGGGTTCCACACATTGTGATTCCAGGTGTGGTCTGACCAAGGCAGAAGAGATTTAGGGTTAGGGTTTGGGTTAGCGTTAGGGTTAGACATAATGAAATTTTTGGTGTGGTGTGACCAAGGCACAAGAGAGCTGGGGTTAGAGTTAGGGTTAGCGATGAGATTCGTGATAAGGTTAGGGTTACTGTTAGTGTAAAGGTTAGGGTTAGCGTTAGGGTTAAGGTTAGGGTTAGGATTAGGGTTAGGGTTAGGGTTAGAGTTAGGGTTCAACACAATGTGATTCCAGGTGTGGTCTAAGCAAGGCAGAAGAGAGTTGGGGTTAGGGTTAGGGTCAGTGTTTGGGTTAGGGTTAGGATTAGTGATAGGGTTTAGATTACGGTTAGGGTTTGGGTTAGATTTATGGTTAGGGTTAGTGATAGGGTTAGGGTTAGGGTTAGGGTTAAGCTTAGGGTTAGGGTTAGGGTTAGGGTTAGAGTTAAGCTTAGGGTTAGAGTTAGAGTTAGGGGAAGGGTTAGGGTAAGGGATAGGGTTAAGGTTAGGGTTAGGATTAGGGTTAGGGTTAGGGTTAGGGTTAGTGTGAGGGTTAAGGTTAGGGTTAGTGTTAGGGTTAGGTGTAGACACAATGTGATTCCAGGTGTGATCTTTCCAAGGAAGAAGAGAATTGCTGTTACGGTTAGGGTGAGGGTTAGTGTGAGACAAAATGTGATTCCAGGTGTGGTCTAACCAAGGCAGAAGAGAGTTGCTGTTAGGGTTAGCGTTAGGGTTATTCACAATGTGATAACAGGTGTGGTCTTTCCAAGGAAGAAGAGAATTTCTGTTACGGTTAGGGTGAGGGTTAGGGTCAGACAAAATGTGATTCCAGGTTTGGTCTAACCAAGGTAGAAGAGAGTTGCTGTTAGGCTTAGCAATAGGGTTAGGGGTACGGTTAGTGTTAGACACAATGTGATTCCAGGTGTTTCTGACCAAGGCAGAAGACAGTTAGATTTAGAATTAGGGTTAGCATTAGGTTAAAACACAATGTGATTTCAGGTGTGGTCTGACCAAGGCAGAAGAGAGCTGGGGTTAGGGTTGGGGTTAGTGTTAGGGTTAGGGTTTTGGTTAGGGTTAGACACAATGTGATTCCATGTGTGGTCTGACCAAGGTAGAAGAGAGTAAGGGTTAGGGTTAGGGTTAGGGTTAGGGTTAGGGTTAGTGATAGGGTTAGGGTTAGGGTTAGGGTTAGGGTTAGGGTTAAGGTTAGGGTTAGAGTCAGGGTTAGGGTTAGGGTTAGTTTTTAGGGTTAGGGTTAGAGTTAAGCTTAGGGTTAGGTTAGAGTTAGGGTTAGTGTTAGGGTAAGGGATAGGGTTAAGGTTAGGTTTAGGGTTAGGGTAAGGGTTAGGGTTAGGGTTAGTGTGAGGGTTAAGGTTAGGTTTAGGGTTTGGATTAGGGTTAGGTGTAGACACAATGTGATTCCAGGTGTGATCTTTTCAAGGAAGAAGAGAATTGCTGTTACGGTTAGGGTGAGGTTTAGGGTCAGACGCAATGTGATTCCAGGTGTGGTCTAACCAAAGCAGAAGAGAGTTGCTGTTAGGGTTAGTGTTATGGTTAGTGGTACAGTTAGTGTTAGACACAATGTGATTCCAGGTGTTTCTGACCACGGCAGAAGACAGTTAGATTTAGAATTAGGGTTAGCATTATGGTAAGACACAATGTGATTTCAGGTGTGGTCTGACCAAGGCAGAAGAGAGCTGGGGTTAGTGTTAGGGTTAGTGATAGAGTTAGGGTTAGGGTTAGGTTTAGGGTTAGGGTTAGACACCAAATGATTCCAGGTGTAGTCTGACGACGGCAGAAGAGATTTGCTGTTAGGGTTAGGGTTAGGGTTAGACATAATGAGATTTCAGGTGTGGTCTGACTAAGTCAGAAGAGAGCAGGGGTTAGGGTTAGGGTAAGGGTTAAGGTTGGGGTTAGGGTTAGGGTTAGACACAATGTGATTCCAGGTGTGGTCTGTCCAAGGAAGAAGAGAATTGCTGTTAAGGTTAGGGTGAGCGTTAGGGTCAGACATAATGTGATTCCAGGTGTGGTCTGACCAAGGCAGAAGAGAGTTGCTTTAAGGGTTAGCATTAGGGTTAGGGTTACGGTTAGTGTTAGAAACAATGTGATTCCAGGTCTTTCTGACCAAGGCAGAAAAGAGTTAGATTTAGAGATAGGGTTAGCATTAGGGTAAGACACAATCTGATTTCTGGTGTGGTTTGACCAAGGCAGAAGACAGTTGGGGTTAGGGTTAGGGTCAGGGTTAGAATTAGTGATACCGTTAGGGTTATGGTCAGGTTTAGGGTTATGGTTAGGGTTAGTGATAGGGTTAGGTTTAGGGTTAGGGTTAGGGTTAAGGTTAGGGTTAGTGTTAGTGTTAGTGTTCCACACAGAACAGGGCAGAAGACAGTTTGAGTTAAAGTTGGGCTTAGGGTTAGGGTTGGAGTTAGGGTTAGGTTTAGGGTTTGGGTTAGGGTTAGACACAATGTGATTCCATGTGTGGTCTGACCAAGATAGAAGAGAGTAAGGGTTAGGGTTAGGGTTAGGGTTAGTGATAGGGTTAGGGTTAGGGTTAGGGTTAAGGTTAGGGTTAGGGTCAGGGTTAGGGTTAGGGTTAGTTTTTAGGGTTAGGGTTAGAGTTAAGCTTAGGGTTAGGTTAGAGTTAGGGTTAGTGTTAGGGTAAGGGATAGGGTTAAGGTTAGGGTTAGGGTTAGGGTTAGTGTTAGTGTGAGGGTTAAGGTTAGGGTTAGGGTTTGGATTAGGGTTATGTGTAGACACAATGTGATTCCAGGTGTGATCTTTTCAAGGAAGAAGAGAGTTGATGTTACGGTTAGGGTGAGGGTTAGGGTCAGACGCAATGTGATTCCAGGTGTGGTCTAACCAAGGCAGAAGAGAGTTGCTGTTAGGGTTAGCGTTAGGGTTAGGGGTACGGTTAGTGTTAGACAAAATGTGATTCCAGGTGTTTCTGACCAAGGCAGAAGACAGTTAGATTTAGAAGTAGGGTTAGCATTATGGTAAGACACAATGTGATTTCAGGTGAGGTCTGACCAAGGCAGAAGAGAGCTGGGGATAGGGTTATTATTATTATTATTATTATTATTATTATTAACTTTATTTGTACCCCGCTAGCATCTCCCGGAGGACTCGATGCGGCTTACACAGGCCGAAGCCTCAAAACACAATACAATAGAGAACGTAACATCGCAATAACAAAGGGTTAGTGATAGAGTTAGGGTTAGGGTTAGGGTTAGGGTTAGACAGCAATTGATTCCAGGTGTAGTCTGACGACGGCAGAAGAGATTTGCTGTTAGGGTTAGACACAAAGTGATAACAGGTGTGGTCTTTCCAAGGAAGAAGAGAATTTCTGTTACGGTTAGGGTGAGGGTTAGGGTCAGACAAAATCTGATTCTAGGTGTGGTCTAACCAAGGCAGAAGAGAGTTGCTGTTAGGCTTAGCGTTAGGGTTAGGGGTACGGTTAGTGTTAGACACAATGTGATTCCAGGTGTTTCTGACCAAGGCAGAAGACAGTTAGATTTAGAATTAGGGTTAGCATTAGGTTAAGACACAATGTGATTTCAGGTGTGGTCTGACCAAGGCAGAAGAGAGCTGGGGTTAGGGTAATGGTTAGGGTTGGGGTTAGGGTTATGGTTAGGGTTAGTGATAGGGTTAGATTTAGGGTTAGGGTTAGTGTTAGTATTAGGGTTCCACACAATGTGATTCCCGGTGTGGTCTGACCAAGGCAGAAGAGAGTTAGTGTTAGGGTTAGGGTTAGCGTTAGGGATAGACATAATGAGATTTCAGGTGTGGTCTGACCAATGCAGAAGACAGTTCGATGTAGAATTAGGGTTAGCATTATGGTAAGACACAATGTGATTTCAGGTGTGGTCTGACCAAGGCAGAAGAGAGCTGGGGTTAGGGTTAGGGTTAGGGTTAGGATTAGTGATAGGGTTAGTGTTAGGGTTAGGTTTAGGGTTAGGGTTAGTAACCAACTGATTCCAGGTGTAGTCTGATGACGGCAGAAGAGATTTGCTGTTAGGGTTAGGATTAGGGTTAGACACAATGTGATAACAGGTGTGGTCTGCCAAGGGCAGAAGACAGTTTGAGTTAAAGTTGGGCTTAGGGTTAGGGTTGGAGTTAGGGTTAGGGTTAGGGTTTTGGTTAGGGTTAGACACAATGTGATTCCATGTGTGGTCTGACCAAGGTAGAAGAGAGTAAGGGTTAGGGTTAGGGTTAGGGTTAGGGTTAGTGATAGGGTTAGGGTTAGGGTTAGGGTTAGGGTTAGGGTTAAGGTTAGGGTTAGAGTCAGGGTTAGGGTTAGGGTTAGTTTTTAGGGTTAGGGTTAGAGTTAAGCTTAGGGTTAGGTTAGAGTTAGGGTTAGTGTTAGGGTAAGGGATAGGGTTAAGGTTAGGTTTAGGGTTAGGGTTAGGGTTAGGGTTAGGGTTAGTGTGAGCGTTAAGGTTAGGGTTAGGGTTTGGATTAGGGTTAGGTGTAGACACAATGTGATTCCAGGTGTGATCTTTTCAAGGAAGAAGAGAATTGCTGTTACGGTTAGGGTGAGGGTTAGGGTCAGACACAATGTGATTCCAGTTGTGGTCTAACCAAAGCAGAAGAGAGTTGCTGTTAGGGTTAGTGTTATGGTTAGTGGTACAGTTAGTGTTAGACACAATGTGATTCCAGGTGTTTCTGACCACGGCAGAAGACAGTTAGATTTAGAATTAGGGTTAGCATTATGGTAAGACACAATGTGATTTCAGGTGTGGTCTGACCAAGGCAGAAGAGAACTGGGGTTAGTGTTAGGGTTAGTGATAGAGTTAGGGTTAGGGTTAGGGTTAGACACCAAATGATTCCAGGTGTAGTCTGACGACGGCAGAAGAGATTTGCTGTTAGGGTTAGGGTTAGGGTTAGACATAATGAGATTTCAGGTGTGGTCTGACTAAGGCAGAAGAGAGCAGGGGTTAGGGTTAGGGCAAGGGTTAGGGTTTGGGTTAGGGTTAGGGTAAGACACAATGTGATTCCAGGTGTGGTCTGTCCAAGGAAGAAGAGAATTGCTGTTAAGGTTAGGGTGAGCGTTAGGGTCAGACATAATGTGATTCCAGGTGTGGTCTGACCAAGGCAGAAGAGAGTTGCTTTAAGGGTTAGCATTAGGGTTAGGGTTACGGTTAGTGTTAGAAACAATGTGATTCCAGGTCTTTCTGACCAAGGCAGAAAAGAGTTAGATTTAGAGTTAGGGTTAGCATTAGGGTAAGACACAATCTGATTTCTGGTGTGGTTTGACCAAGGCAGAAGTTGGGGTTAGGGTTAGGGTCAGGGTTAGAATTAGTGATACCGTTAGGGTTATGGTCAGGTTTAGGGTTATGGTTAGGGTTAGTGATAGGGTTAGGTTTAGGGTTAGGGTTAGGGTTAAGGTTAGGGTTAGTGTTAGTGTTAGGGTTCCACACAGATCAGGGCAGAAGACAGTTTGAGTTAAAGTTGGGCTCAGGGTTAGGGTTGGAGTTAGGGTTAGGGTTAGGGTTTGGGTTAGGGTTAGACACAATGTGATTCCATGTGTGGTCTGACCAAGGTAGAAGAGAGTAAGGGTTAGGGATAGGGTTAGGGTTAGGGTAAGGGTTAAGGTTAAGGTTAGGGTTAGGGTCAGGGTTAGGGTTAAGGTTAGTTTTTAGGGTTAGGGTTAGAGTTAAGCTTAGGGTTAGGTTAGAGTTAGGGTTAGTGTTAGGGTAAGGGATAGGCTTAATGTTAGGGTTAGGGTTAGGGTTAGTGTTAGTGTGAGGGTTAAGGTTAGGGTTACGGTTTGGATTAGGGTTATGTGTAGACACAATGTGATTCCAGGTGTGATCTTTTCAAGGAAGAAGAGAATTGCTGTTACGGTTAGGGTGAGGGTTAGGGTCAGACGCAATGTGATTCCAGGTGTGGTCTAACCAAAGCAGAAGAGATTTGCTGTTAGGGTTAGTGTTAGGGTTAGGGGTACGGTTAGTGTTAGACACAATGTGATTCCAGGTGTTTCTGACCAAGGCAGAAGACAGTTAGATTTAGAATTAGGGTTAGCATTATGGTAAGACACAATGTGATTTCAGGTGTGGTCTGACCAAGGCAGAAGAGAGCTGGGGTTAGGGTTAGGGTTAGTGTTAGTGATAGAGTTAGGGTTAGGGTTAGGGTTAGGGTTAGACACCAAATGATTCCAGGTGTAGTCTGACAACGGCAGAAGAGATTTACTGTTAGGGTTAGGGATAGGGTTAGAAACAATGTGATACCAGGTGTGGTCTTTCCAAGGAAGAAGAGAATTTCTGTTACGGTTAGGGTGAGGGTTAGGGTCAGACAAAATGTGATTCCAGGTGTGGTCTAACCAAGGCCGAAGAGAGTTGCTGTTAGGCTTAGCGATAGTGTTAGGGGTACGGTTAGTGTTAGACACAATGTGATTCCAGGTGTTTCTGACCAAGGCAGAAGACTTTTAATTTTAGAATTAGGGTTAGCATTATGGTAAGACACAATGTGATTTCAGGTGTGGTCTGACCAAGGCAGAAGAGAGCTGGGGTTAGGGTTAGGGTTAGGGTTAGTGATAGAGTTAGGGTTAGGGTTAGCTTTAGGGTTAGGGTTAGACACCAAATGATTCCAGGTGCAGTCTGACGATGGCAAAAGAGATTTGCTGTTAGGGTTAGGGTTACGGTTAGATACAATATGATAACAGGTGTGGTCTTTCCAAGGAAGAAGAGAATTTCTGTTACGGTTAGGGTCAGACAAAATGTGATTCCAGGTGTGGTCTAACCAAGGCAGAAGGGAGTTGCTGTTAGGCTTAGCAATAGGGTTAGGGGTACGGTTAGTGTTAGACACAATATAAATCCAGGTGTTTCTGACCTAGGCAGAAGACAGTTAGATTTAGAATTAGGGTTAGCATTAGGTTAAGACACAATGGGATTTCAGGTGTGGTCTGACCAAGGCAGAAGAGAGCTGGGGTTAGGGTTGGGGTAAGGGTTAGGGTTAGGGTTAGGGTTAAGGTTAGGGTTAGTGTTAGGGTTAGGTTTAGTGTTAGGTTTAGGGTTAGGGTTAGGGTTAGGGTTAGGGTTAGGGTTAGGGTTAGAGTTAGGGTTCAACACAATGTGATTCCAGTTGTGGTCTGAGCAAGGCAGAAGAGAGTTGGGGTTAGGGTTAGGGTTAGGGTTTGGGTTAGGGTTAGGATTAGTGATAGGGTTTGTATTACGGTTAGGGTCAGGGTTAGAGTTATGGTTATGGTTAGTGATAGGGTTAGGATTAGGTTTAGGGTTAAGATTAGGGTTAGGGTTAGGGTTAGGGTTAGGGTGAGAGTTAAGGTTAGGGTTAGAGTTAGAGTTAGGGTTAGGGTAAGGGATTGGGTTAAGGTTAGGGTTCGGGTTAGGTTTAGGGTTAGGGTTAGGGTTAGGGTTAGAGTTAGGGTTAGGTTTAGAGTTAGTGTGAGGGTTAAAGTTAGAGTTAGGTTAGGGTTAGGGTTAGGGTTAGGTGTAGACACAGTGTGATTCCAGGTGTGATCTTTCCAAGGAAGAAGAGAATTGCTTTTACGGTTAGGGTGAGGGTTACTGTCAGACAAAATGTGATTCCAGGTTTGGTCTAACCAAGGCAGAAGAGAGTTGCTGTTAGGCTTAGCAATAGGGTTAGGGGTACGGTTAGTGTTAGACACAATGTGATTCCAGGTGTTTCTGACCAAGGCAGAAGACAGTTAGATTTAGAATTAGGGTTAGCATTAGGTTAAGACACAATGTGATTTCAGGTGTGGTCTGACCAAGGCAGAAGAGAGTTGGGGTTAGGGTTAGGATTAGGGTTTGGGTTAGGGTTAGGATTAGTGATAGGGTTTGGATTACGGTTAGGGTCAGGGTCAGGGTTAGGGTTATGGTTAGGGTTAGTGATAGGGTTAGGATTAGGGTTAGGGTTAAGATTAGGGTTAGGGTTAGTGTTAGGGTTAGGGTTAGGGTTAGTGTTAAGCTTAGGGTTAGAGTTAGAGTTAGGGTTAGGGTAAGGGATAGGGTTAAGGTTAGTGTAAGGGTTAGGGTTAGGGTTAGGGTTAGGTGTAGACACAATGTGATTCCAGGTGTGGTCTCTTCAAGGAAGAAGAGAATTGCTGGTACGGTTAGGGTGAGGGTTAGGGTCAGACACAATGTGATTCCAGGTGTGGTCTAACCAAGGCAGAAGAGAGTTGCTGTTAGGCTTAGCGATAGGGTTAGGGGTACGGTTAGTGTTAGACACAATGTGATTCCAGGTGTTTCTGACCAAGGCAGAAGACAGATTTAGAATTAGGGTTAGCATTAGGTTAAGACACAATGTGATTTCAGGTGTGGTCTGAACAAGGCAGAAGAGAGCTGGGGTTAGGGTAAGGGTTAGGGTTATGGTTAGGGTTAGTGATAGGGTTAGGATTAGGGTTAGGGTTAGGGTTAGTGTTAAGCTTAGGGTTAGAGTTAGAGTTAGGGTTAGGGTTAGGGTTAGGGCAAGGGATAGGGTTAAGGTTAGTGTTAGGGTTAGGGTTAGGGTTAGTGTTAAGCTTAGGGTTAGAGTTAGAGTTAGGGTTAGGGTTAGGGTAAGGGATAGGGTTAAGGTTAGTGTTAGGGTTAGGGTTAGGGTTAGGTGTAGACACAATGTGATTCCAGGTGTGGTCTCTTCAAGGAAGAGGAGAATTGCTGGTACGGTTAGGGTGAGGGTTAGGGTCAGACACAATGTGATTCCAGGTGTGGTCTAACCAAGGCAGAAGAGAGTTGCTGTTAGGCTTAGCGATAGGGTTAGGGGTACGGTTAGTGTTAGACACAATGTGATTCCAGGTGTTTCTGACCAAGGCAGAAGACAGATTTAGAATTAGGGTTAGCATTAGGTTAAGACACAATGTGATTTCAGGTGTGGTCTGAACAAGGCAGAAGAGAGCTGGGGTTAGGGTAAGGGTTAGGGTTGGGGTTAGGATTAGGGTTAGGGTTAGGGTTAAGGTTAGGGTTAGTGTTAGGGTTAGGTTTAGGGTTAGGTTTAGGTTTAGGGTTAGGGTTAGGGTTAGGTTTAGGTTTAGCGTTAGGTTTAGGGTTAGGGTTAGTGTTATGCTTAAGGTTAGGGTTAGGGTTAGGGTTAGGGTTCCACACATTGTGATTCCAGGTGTGGTCTGACCAAGGCAGAAGAGATTTAGGGTTAGGGTTTGGGTTAGCGTTAGGGTTAGACATAATGAAATTTTTGGTGTGGTGTGACCAAGGCACAAGAGAGCTGGGGTTAGAGTTAGGGTTAGCGATGAGATTCGTGATAAGGTTAGGGTTACTGTTAGTGTAAAGGTTAGGGTTAGCGTTAGGGTTAAGGTTAGGGTTAGGATTAGGGTTAGGGTTAGGGTTAGAGTTAGGGTTCAACACAATGTGATTCCAGGTGTGGTCTAAGCAAGGCAGAAGAGAGTTGGGGTTAGGGTTAGGGTCAGTGTTTGGGTTAGGGTTAGGATTAGTGATAGGGTTTAGATTACGGTTAGGGTTTGGGTTAGATTTATGGTTAGGGTTAGTGATAGGGTTAGGGTTAGGGTTAGGGTTAAGCTTAGGGTTAGGGTTAGGGTTAGGGTTAGAGTTAAGCTTAGGGTTAGAGTTAGAGTTAGGGGAAGGGTTAGGGTAAGGGATAGGGTTAAGGTTAGGGTTAGGATTAGGGTTAGGGTTAGGGTTAGGGTTAGTGTGAGGGTTAAGGTTAGGGTTAGTGTTAGGGTTAGGTGTAGACACAATGTGATTCCAGGTGTGATCTTTCCAAGGAAGAAGAGAATTGCTGTTACGGTTAGGGTGAGGGTTAGTGTGAGACAAAATGTGATTCCAGGTGTGGTCTAACCAAGGCAGAAGAGAGTTGCTGTTAGGGTTAGCGTTAGGGTTATTCACAATGTGATAACAGGTGTGGTCTTTCCAAGGAAGAAGAGAATTTCTGTTACGGTTAGGGTGAGGGTTAGGGTCAGACAAAATGTGATTCCAGGTTTGGTCTAACCAAGGTAGAAGAGAGTTGCTGTTAGGCTTAGCAATAGGGTTAGGGGTACGGTTAGTGTTAGACACAATGTGATTCCAGGTGTTTCTGACCAAGGCAGAAGACAGTTAGATTTAGAATTAGGGTTAGCATTAGGTTAAAACACAATGTGATTTCAGGTGTGGTCTGACCAAGGCAGAAGAGAGCTGGGGTTAGGGTTGGGGTTAGTGTTAGGGTTAGGGTTAAGGTTAGGGTTAGTGTTAGGGTTAGGTTTAGGGTTAGGTTTAGGTTTAGGGTTAGGGTTAGGGTTAGGGTTAGTGTTAGGGTTAGGGTTAAGGGTAGGGTTAGGATTAGGGTTAGGGTTAGGGTTAGGGTTAGAGTTAGGGTTCAACACAATGTGATTCCAGGTGTGGTCTGAGCAAGGCAGAAGAGAGTTGGGGTTAGGGTTAGGGTTAGGGTTTGGGTTAGGGTTAGGATTAGTGATAGGGTTTGGATTACGGTTTGGGTCAGGGTCAGGGTTAGGGTTATGGTTAGGGTTAGTGATAGGGTTAGGATTAGGGTTAGGGTTAAGATTAGGGTTAGGGTTAGTGTTAGGGTTAGGGTTAGGGTTAGTGTTAAGCTTAGGGTTAGAGTTAGAGTTAGGGTTAGGGTTAGGGTAAGGGATAGGGTTAAGGTTAGTGTTAGGGTTAGGGTTAGGTGTAGACACAATGTGATTCCAGGTGTGGCCTCTTCAAGGAAGAAGAGAATTGCTGTTATGGTTACGGTGAGGGTTAGGGTCAGACACAATGTGATTCCAGGTGTGGTCTAACCAAGGCAGAAGAGAGTTGCTGTTAGGCTTAGCGATAGGGTTAGGGGTACGGTTAGTGTTAGACACAATGTGATTCCAGGTGTTTCTGACCAAGGCAGAAGACAGATTTAGAATTAGGGTTAGCATTAGGTTAAAACACAATGTGATTTCAGGTGTGGTCTGAACAAGGCAGAAGAGAGCTGGGGTTAGGGTAAGGGTTAGGGTTGGGGTTAGGATTAGGATTAGGGTTAGGGTTAAGGTTAGGGTTAGTGTGAGGGTTAGGTTTAGGGTTAGGTTTAGGTTTAGGGTTAGGGTTAGGGTTAGGGTTAGGTTTAGGTTTAGCGTTAGGTTTAGGGTTAGGGTTAGTGTTATGCTTAAGGTTAGGGTTAGGGTTAGGGTTAGGGTTAGGGTTAGGGTTAGGGTTAGGGTTAGGGTTAGAGTTAGGGTTCAACACAATGTGATTCCAGGTGTGGTCTGAGCAAGGCAGAAGAGAGTTGGGGTTAGGGTTAGGGTCAGTGTTTGGGTTAGGGTTAGGATTAGTGATAGGGTTTAGATTACGGTTAGGGTCTGGGTTAGGGTTATGGTTAGGATTAGTGATAGGGTTAGGATTAGGGTTAGGGTTAAGATTAGGGTTAGGGTTAGGGTTAGGGTTAGAGTTAAGCTTAGGGTTAGAGTTAGAGTTAGGGGAAGGGTTAGGGTAAGGGATAGGGTTAAGGTTAGGATTAGGCTTAGGGTTAGGGTTAGGGTTAGTGTGAGGGTTAAGGTTAGGGTTAGGGTTAGGGTTAGGTGTAGACACAATGTGATTCCAGGTGTGATCTTTCCAAGGAAGAAGAGAATTGCTGTTACGGTTAGGGTGAGGGTTAGTGTGAGACAAAATGTGATTCCAGGTGTGGTCTAACCAAGGCAGAAGAGAGTTGCTGTTAGGGTTAGCGTTAGGGTTAGGGGTACAATGTGATTCCAGGTGTTTCTGACCAAGGCAGAAGACTTTTAGATTTAGAATTAGGGTTAGCATTATGGTAAGACACAATGTGATTTCAGGTGTGGTCTGACTAAGGCCGAAGAGAGCTTGGGTTAGGGTTAGGGTTAGTGATAGAGTTAGGGTTAGGGTTAGGTTTAGGGTTAGCGTTAGACATGAAATGATTCCAGGTGTAGTCTGACGATGGCAGAAGAAAATTGCTGTTAGGGTTAGGGTTAGGGTTAGATACAATCTGATAACAGGTGTGGTCTTTCCAAGGAAGAAGAGAATTTCTGTTACTGTTAGGGTGAGGGTTAGGGTCAGACAAAATGTGATTCCAGGTGTGGTCTAACCAAGGCAGAAGAGAGTTGCTGTTAGGCTTAGCAATAGGGTTAGGGGTACGGTTAGTGTTAGACACAATATAATTCCAGGTGTTTCTGACCAAGGCAGAAGACAGTTAGATTTAGAATTAGGGTTAGCATTAGGTTAAGACACAATGTGATTTCAGGTGTGGTCTGACCAAGGCAGAAGAGAGTTGGGGTTAGGGTTGGGGTAAGGGTTAGGGTTAGGGTTAAGGTTAGGGTTAGTGTTAGGGTTAGGTTTAGTGTTAGGTTTAGGGTTAGGGTTAGGGTTAGGGTTAGGGTTACGGTTAGAGTTAGGGTTCAACACAATGTGATTCCAGTTGTAGTCTGAGCAAGGCAGAAGAGAGTTGGGGTTAGGGTTAGGGTTTGGGTTAGGGTTAGGATTAGTGATAGGGTTTGGATTACGGTTAGGGTCAGGGTTAGGGTTATGGTTATGGTTAGTGATAGGATTAGGATTAGGTTTAGGGTTAAGATTAGGGTTAGTGTTAGAGTTAAGGTTAGGGTTAGAATTAGAGTTAGGGTTAGGGTTAGGGTAAGGGATAGGGTTAAGGTTAGGGTTCGGGTTAGGTTTAGGGTTAGGGTTAGGGTTAGGGTTAGAGTTAGGGTTAGGGTTAGGGTTAGTGTGAGGGTTAAGGTTAGAGTTAGGTTAGGGTTAGGGTTAGGGTTAGGTGTAGACACAGTGTGATTCCAGGTGTGATTTTTCCAAGGAAGAAGAGAATTGCTGTTACGGTTAGGGTGAGGGTTAGGGTCAGACACAATGTGATTTCAGGTGTGGTCTGACTAAGGCAGAAGAGAGCTGGGGTTAGGGTTAGGGTTAGTGATAGAGTTAGGGTTAGGGTTAGGTTTAGGGTTATGGTTAGACACCAAATGATTCCAGGTGTAGTCTGATGACGGCAGAAGAGATTTGCTGTTAGGATTAGGGTTAGGGTTAGGGTTAAGGTTAGGGTTAGTGTTAGGGTTAGGTTTAGGGTTAGGTTTAGGGTTAGGGTTAAGGTTAGGGTTAGTGTTAGGGTTAGGTTTAGGGTTAGGGTCATGGTTAGGGTTAGGGTTTGGGTTAGGATTAGGGTTAGTGTTAGGGTTAGAGTTAGGGTTTGGGTTAGTGTGAGGGTTAAGGTTAGGGTTACGGTTAGGGTTTGAGTTAGGGTTCAACACAATGTGATTCCAGGTGTGGTCTGAGCAAGTTGAAGAGAGTTGGGGTTAGGGTGAGGGTTAGGGTCAGACATAATGTGAATCTAGGTGTGGTCTAACCAAGGCAGAAGAGAGTTGCTGTTAGGGTTAGCGTTATGGTTAGGGGTACGGTTAGTGTTAGACACAATGTGGTTCCATTTGTTTCTGACCAAGGCAGAAGACAGTTAGATTTAGAATTAGGGTTAGCATTATGGTAAGACACAATGTGATATCAGGTGTGGTCTGACCAAGGCAGAAGAGAGCTGGGGTTAGGGTTAGGGTTATGGTTAGTAATAGAGTTAGGGTTAGGGTTAGGTTTGGGGTTAGGGTTAGACACCAAATGATTCCAGGAGTAGTCTGACGACGGCAGAAGAGATTTGCGGTTAGGGTTAGGGTTAGGGTTATACACAATGTGATAACAGGTGTGGTCTTTCCAAGGAAGAAGAGAATTTCTGTTACGGTTAGGGTGAGGGTTAGGGTCAGACAAAATGTGATTCCAGGTGTGGTCTAACCAAGGCAGAAGAGAGTTGCATTTAGGCTTAGCAATAGGGTTCGGGGTACGGTTAGTGTTAGACACAATGTGATTCCAGGTGTTTCTGACCAAGGCAGAAGACAGTTAGATTTAGAATTAAGGTTAGCATTAGGTTAAGACACAATGTGATTTCAGGTGTGGTCTGACCAAGGCAGAAGAGAGCTGGGGTTAGGGTTGGGGTTAGGGTTAGGGTTAAGGTTAGGGTTAGGTTTAGGGTTAGGGTTAGGGTTAGGGTTAGGGTTAGGGTTACGGTTAAGGTTACGGTTAGGAGTAGGGTTAGGGTTAGAGTTAGGGTTCAACACAATGTGATTCCAGGTGTGGTCTGAACAAGGCAGAAGAGAGTTGGAGTTAGGGTTAGGGTTAGGGTTTGGGTTAGGATTAGTGATAGGGTTTGGATTACGGTTAGGGTCAGGGTTAGGGTTATGGTTAGGGTTAGTGATAGGATTAGGGTAAGGGTTAAGATTATGGTTAGGGTTAGGGTTAGGGTTAGGGTTAGAGTTAAGCTTAGGGTTAGAGTAGGAGTTAGGGTTAAGGTTAGGGTAAGGGATAGGGTTAAGGTTAGGGTTCGGGTTAGGGTTAGGGTTAGGGTTAGGGTTAGGGTTAGAGTTAGGGTTAGGGTTAGGGTTAGTGTGAGGGTTAAGGTTAGGGTTAGGGTTAGGGTTAGGTGTAGACACAGTGTGATTCCAGGTGTGATCTTTCCAAGGAAGAAGAGAATTGCTGTTACGGTTAGGGTGAGGGTTAGGATCAGACACAATGTGATTCCAGGTGTGGTCTAACCAAGGCCGAAGAGAGTTGCTGTTAGGGTTAGCGTTAGGGTTAGGGGTACGGTTATTGTTAGACACAATGTGATTCCATGTGTTTCTGACCAATGCAGAAGACAGTTAGATTTAGAATTAGGGTTAGCATTAGGTTAAGACACAATGTGATTTCAGGTGTGGTCTGACCAAGGCAGAAGAGAGCTGGGGTTAGGTTTGGGGTAAGGGTTAGGGTTAGGGTTAAGGTTAGGGTTAGTGTTAGGGTTAGGTTTAGTGTTAGGTTTAAGGTTAGGGTTAGAGTTAGGGTTAGGGTTAGGGTTAGTGTGAGGGTTAAGGTTAGAGTTAGGTTAGGGTTAGGGTTAGGGTTAGGTGTAGACACAGTGTGATTCCAGGTGTGATTTTTCCAAGGAAGAAGAGAATTGCTGTTACGGTTAGGGTGAGGGTTAGGGTCATACACAATGTGATTTCAGGTGTGGTCTGACTAAGGCAGAAGAGAGCTGGGGTTAGGGTTAGGGTTAGTGATAGAGTTAGGGTTAGGGTTAGGTTTAGGGTTATGGTTAGACACCAAATGATTCCAGGTGTAGTCTGATGACGGCAGAAGAGATTTGCTGTTAGGATTAGGGTTAGGGTTAGGGTTAAGGTTAGGGTTAGTGTTAGAGTTAGGTTTAGGGTTAGGTTTAGGGTTAGGGTTAAGGTTAGGGTTAGTGTTAGGTTTAGGGTTAGGTTTAGGGTTAGGTTTAGGGTAAGGGTCATGGTTAGGGTTAGGGTTAGGGTTTGGGTTAGGATTAGGGTTAGTGTTAGGGTTAGAGTTAGGGTTAGGGTTAGTGTGAGGGTTAAGGTTAGGGTTACGGTTAGGGTTTGAGTTAGGGTTCAACACAATGTGATTCCAGGTGTGGTCTGAGCAAGTTGAAGAGAGTTGGGGTTAGGGTGAGGGTTAGGGTCAGACACAATGTGAATCTAGGTGTGGTCTAACCAAGGCAGAAGAGAGTTGCTGTTAGGGTTAGCGTTATGGTTAGGGGTACGGTTAGTGTTAGACACAATGTGGTTCCATTTGTTTCTGACCAAGGCAGAAGACAGTTAGATTTAGAATTAGGGTTAGCATTAGGGTAAGACACAATGTGATATCAGGTGTGGTCTGACCAAGGCAGAAGAGAGCTGGGGTTAGGGTTAGGGTTATGGTTAGTAATAGAGTTAGGGTTAGGGTTAGGTTTGGGGTTAGGGTTAGACACCAAATGATTCCAGGAGTAGTCTGACGACGGCAGAAGAGATTTGCGGTTAGGGTTAGGGTTAGGGTTATACACAATGTGATAACAGGTGTGGTCTTTCCAAGGAAGAAGAGAATTTCTGTTACGGTTAGGGTGAGGGTTAGGGTCAGACAAAATGTGATTCCAGGTGTGGTCTAACCAAGGCAGAAGAGAGTTGCATTTAGGCTTAGCAATAGGGTTCGGGGTACGGTTAGTGTTAGACACAATGTGATTCCAGGTGTTTCTGACCAAGGCAGAAGACAGTTAGATTTAGAATTAAGGTTAGCATTAGGTTAAGACACAATGTGATTTCAGGTGTGGTCTGACCAAGGCAGAAGAGAGCTGGGGTTAGGGTTGGGGTTAGGGTTAGGGTTAAGGTTAGGGTTAGGTTTAGGGTTAGGGTTAGGGTTAGGGTTAGGGTTACGGTTAAGGTTAGGGTTAGGAGTAGGGTTAGGGTTAGAGTTAGAGTTAGGGTTCAACACTATGTGATTCCAGGTGTGGTCTGAACAAGGCAGAAGAGAGTTGGGGTTAGGGTTAGGGTTAGGGTTTGGGTTAGGATTAGTGATAGGGTTTAGATTACGGTTAGGGTCAGGGTTAGGGTTATGGTTAGGGTTAGTGATAGGATTAGGGTAAGGGTTAAGATTATGGTTAGGGTTAGGGTTAGGGTTAGAGTTAAGCTTAGGGTTAGAGTTAGAGTTAGGGTTAAGGTTAGGGTAAGGGATAGGGTTAAGGTTAGGGTTCGGGTTAGGGTTAGGGTTAGGGTTAGGGTTAGAGTTAGGGTTAGGGTTAGGGTTAGTGTGAGGGTTAAGGTTAGGGTTAGGGTTAGGGTTAGGTGTAGACACAGTGTGATTCCAGGTGTGATCTTTCCAAGGAAGAAGAGAATTGCTGTTACGGTTAGGGTGAGGGTTAGGGTCAGACACAATGTGATTCCAGGTGTGGTCTAACCAAGGCCGAAGAGAGTTGCTGTTAGGGTTAGCGTTAGGGTTAGGGGTACGGTTATTGTTAGACACAATGTGATTCCATGTGTTTCTGACCAATGCAGAAGACAGTTAGATTTAGAATTAGGGTTAGCATTATGGTAAGACACAATGTGATTTCAGGTGTGGTCTGACTAAGGCAGAAGAGAGCTTGGGTTAGGGTTAGGGTTAGTGATAGAGTTAGGGTTAGGGTTAGGGTTAGCGTTAGGGTTAGACACGAAATGATTCCAGGTGTAGTCTGACGATGGCAGAAGAGATTTGCTGTTAGGGTTAGGGTTAGGGTTAGATACAATGTGATAACAGGTGTGGTCTTTCCAAGGAAGAATAGAATTTCTGTTACGGTTAGGGTGAGGGTTAGGGTCAGACAAAATGTGATTCCAGGTGTGGTCTAACCAAGGCAGAAGAGAGTTGCTGTTAGGCTTAGCAATAGGGTTAGGGGTACGGTTAGTGTTAGACACAATATAATTCCAGGTGTTCCTGACCAAGGCAGAAGACAGTTAGATTTAGAATTAGGGTTACCATTAGGTTAAGACACAATGTGATTTCAGGTGTGGTCTGACCAAGGCAGAAGAGAGCTGGGGTTAGGTTTGGGCTAAGGGTTAGGGTTAGGGTTAAGGTTAGGGTTAGTGTTAGGGTTAGGTTTAGTGTTAGGTTTAGGGTTAGGGTTAGGGTTAGGGTTACGGTTAGAGTTAGGTTTCAACACAATGTGATTCCAGTTGTGGTCTGAGCAAGGCAGAAGAGAGTTGGGGTTAGGGTTAAGGTTAGGGTTAGGGTTAGGGTTTGGGTTAGGGTTAGGATTAGTGATAGGGTTTAGATTACGGTTAGGGTCAGGGTTAGGGTTATGGTTATGGTTAGTGATAGGATTAGGATTAGGTTTAGGGTTAAGATTAGGGTTAGGGTTAGAGTTAAGGTTAGGGTTAGAATTAGGGTTACGGTTAGGGTAAGGGATAGGGTTAAGGTTAGGGTTCGGGTTAGGTTTAGGGTTAGGGTTAGGGTTAGGGTTAGAGTTAGGGTTAGGGTTAGGGTTAGTGTGAGGGTTAAGGTTAGAGGTAGGTTAGGGTTAGGGTTAGGGTTAGGTGTAGACACAATGTGATTCCAGGTGTGGTCTTTCCAAGGAAGAAGAGAATTTCTGTTACGGTTAGGGTGAGGGTTAGGGTCAGACAAAATGTGATTCCAGGTGTGGTCTAACCAAGGCAGAAGAGAGTTGCTGTTAGGCTTAGCAATAGGGTTAGGGGTACGGTTAGTGTTAGACACAATATAATTCCAGGTGTTCCTGACCAAGGCAGAAGACAGTTAGATTTAGAATTAGGGTTAGCATTAGGTTAAGACACAATGTGATTTCAGGTGTGGTCTGACCAAGGCAGAAGAGAGCTGGGGTTAGGGTTGGGGTAAGGTTTAGGGTTAGGGTTAAGGTTAGGGTTAGTGTTAGCGTTAGGTTTAGTGTTAGGTTTAGGGTTAGGGTTAGGGTTAGGGTTAGGGTTAGGGTTACGGTTAGAGTTAGGGTTCAACACAATGTGATTCCAGTTGTGGTCTGAGCAAGGCAGAAGAGAGTTGGGGTTAGGGTTAGGGTTAGGGTTTGGGTTAGGGTTAGGATTAGTGATAGGGTTTGGATTACGGTTAGGGTCAGGGTTAGGGTTATGGTTATGGTTAGTGATAGGATTAGGATTAGGTTTAGGGTTAAGATAAGGGTTAGGGTTAGTTAAGTTTAGGGTTAGAATTAGAGTTAGGGTTAGGGTTAGGGTAAGGGATAGGGTTAAGTTTAGGGTTCGGGTTAGGTTCAGGGTTAGGGTTAGGGTTAGGGTTAGAGTTAGGGTTAGGGTTAGGGTTAGTGTGAGGGTTAAGGTTAGAGTTAGGTTAGGGTTAGGGTTAGGGTTAGGTGTAGACACAGTGTGATTCCAGGTGTGATCTTTCCAAGGAAGAAGAGAATTGCTGTTACGGTTAGGGTGAGGGTTAGGGTCAGACACAATGTGATTCCAGGTGTGGTCTAACCAAGGCCGAAGAGAGTTGCTGTTAGGCTTAGCGATAGTGTTAGGGGTACGGTTAGTGTTAGACACAATGTGATTCCAGGTGTTTCTGACCAAGGCAGAAGACAGTTCGATTTAGAATTAGGGTTAGCATTAGGTTAAGACACAATGTGATTTTAGGTGTGGACTGACCAATGCAGAAGATAGCTGGGGTTAGGGTAAGGGTTAGGATTGAGGTTAGGGTTAGGGTTAGGGTTAAGGTTCGGGTTAGTGTTAGGGTTAGGTTTAGGGTTAGGGTTAGTGTTAGTGTTAGGGTTAGGTTTAGCGTTAGGTTTAGGGTTAGGTTTAGGGTTAGGGTTAAGGTTAGGGTTAGGGTTAGGGTTTTACACATTGTGATTCCAGGTGTGGTCAGACCAACGCAGAAGAGAGTTAGGGTTAGGGTTCGGGTTAGACATAATGAAATTTTAGGTGTGGTGTGACGAAGGCAGAAGCTAGCTGGGGTTAGAGTTAGGGTTAGAGATGAAATTCGTGATAAGGTTAGGGTTACTGTTAGGGTAAAGGTTAGGGTTAGCGTTAGGGTTAAGGTTAGGGTTAGGATTAGGGTTAGGGTTAGGGTTAGGGTTAGAGTTAGGGTTCAACACAATGTGATTCCAGGTGTGGTCTGAGCAAGACAGAAGTGAGTTGGGGTTACGGTTAGGGTTAGGGTTTGGGTTAGGGTTAGGATTAGTGATAGGGTTTGGATTACGGTTAGGGTCAGGGTCAGGGTTAGGGTTATGGTTAGGGTTAGTGATAGGGTTAGGATTAGGTTTAGGGTTAAGATTAGGGTTAGGGTTAGTGTTAAGGTTAGGGTTAGGTTTAGTGTTAAGCTTAGGGTTAGAGTTAGAGTTAGGGTTAGGGTTAGGGTAAGGGATAGGGTTAAGGTTATGGTTAGGGTTAGGGTTAGGGTTAGGGTTAGGGTTAGGGTTAAGGTTAGGGTTAGGGTTAGGGTTAGGGTTAGGTGTAGACACAATGTGATTCCAGGTGTGATCTTTCCAAGGAAGAAGAGAATTGCTGTTACGGTTAGGGTGAGGGTTAGGGTGAGACAAAATGTGATTCCAGGTGTGGTCTAACCAAGGCAGAAGAGAGTTGCTGTTAGGCTTAGCAATAGGGTTAGGGGTACGGTTAGTGTTAGATACAATGTGATTCCAGGTGTTTCTGACCAAGGCAGAAGACAGTTAGATTTAGAATTAGGGTTAGCATTATGGTAAGACACAATGTGATTTCAGGTGTGGTCTGACCAAGGCAGAAGAGAGCTGGGGTTAGGGTTAGGGTTAGGGTTAGTGATAGAGTTAGGATTAGCGTTAGGTTTAGGGTTAGGGTTAGACACCAAATGATTCCAGGTGTAGTCTGATGACGGCAGAAGAGATTTACTGTTAGGGTTAGGGTTAGACACAATGTAATACCAGGTGTGGTCTTTCTAAGGAAGAAGAGAATTTCTGTTACGGTTAGGGTGAGGGTTAGGGTCAGACCAAATGTGATCCAGGTGTGGTCTAACCAAGGCCGAAGAGAGTTGCTGTTAGGCTTAGCGATAGTGTTAGGGGTACAGTTAGAGTTAGACACAATGTGATTCCAGGTGTTTCTGACCAAGGCAGAAGACAGTTAGATTTAGAATTAGGGTTAGCATTAGGTTAAGACACAATGTGATTTCAGGTGTGGTCTGACCAATGCAGAAGATAGCTGGGGTTAGGGTAAGGGTTAGGGTTGAGGTTAGGGTTAGGGTTAGGGTTAGGGTTAAGGTTAGGGTTAGTGTTAGGGTTATGTTTAGGGTTAGGGTTAGGGTTAGGTTTAGCGTTAGGGTTAGGGTTAGGGTTAGGGTTAAGGTTAGGGTTAGGGTTAGGGTTAGGGTTAGGGTTAGGGTTAGGGTTTGACACATTGTGATTCCAGGTGTGGTCAGAGCAAGGCAGAAGAGAGTTAGGGTTAGGGTTCGGGTTAGCGTTAGGGTTAGACATAATGAAATTTTAGGTGTGGTGTGACCATGGCAGAAGAGAGCTGGGGTTAGAGTTAGGGTTAGAGATGAGATTCGTGATAAGGTTAGGGTTACTGTTAGGGCAAAGGTTAGGGTTAGCGTTAGGGTTAAGGTTAGGGTTAGGATTAGGGTTAGGGTTAGAGTTAGAGTTAGAGTTAGAGTTAGGGTTCAACACAATGTGATTCCAGGTGTGGTCTGAGCAAGGCAGAAGTGAGTTGGGGTTTGGATTACGGTTAGGGTCAGGGTCAGGGTTAGGGTTATGGTTAGGGTTAGTGATAGGGTTAGGATTAGGGTTAGGGTTAAGATTAGGGTTAGGGTTAGGGTTAGGGTTAGGGTTAGTGTTAAGCTTAGGGTTAGAGTTAGAGTTAGGGTTCGGGTTAGGGTAAGGGATAGGGTTAAGGTTAGTGTTAGGGTTAGGGTTAGCGTTATGGTTAGGGTTAGGTGTAGACACAATGTGATAACAGGTGTGGTCTCTTCAAGGAAGAAGAGAATTGCTGTTACGGTTAGGGTGAGGGTTAGGGTCAGACAAAATGTGATTCCAGGTGTGGTCTAACCAAGGCAGAAGAGAGTTGCTGTTAGGCTTAGCGATAGGGTTAGGGGTACGGTTAGTGTTAGACACAATGTGATTCCAGGTGTTTCTGACCAAGGCAGAAGACAGATTTAGAATTAGGGTTAGCATTAGGTTAAGACACAATGTGATTTCAGGTGTGGTCTGAACAAGGCAGAAGAGAGCTGGGGTTAGGGTAAGGGTTAAAGTTGGGGTTAGGATTAGGGTTAGTGTTAGGGTTAAGGTTAGGGTTAGTGTTAGGGTTAGGTTTAGGGTTAGGTTTAGGTTTAGGTTTAGGGTTAGGATTAGGGTTAGGTTTAGGTTTAGGTTTAGCGTTAGGTTTAGGGTTAGGGTTAGTGTTATGCTTAAGGTTAGGGTTAGGGTTAGGGTTAGGGTTAGGGTTAGGGTTAGGGTTAGGGTTGCACACATTGTGATTCCCGGTGTGGTCTGACCAAGGCAGAAGAGATTTAGGGTTCGGGTTAGCGTTAGGGTTAGATATAATGAAATTTTTGGTGTGGTGTGACCAAGGCACAAGAGAGCTGGGGTTAGAGTTAGGGTTAGCGATGAGATTCGTGATAAGGTTAGGGTTACTGTTAGGGTAAAGTTTAGGGTTAGTGTTAGGGTTAGTGATAGCGTTAGGATTAGGGTTAGGGTTAAGATTAGGGTTAGGGTTAGGGTTTGGGTTAGGGTTAAGGTTAGGGTTAGTGTTAGGGTTAGGTTTAGTGTTAGGTTTAGGGTTAGGGTTAGAGTTAGGGTTAGGGTTACGGTTAGAGTTAGGGTTCAACACAATGTGATTCCAGTTGTGGTCTGAGCAAGGCAGAAGAGAGTTGGGGTTAGGGAAGGGTTAGGGTTAGGGTTAGAGTTAGAGTTAGGGTTCAACACAATCTGATTCCAGGTGTGGTCTGAGCAAGGCAGAAGTGAGTTGGGGTTAGGGTTAGGGTTAGGGTTTGGGTTAGGGTTAGCATTAGTGATAGGGTTTGGATTACGGTTTTGGTCAGGGTCAGGGTTAGGGTTATGGTTAGGGTTAGTGATAGGGTTAGGATTAGGTTTAGGGTTAAGATTAGGGTTAGGGTTAGTGTTAGGGTTAGGGTTAGGGTTAGTGTTAAGCTTAGGGTTAGAGTTAGAGTTAGGGTTAGGGTTAGGGTAAGGGATAGGGTTAAGGTTAGTGTTAGTTTTAGGGGTAGGGTTAGGGTTAGGGTCAGGGTTAGGTGTAGACACAATGTGATTCCAGGTGTGGTCTCTTCAAGGAAGAAGAGAATTGTTGTTACGGTTAGGGTGAGGGTTAGGGTCAGACACAATGTGATTCCAGGTGTGGTCTAACCAAGGGAGAAGAGAGTTGCTGTTAGGCTTAGCGATAGGGTTAGGGGTACGGTTAGTGTTAGACACAATGTGATTCCAGGTGTTTCTGACCAAGGCAGAAGACAGATTTAGAATTAGGGTTAGCATTTGGTTAAGACACAATGTGATTTCAGGTGTGGTCTGAACAAGGCAGAAGAGAGCTGGGGTTAGGGTAAGGGTTAGGGGTGGGGTTAGGATTAGGGTTAGGGTTAGGGTTAAGGTTAGGGTTAGTGTTAGGGTTAGGTTTAGGTTTAGGTTTAGGGTTAGGGTTAGGGTTAGGGTTAGGTTTAGGTTTAGCGTTAGGTTTAGGGTTAGGGTTAGTGTTATGCTTAAGGTTAGGGTTAGGGTTAGGGTTAGGGTTAGGGTTAGGGTTAGGGTTCCACACATTGTGATTCCCGGTGTGGTCTGACCAAGGCAGAAGAGATTTAGGGTTAGGGTTTGGGTTAGCGTTAGGTTTAGATATAATGAAATTTTTGGTGTGGTGTGACCAAGGCACAAGGGAGCTGGGGTTAGAGTTAGGGTTAGCGATGAGATTCGTGATAAGGTTAGGGTTACTGTTAGGGTAAAGTTTAGGGTTAGCGTTATGGTTAAGGTTAGGGTTAGGATTAGGGTTAGGGTTAGGGTTAGAGTTAGGGTTCAACACAATGTGATTCCAGGTGTGGTCTGAGCAAGGCAGAAGAGAGTTGGGGTTAGGGTTAGGGTCAGTGTTTGGGTTAGGGTTAGGATTAGTGATAGGGTTTAGATTACGGTTAGGGTTTGGGTTAGGATTATGGTTAGGGTTAGTGATAGGGTTAGGATTAGGGTTAGGGTTAAGATTAGGGTTAGGGTTAGGGTTAGGGTTAGGGTTAGGGTTAGGGTTACGGTTAGGTTTAGGGTTAAGGTTAGGGTTAGTGTTAGGGTTAGGTTTAGTGTTAGGTTTAGGGTTAGGGTTATGGTTAGGGTTAGGGTTACGGTTAGAGTTAGGGTTCAACACAATGTGATTCCAGTTCTTTTCTGAGCAAGGCAGAAGAGAGTGGGGTTAGGGTTAGGGTTAGGGTTTGGGTTAGGGTTAGGATTAGTGATAGGGTTTGGATTACGGTTAGGGTCAGGGTTAGGGTTATGGTTAGGGTTAGTGATAGGGTTAGGATTAGGTTTAGGGTTAAGATTAGGGTTAGGGTTAGGGTTAGGGTTAGAGTTAAGTAAGATTTAGAGAAGAGGGTTAGAGTTAGAGTTAGGGTAAGGGATACGGTTAAGGTTAGGGTTCGGGTCAGGTTTAGGGTTAGAGTTAGGGTTAGAGTTAGGGTTAGAGTTAGGGTTAGTGTGAGGGTTAAGGTTAGAGTTAGGTTAGGGTTAGGGTTAGGGTTAGGTGTAGACACAGTGTGATTCCAGGTGTGATCTTTCCAAGGAAGAAGAGAATTGCTGTTACGGTTAGGGTGAGGGTTAGGGTCAGACACAATGTGAATCCAGGTGTGGTCTAACCAAGGCAGAAGAGAGTTGCTGTTAGGGTTAGCGTTAGGGTTAGGGGTACGGTTAGTGTTAGACGCAATGTGATTCCATGTGTTTCTGACCAAGGCAGAAGACAGTTAGATTTAGGATTAGGGTTAGCATTAGGGTAAGACACAATGTGATTTCAGGTGTGGTCTGACCAAGGCAGAAGAGAGCTGGGGTTAGGGTTAGGGTTAGGGTTAGTAATAGAGTTAGGGTTAGGGTTAGGTTTAGGGTTAGGGTTAGACACCAAATGATTCCAGGTGTAGTCTGACGACGGCAGAAGAGATTTGCTGTTAGGGTTAGCGTTAGGGTTAGACACAATGTGATAACAGGTGTGGTCTTTCCAAGGAAGAAGAGAATTTCTGTTATGGTTAGGGTGAGGGTTAGGGTCAGACAAAATGTGATTCCAGGTGTTGTCTAACAAAGGCAGAAGAGAGTTGCTGTTAGGCTTAGCAATAGGGTTAGGGGTACGGTTAGTGTTAGACACAATGTGATTCCAGGTGTTTCTGACCAAGGCAGAAGACAGATTTAGAATTAGGGTTAGCATTAGGTTAAGACACAATGTGATTTCAGGTGTGGTCTGACCAAGGCAGAAGAGAGCTGGGGTTAGGGTTGGGGTTAGGGGTAGGGTTAGGGTTAAGGTTAGGGTTAGTGTTATGGTTAGGTTTAGGGTTAGGTTTAGGTTTAGTGTTAGGGTTAGGGTTAGGGTTAGGGTTAGGGTTAGGTTTAGGGTTAGGTTTAGGGTTAGGGTTAGGGTCAGGGTTAAGGGTAGGGTTAGGATTAGGGTTAGGGTTAGGGTTAGGGTTAGAGTTAGGGTTCAACACGATGTGATTCCACGTGTGGTCTGAGCAAGGCAGAAGATAGATGGGGTTAGGGTTAGGGTTAGGGTTTGGGTTAGGGTTAGGATTATTGATAGGGTTTGGATTACGGTTAGGGTCAGGGTTAGGGTTATGGTTAGGGTTAGCATTAGGTTAAGACACAATGTCATTTCAGGTGTGGTCTGACCAAGGCAGAAGAGAGCTGGGGTTAGGGTTGGGGTTAGGGTTAGGGTTAGGGTTAGGGTTAAGGTTAGGGTTAGTGTTAGTGTTAGGTTTAGGGTTAGGTTTAGGGTTAGGGTTAGGGTTAGGGTTAGGGTTAGGGTTAGGGTTAGGGTTAGGGTTAGGGTTAGGTTTAGCTTTAGGGTTAGGGTTAAGGTTAGGGTTAGGATTAGGGATAGGGTTAGGGTTAGAGTTAGGGTTCAACACAATGTGATTCCAGGTGTGGTCTGAGCAAGGCAGAAGAGAGTTGGGGTTAGGGTTAGGGTTAGGGTTTGGATTACGGGTAGGGTCAGGGTTAGGATTATGGTTAGGGTTAGTGATAGGGTTAGGATTAGGGTTAGGGTTAAGATTAGGGTTAGGGTTAGGGTTAGGGTTAGAGTTAAGCTTAGGGTTAGAGTTAGAGTTAGGGTTAGGGTTAGGGTAAGCGATAGGGTTAAGGTTAGGATTAAGTTTAGGGTTAGAGTTAGAGTTAGGGTTAGGGTTAAGCTTAGGGTTAGAGTTAGAGTTAGGGTTAGGCTTAGGGTAAGCGATAGGGTTAAGGTTAGGGTTAGGGTTAGGGTTAGGGTTAGAGTTAGGGTTAGTGTGAGGGTTAAGGTTAGGGTTAGGTTTAGGTTTAGGGTTAGGGTTAGGTGTAGACACAGTGTGATTCCAGGTGTGATCTTTCCAAGGAAGAAGAGAATTGCTGTTACGGTTAGGGTGAGGGTTAGTGTCAGACACAATGTGAATCCAGGTGTGGTCTAACCAAGGCAGAAGGGAGTTGCTGTTAGGGTTAGCGTTAGGGTTAGTGGTATGGTTAGCGTTAGACACAATGTGATTCCATGTCTTTCTGACCAAGGCAGAAGACAGTTAGATTTAGAATTAGGGTTAGCATTATGGTAAGACACAATGTGATTTCAGGTGTGGTCTAACCAAGGCAGAAGAGAGCTGGGGTTAGGGTTAGGGTTAGGGTTAGTGATAGAGTTTCGGTTAGGGTTAGGTTTAGGGTTAGGGTTAGACACCAAATGATTCCAGGTGTAGTCTGACGATGGTAGAAGAGATTTGCGGTTAGGGTTAGGGTTAGGGTTAGACACAATGTGATAAGAGGTGTGGTCTTTCCAAGGAAGAAGAGAATTTCTGTGAAGGTTAGGGTGCGGGTTAGGGTCAGACAAAATGTGATTCCAGGTGTTTCTGACCAAGGCAGAAGACAGTTAGATTTAGAATTAGGGTTAGCATTAGGTTAAGACACAATGTGATTTCAGGTGTGGTCTGACCAAGGCAGAAGAGAGCTGGGGTTAGGGTTAGGGTTAGGGTTAGGGTTAAGGTTAGGGTTAGGGTTAGGGTTAGGTTTAGGGTTAGGTTTAGGTTTAGGGTTAGGGTTAGAGTTAGAGTTAGGGTTCAACACAATCTGATTCCAGGTGTGGTCTGAGCAAGGCAGAAGTGAGTTGGGGTTAGGGTTAGGGTTAGGGTTTGGGTTAGGGTTAGGATTAGTGATAGGGTTTGGATTACGGTTAGGGTCAGGGTCAGGGTTAGGGTTATGGTTCGGGTTAGTGATAGGGTTAGGGTTAGGGTTAGGGTTAAGATTAGGGTTAGGGTTAGGGTTAGTGTTAGGGTTAGGGTTAGGGTTAGTGTTAAGCTTAGGATTAGAGATAGAGTTAGGGTTAGGTTTAGGGTAAGGGATAGGGTTAAGGTTAGTGTTAGGGTTAGGGTTAGGGTTAGTGTGAGGGTTAAGGTTAGGGTTAGGGTTAGGATTAGGGTTAGGTGTAGACACAATGTGATTCCAGGTGTGGTCTCTTCAAGGAAGAAGAGAATTTCTGTTACGGTTAGGGTGAGGGTTAGGGTCAGACACAATGTGTTTCCAGGTGTGGTCTAACCAAGGCAGAAGAGAGTTGCTGTTAGGCTTAGCGATAGGGTTAGGGGTACGGTTAGTGTTAGACACAATGTGATTCCAGGTGTTTCTGACCAAGGCAGAAGACAGATTTAGAATTAGGGTTAGCATTAAGTTAAGACACAATGTGATTTCAGGTGTGGTCTGAACAAGGCAGAAGAGAGCTGGGGTTAGGGTAAGGGTTAGGGTTGGGGTTAGGATTAGGGTTAGGGTTAGGGTTAAGGTTAGGGTTAGTGTTAGGGTTAGGTTTAGGGTTAGGTTTAGGTTTAGGTTTAGGTTTAGGGTTAGGGTTAGGGTTAGGTTTAGGTTTAGCGTTAGGTTTAGGGTTAGGGTTAGTGTTATGCTTAAGGTTAGGGTTAGGGTTAGGGTTAGGGTTAGCGTTAGGGTTAGGGTTAGGGTTCCACACATTGTGATTCCAGGTGTGGTCTGACCAAGGCAGAAGAGATTTAGGGTTAGGGTATGGGTTAGCGTTAGGGTTAGACATAATGAAATTTTTGGTGTGGTGTGACCAAGGCACAAGAGAGCTGTGGTTAGAGTTATGGTTAGCGATGAGATTCGTGATAAGGTTAGAGTTACTGTTAGGGTAAAGGTTAGGGTTAGCGTTAGGGTTAAGGTTAGGGTTAGTATTAGGGTTAGAGTTAGGGTTAGGGTTAGAGTTAGGGTTCAACACAATGTGATTCCAGGTGTGGTCTGAGCAAGGCAGAAGAGAGTTGGGGTTAGGGTTAGGGTTAGGGTCAGTGTTTGGGTCAGGGTTAGGATTAGTGATAGGGTTTAGATTACGGTTAGGGTCTGGGTTAGGGTTATGGTTAGGGTTAGTGATAGGGTTAGGATTAGGGTTAGGGTTAAGATTAGGGTTAGGGTTAGGGTTAGAGTTAAGCTTAGGGTTAGAGTTAGAGTTAGGGGAAGGGTTAGGGTAAGGGATAGGGTTAAGGTTAGGGTTAGGCTTAGGGTTAGGGTTAGGGTTAGTGTGAGGGTTAAGGTTAGGGTTAGTGTTAGGGTTAGGTGTAGACACAATGTGATTCCAGGTGTGATCTTTCCAAGGAAGAAGAGAATTGCTGTTACGGTTAGGGTGAGGGTTAGGGTCAGACAAAATGTGATTCCAGGTGTGGTCTAACCAAGGCAGAAGAAAGTTGCTGTTAGGCTTAGCAATAGGGTTAGGGGTACGGTTAGTGTTAGACACATTGTGATTCCAGGTGTTTCTGACCAAGGCTGAAGACAGTTAGATTTAGAATTAGGGTTAGCATTAGGTTAAGACACAATGTGATTTCAGGTGTGGTCTGACCAAGGCAGAAGAGAGCTGGGGTTAGGGTTGGGGTTAGGGTTAGGGTTCGGGTTAAGGTTAGGGTTAGTGTTAATGTTAGGTTTAGGGTTAGGTTTAGGGTTAGGGTTTTGGTTAGGGTTAGGGTTAGGTTTAGGTTTAGCGTTAGGGTTAGGGTTAGGGTTAGGGTTAGGGTTAGGGTTAGGTTTAGGTTTAGCGTTAGGGTTAGGGTTAAGGTTAGGGTTAGTGTTAGTGTTCGGTTTAGGGTTAGGTTTAGGGTTAGGGTTAGGGTTAGGGTTAGGGTTAGGGTTAGGGTTAGGGTTAGGGTTAGGGTTAAGGGTAGGGTTAGGATTAGGGTCAGGGTTAGGGTTAGGGTTAGAGTTAGGGTTCAACACAATGTGATTCCAGGTGTGGTCTGAGCAAGGCAGAAGAGAGTTGGGGTTAGGGTTCGGGTTAGGGTTTGGGTTAGGGTTAGGATTAGTGACAGGGTTTGGATTACGGTTAGGGTCAGGGTTAGGATTATGGTTAGGGTTAGTGATAGGGTTAGGATTAGGGTTAGGGTTTAGATTAGGGTTAGGGTTAGGGTTAGGGTTAGAGTTAAGCTTAGGGTTAGAGTTAGAGTTAGGGTTAGGGTTAGGGTAAGGGATAGGGATAGGGTTAAGGTTAGGGTTAGGGTTAGGGTTAGGGTTAGGGTTAGGTTTAGATTTAGGGTTAGGGTTAGGTGTAGACACAGTGTGATTCCAGGTGTGATCTTTCCAAGGAAGACGAGAATTGCTGTTACGGTTAGGGTGAGGGTTAGGGTCAGACACAATGTGAATCCAGGTGTGGTCTAACCAAGGCAGAAGAGAGTTGCTGTTAGTGTTAGCGTTAGGGTTAGTGGTATGGTTAGTGTTAGACACAATGTGATTCCACGTGTTTCTGACCAATGCAGAAGACAGTTAGATTTAGAATTAGGGTTTGCATTATGGTAAGACACAATGTGATTTCAGGTGTGGTCTGACCAAGGCAGAAGAGAGCTGGGGTTAGGGTTAGGGTTAGTGATAGAGTTAGGGTTAGGTTTAGGGTTATGGTTAGACACCAAATGATTCCAGGTGTAGTCTGATGACGGCAGAAGAGATTTGCTGTTAGGGTTAGACACAATGTGATAACAGGTGTGGTCTTTCCAAGGAAGAAGAGAATTTCTGTTACGGTTAGGGTGAGGGTTAGGGTCAGACAAAATGTGATTCCAGGTGTGGTCTAACCAAGGCAGAAGAGAGTTGCTGTTAGGCTTAGCAATAGGGTTAGGGGTACGGTTAGTGTTAGACACTAGGGCTGGTCAATTCGTTTCGTTAATTCGTAATTCGTTAAAAAATTCGTTAATTTTTGAATTACGAAACGATTACAAAACATTTTTTTTAACCTGGAAGTGTTTTTAAATATCGAAACGGCAGGCGCCAAAAAATTTTGTATTTCCGTCCATTTCGGAAATACGTAAGATGGCCGCCTGCCGATGCTTGCTGAGAGGGGCGAGCGAGAGGGGCGAGCGAGCGGCGAGCGAGAGGGGCGGAAGCACTCTCTCCTGACATTTCACCCACATCTATGGCAGGCATCCTCAGAGGTTTTGAGGTCTGTTGGAAACTAGGCAAGTGGGGTTGATATATCTGTGGAATAATGTTCAGGGTGGGAGGAAGAACTCTTGTCTGCTGGAGGCAAGCGTGAATGTTGCAGCTGGCCAGCTTGATGAGCATCGAATGGCCTTGCAGCTTCATGGTCTGGCTGCTTCCTGCCTGAATGTTGCAATTGGCCAGCTTGCTTAGCATTGCCTATTCATAATATTAGCGAGCGGCGAGCGAGAGGGGTGAGCGAGCGGCGAGCGAGAGGGGCGGAAGCACTCTCTCCTGACATTTCACCCACATCTATGGCAGGCATCCTCAGAGGTTGTGAGGTCTGTTGGAAACTAGGCAAGTGGGGTTGATATATCTGTGGAATAATGTTCAGGGTGGGAGGAAGAACTCTTGTCTGCTGGAGCGAGAGGGGCGAGCGAGCAGCGAGCGAGAGGGCCCGCCAGAGTGCCTGCCTTCCCTCCTTAATAATAATTAATAATAATTAATCCCTATTCTACTAAATTAATAATTAAATTTAAAAAATATTTTAAAAATATTGAAAAAAAAAGGGCGCCATCTTTACAAAATGTTTTGTAAATATTTACGAAATTTCGTAAATACCGAAACTTTTTTTTGGGAAAGTTTTGTAATTATTTTAAATATCGAAACAGAAAAAAACCCCAACTACAAATCGATTTTAGAAACAAATTTTTGCGTTGTTACCCAGGCCTATTAGACACAATATAATTCCAGGTGTTTCTGACCAAGGCAGAAGACAGTTAGATTTAGAATTAGGGTTAGCATTAGGTTAAGACACAATGTGATTTCAGGTGTGGTCTGACCAAGGCAGAAGAGAGCTGGTGTTAGGGTTGGGGTAAGGGTTAGGGTTAGGGTTAGGGTTAAGGTTAGGGTTAGTGTTAGGGTTAGGTTTAGGGTTGGTTTTGGGTTAGGGTTAGGGTTAGGGTTAGGGTTAGGATTAGGTTTAGGTTTAGGTTTAGGGTTATGGTTATGGTTAAGGTTAGGGTTAGGATTAGGGTTAGGGTTAGGGTTAGGGTTAGGGTTAGAGTTAGGGTTCAACACAATGTGATTCCAGGTGTGGTCTGAGCAAGGCAGAAGAGAGTTGGGGTTAGGGTTAGGGTTAGGGTTTGGGTTAGGGCTAGGATTAGTGATAGGGTTTGGATTACGGTTAGGGTCAGGGTTAGGGTTATGGTTAGGGTTAGTGATCGGGTTAGGATTAGGGTCAGGGTTAAGATTAGGGTTAGGGTTTGGGTTAGGGTTAGGGTTAGAGTTAAGCTTAGGGTTAGAGTTAGAGTTAGGGTTAGTTTTAGGGTAAGGGATAGGGTTAAGGTTAGGGTTCGGGTTAGGGTTAGGGTTACGGTTAGATTTAGAGTTAGGGTTAGAGTTAGAGTTAGGGTTAGGATTAATGTGAGGGTTAAGGTTAGGGTTAGGGTTAGGTTTAGGGTTAGGGTTAGTTTTAGTGATATGGTTAGGGTTAGGGTTAGGGTCAGGGTTAGGGTTATGGTTAGTGTTAGTGATAGGGTTAGGGTTAGGGTTAGGGTTAAGATTAGGGTTAGAGTTAGGGTTATGGATAGGGATAGTGTTAGGGTTTGGTTGGGGTTGTGGTTAGGGTTAGACACCATGTGATTCCAGGTGTGGTCTGACGAAAACAGGTGAGAGTTGCTGTTAGGGTTAGGGTTTGGATTATTGTTAGGGGTAGAAACAATGTGAATCCAGGTGTGGTCTGCGAAGCACAGAAGACAGTTAGGCTTAGGGGTTATATTTAGGGTTAGGGTTAGGGTTAGGGTTATTGTTAGGGTTAGCGTTAGGGTTAGGGTTAGCGTTAGCGTTAACGTTTTTGTTAGGTTTTAGGTTAGGTTTGGATTTGGGTTAGGGTTCTTGTTAGGGTTAGGGTTCGACACAATGTGATTCCATG
This sequence comes from Anolis sagrei, assembly GCF_037176765.1. Taxonomy (NCBI): domain Eukaryota; kingdom Metazoa; phylum Chordata; class Lepidosauria; order Squamata; family Anolidae; genus Anolis; species Anolis sagrei. The sequence goes on from NC_090024.1 coordinate 119,998,744, forward strand.
TGTCATCTGACCAAGGCAGAAGAGACTTGGCATTAGCGTTAGGATTAGTCTTAGTGTCATGGTTAGGGTGATTTCAGGGGTCAGCCAAGGGCAGAAGATAGTTAGGCTTAGTGTTAGAGTTAGGGTTGGGGTTCGGGTTAGGGTTAGCGTTAGGGTTAGTGTTAGTGTTAGTGTTAAGGTTAGGGTTAAGGTTAAGGTTAGGGTTAGTGGTAGGGTTAGGTTTAGGGCTAGGGTTAGAGTTAGAGTTAGAGTTAGAGTTAGGTTTAGGGTTCCACACAATGTGATTCCAGTTGTGGTCTGACCAAGGCAGAAGAGAGTTAGGGGTAGAGTTAGGGTTAGAGTTAGGGTTAGAAATAATTAGATTTCAGGTGTGGTCTGACCAAGGCAGACGAGAGCTCGGGTTAGGGTTAGGGTTAGAGTTGAAATTCGAGATAAGGTTAGGGTTACCCTTACAGTAAGGGTTAGACACAGGGTTAGGCAGAAGAGAGTTAGGCTTAGGGTTAGGGTAAGGGGTCGGGTTGGGGTTAGGGTTAGGGTTAGGGTTAGGGTTAGGGTTATCGTACGGGAAAGGGTTAGGATTAGGGTTAGGGTTAGTGTTAGGGTTCCACACAATGTGAATCCAGGTGTGGTCTGATGAAGGCAGAAGAGAGTTAGTGTTAGCTTTAGGGTTAGCGTTAGGGTTAGACATAATGAGATTTCAGGTGTGGTCTGACCAAGGCAGAAGAGAGCTGGGGTTAGGGTAAGGGTTAGTGTAAGGGTTAGGATTAAGGTTAGGGTTAGGGTTAGAGTTAGGTGTAGAAACAATGTGATTCCAGGTGTGATCTGTCCAAGGAAGAAGAGAATTGCTGTTATGGTTAGGGTGAGAGTTAGGGTCAGACACAATGTGATTACAGTTGTGGTCTAACCAAGGCAGAAGAGAGTTGCTGTTAGGGTTAGCGTTAGGGTTAGGGGTATGGTTAGTGTTAGACACAATGTGATTCCAGGTGTTTCTGACCAAGGCAGAAGACAGATTTAGAATTAGGGTTAGCATTAGGTTAAGACACAATGTGATTTCAGGTGTGGTCTGACCAAGGCAGAAGAGAGCTGGGGTTAGGGTTGGGGTTAGGGTTAGGGTTAGGGTTAGGGTTAAGGTTAGTGTTAGTGTTAGGGTTAGGTTTAGGGTTAGGTTTTTGGTTAGGGTTAGGGTTAGGGATAGGATTAGGTTTAGGTTTAGCGTTAGGGTTAGGGTTTGGGTTAGGGTTAAGGTTAGGGTTAGGATTAGGGTTAGGGTTAGGGTTAGGGTTAGGGTTAGGGTTAGAGTTAGGGTTCAACACAATGTGATTCCAGGTGTGGTCTGAGCAAGGCAGAAGAGAGTTGGGGTTAGGGTTAGGGTTAGGATTTGGGTTAGGGTTAGGATTAGTGATAGGGTTTGGATTACGGTTAGGGTCAGGGTTAGGGTTATGGTTAGGGTTAGTGATAGGGTTAGGATTAGGGTTACGGTTAAGATTAGGGTTAGGGTTTGGGTTAGGGTTAGAGTTAAGCTTAGGGTTAGAGTTAGAGTTAGGGTTAGGTTTAGGGTAAGGGATAGGGTTAAGGTTAGGGTTCGGGTTAGGGTTAGGGTTAGTGATAGGGTTAGGATTAGGGTTAGGAGTAGTGTGAGGGTTAAGGATAGGGTTAGGGTTAGGGTTAGGTGTAGACACAGTGTGATTCCAGGTGTGATCTTTCCAAGGAAGAAGAGAATTGCTTTTACGGTTAGGTTGAGGGTTAGGGCAGACACAATGTGAATCCAGGTGTGGTCTAACCAAGACAGAAGGGAGTTGCTGTTAGGCTTAGCAATAGGGTTAGTGGTACGGTTAGTGTTAGACACAATGTGATTCCATGTGTTTCTGACCAAGGCAGAAGACAGTTAGATTTAGAATTAGGGTTAGAATTATGGTAAGACACAATGTGATTTCACGTGTGGTCTGACCAAGGCAGAAGAGAGCTGGGGTTAGGGTTCGGGTTCGGGTTAGTGATAGAGTTAGGGTTAGGGTTAGGTTTAGGGTTAGGGTTAGACACCAAATGATTCCAGGTGTAGTCTGACGACGGCAGAAGAGATTTGCTGTTAGGGTTAGGGTTAGACACAATGTGATAACAGGTGTGGTCTTTCCAAGGAAGAAGAGTATTTCTGTTACGGTTAGGGTGAGGGTTAGGGTCAGACAAAATGTGATTCCAGGTGTGGTCTAACCAAGGCAGAAGAGAGTTGCTGTTAGGCTTAGCAATAGGGTTAGGGGTACGGTTAGTGTTAGATACAATGTGATTCCAGGTGTTTCTGACCAAGGCAGAAGACAGTTAGATTTAGAATTAGGGTTAGCATTATGGTAAGACACAATGTGATTTCAGGTGTGGTCTGACCAAGGCAGAAGAGACCTGGGGTTAGGCTTGGGGTTAGGGTTCGGGTTAGGGTTAGGGTTAAGGTTAGGGTTAGTGTTAGGGTTAGGAATAGGGTTAGGGTAACGGTTAGGGTTAGGGTTAGTGTTATGGTTAGGGTTAGGATTAGGTTTAGGTTTAACGTTAGGGTTAGGGTTAGGGTTAAGGTGAGGGTTAGTGTTAGGGTTAGGTTTAGGGTTAGTGTTAGGGTTAAGGTTAGGGTTAGGGTTAGGTTTAGCGTTAGGGTTGTTAGGGTTAGGGTTAGGGTTAGGGTTAGGGTTAGGGTTAGAGTTAGGGTTCAACACAATGTGATTCCAGGTGTGGTCTGAACAAGGCAGAAGAGAGTTGGGGTTAGGGTTAGGATTTGGGTTTGGGTTAGGATTAGCGATAGGGTTTGGATTACGGTTAGGGTCAGGGTTAGGGTTATTGTTAGGGTTAGTGTTAGGGTTAGGATTAGGGTTAGGGTTAAGATTAGGGTTAGGGTTTGGGTTAGGGTTAGGGTTAGAGTTAAGCTTAGGGTTAGAGTTAGAGTTAGGGTTAGGTTTAGGGTAAGGGATAGGGTTAAGGTTAGGGTTCGGGTTAGGGTTAGGGTTAGTGATAGGGTTAGGATTAGGGTTAGGAGTAGTGTGAGGGTTAAGGTTAGGGTTAGGGTTAGGGTTAGGGTTAGGTGTAGACACAGTGTGATTCCAGGTGTGATCTTTCCAAGGAAGAAGAGAATTGCTTTTACGGTTAGGTTGAGGGTTAGGGCAGACACAATGTGAATCCAGGTGTGGTCTAACCAAGGCAGAAGGGAGTTGCTGTTAGGCTTAGCAATAGGGTTAGGGGTACGGTTAGTGTTAGACACAATGTGATTCCATGTGTTTCTGACCAAGGCAGAAGACAGTTAGATTTAGATTTAGGGTTAGAATTATGGTAAGACACAATGTGATTTCACGTGTGGTCTGACCAAGGCAGAAGAGAGCTGGGGTTAGGGTTCGGGTTCGGGTTAGTGATAGAGTTAGGGTTAGGGTTAGGTTTAGGGTTAGGGTTAGACACCAAATGATTCCAGGTGTAGTCTGACGACGGCAGAAGAGATTTGCTGTTAGGGTTAGGGTTAGACACAATGTGATAACAGGTGTGGTCTTTCCAAGGAAGAAGAGTATTTCTGTTACGGTTAGGGTGAGGGTTAGGGTCAGACAAAATGTGATTCCAGGTGTGGTCTAACCAAGGCAGAAGAGAGTTGCTGTTAGGCTTAGCAATAGGGTTAGGGGTACGGTTAGTGTTAGATACACTGTGATTCCACGTGTTTCTGACCAAGGCAGAAGACAGTTAGATTTAGAATTAGGGTTAGCATTATGGTAAGACACAATGTGATTTCAGGTGTGGTCTGACCAAGGCAGAAGAGAGCTGGGGTTAGGGTTGGGGTTAGGGTTCGGGTTAGGGTTAGGGTTAAGGTTAGGGTTAGTGTTAGGGTTAGGTTTAGGGTTAGGTTTAGGGTTAGGGTAACGGTTAGGGTTAGGGTTAGTGTTATGGTTAGGGTTAGGATTAGGTTTAGGTTTAACGTTAGGGTTAGGGTTAGGGTTAGGGTTAAGGTGAGGGTTAGTGTTAGGGTTAGGTTTAGGGTTAGTGTTAGTGTTAGGGTTAGGGTTAGGGGTAGGGTTAGGTTTAGCGTTAGGGTTAGTGTTAGGGTTAGGGTTAAGGTTAGGGTTAGGGTTTTACACATTGTGATTCCAGGTGTGGTCAGATCAAGGCAGAAGAGAGTTAGGGTTAGGGTTCGGGTTAGCGTTAGGGTTAGACATAATGAAATTTTAGGTGTGGTGTGACCAAAGCAGAAGAGAGCTGGGGTTAGAGTTAGGGTTAGAGATGAGATTCGTGATAAGGTTAGGGTTACTGTTAGGGTAAAGGTTAGGGTTAGCGTTAGGGTTAAGGTTAGGGTTAGGATTAGGGTTAGGGTTAGGGTTAGAGTTAGGGTTCAACACAATGTGATTCCAGGTGTGGTCTGAGCAAGGCAGAAGTGAGTTGGGGTTAGGGTTAGGGTTAGGGTTTGGGTTAGGGTTAGGATTAGTGATAGGGTTTGGATTACGGTTAGGGTCAGGGTCAGGGTTAGGGTTATGGTTAGGGTTAGTGATAGGGTTAGGATTAGGGTTAGGGTTAAGATTAGGGTTAGGGTTAGTGTTAGGTTTAGGGTTAGGGTTAGTGTTAAGCTTAGGGTTAGAGTGAGATTTCGGGTTAGGGTTAGGGTAAGGGATAGGGTTAATGTTAGGGTTAGGGTTAGTGTGAGGGTTAGGGTTAGGGTTAGGGTTAGGGTTACGGTTAGGTGTAGACACAATGTGATTCCAGGTGTGATCTTTCCAAGGAAGAAGAGAATTGCTGTTATGGTTAGCGTTAGTGTTAGGGGTACGGTTAGTGCTAATGTGATTCCAGGTGTTTCTGACCAAGGCAGAAGACAGTTAGATTTAGAATTAGGGTTAGCATTATGGTAAGACACAATGTGATTTCAGGTGTGGTCTGACCAAGGCAGAAGAGAGCTGGGGTTAGGGTTAGGGTTAGGGTTAGTGATAGAGTTAGGGTTAGGTTTAGGGTTAGGGTTAGACACCAAATGATTCCAGGTGTAGTCTGACGACGGCAGAAGAGATTTGCTGTTAGGGTTAGGGTTAGGGTTAGACACAATGTGATACCAGGTGTGGTCTTTCCAAGGAAGAAGAGAATTTCTGTTACGGTTAGGGTGAGGGTCAGACAAAATGTGATTCCAGGTGTGGTCTAACCAAGGCCGAAGAGAGTTGCTGTTAGGGTTAGCGATAGTGTTAGGGGTACGGTTAGTGTTAGACACAATGTGATTCCAGGTGTTTCTGACCAGGGCAGAAGACAGTTAGATTTAGAATTAGGGTTAGCATTAGGTTAAGACACAATGTGATTTCAGTTGTGTTTTTTGACCAATGCAGAAGATAGCTGGGGTTAGGGTAAGGGTTAGGGTTGAGGTCAGGGTTAGGGTTAGGGTTAAGGTTAGGGTTAGTGTTAGGGTTAGGTTTAGGGTTAGGGTTAAGGTTAGGGTTAGGTTTAGCGTTAGGGTTAGGGTTAGGGTTAGGGTTAAGGTTAGGGTTAGGGTTAGGGTTAGGGTTAGGGTTTTACACATTGTGATTCCAGGTGTGGTCAGACCAAGGCAGAAGAGAGTTAGGGTTAGGGTTCGGGTTAGCGTTAGGGTTAGACATAATGAAATTTTAGGTGTGGTGTGACCAAGGCAGAAGAGAGCTGGGGTTAGAGTTAGGGTTAGAGATGAGATTAGTGATAAGGTTAGGGTTACTCTTAGGGGAAAGGTTAGGGTTAGCGTTAGGGTTAAGGTTAGGGTTAGGATTAGGGTTAGGGTTAGGGTTAGGGTTAGAGTTAGGGTTCAACACAATGTGATTCCAGGTGTGGTCTGAGCAAGGCAGAAGTGAGGTTAGAGTTAGGGTTAGGGTTTGGGTTATGGTTAGGATTAGTGATAGGGTTTGGATTACGGTTAGGGTCAGGGTCAGGGTTAGGGTTATGGTTAGGGTTAGTGATAGGGTTAGGATTAGGGTTAGGGTTAAGATTAGGGTTAGGGTTAGGGTTAGGGTTAGGGTTAGTGTTAAGCTTAGGGTTAGATTTAGAGTTAGGGTTAGGTTTAGGGTTAGGTGTAGACACAATGTGATTCCAGGTGTGGTCTCTTCAAGGAAGAAGAGAATTGCTGTTACGGTTACGGTGAGAGTTAGGGTCAGACACAATGTGATTCCAGGTGTGGTCTAACCAATGCAGAAGAGAGTTGCTGTTAGGCTTAGCGATAGGGTTAGGGGTACGGTTAGTGTTAGACAAAATGTGATTCCAGGTGTTTCTGACCAAGGCAGAAGACAGATTTAGAATTAGGGTTAGCATTAGGTTAAGACACAATGTGATTTCAGGTGTGGTCTGACCAAGGCAGAAGAGAGCTGGGGTTAGGGTAAGGGTTAGGGTTGGGGTTAGGGTTAGGTTTAGGTTTAGGGTTAGGGTTAGGGTTAGGGTTAGGTTTAGGTTTAGCGTTAGGTTTAGGGTTAGGGTTAGTGTTATGGTTAAGGTTAGGGTTAGGTTAGGGTTAGGGTTAGGGTTCCACACATTGTGATTCCAGGTGTGGTCTGACCAAGGCAGAAGAGAGTTAGGGTTAGGGTTTGGGTTAGCGTGAGGGTTAGACATAATGAGCTTTCAGATGTGGGGTGACCAAGGCAGAAGAGAGCAGGGGTTAGGGTGAGAGTTAGGGTAAGAGTTAGGGTTGGGGTTAGGGTTAGGGTTAGGGTTAATGTTAGGGTTAGGGTTAGGGTTAGGGTTAGGGTTAGGGTCAGGTTTAGGGTTAGGGTTCAACACAATGTGATTCCAGGTGTGGTCTGAGCAAGGCAGAAGAGAGTTGGGGTTAGGGTTAGGGTTAGGATTAGTGATAGGGTTTGGATTACGGTTAGGGTCAGGGTCAGGGTTAGGGTTAGGGTTAGGGTTAGTGATAGGGTTAGGATTAGGGTTAGAGTTAAGCTTAGGGTTAGAGTTAGAGTTAGGGTTAGGGTTAGGGTAAGGGATATGGTTAAGGTTAGGGTTCGGGTTCGGGTTGGGGTTAGGGTTAGATTTAGGGTTAGGGTTAGAGTTAGAGTTAGGGTTAGGATTAGTGTGAGGGTTAAGGTTAGGGTTAGGGTTAGGGTTAGGGTTAGGTTTAGGGTTAGGGTTAGTTTTAGTGATATGGTTAGGGTTAGGGTTATGGTTAGTGTTAGTGATAGGGTTAGGGTTAAGATTAGGGTTAGAGTTAGGGTTAGGGATAGGAATAGGGTTAGGGTTTGGTTGGAGTTGTGCTTAGGGTTAGACACCATGTGATTCCAGGTGTGGTCTGACGAAAACAGGTGAGAGTTGCTGTTAGGGTTAGGGTTTGGATTATTGTTAGGGGTAGAAACCATGTGATTCCAGGTGTGGTCTGCCAAGCACAGAAGACAGTTAGGCTTAGGGGTTATATTTAGGGTTAGGGTTAGGGTTAGGGTTAGGGTTATTGTTAGGGTTAGCGTTAGGGTTAGGGTTAGCGTTGGCGTTAGCGTTAGTGTTAGGTTTTAGGTTAGGTTTGGATTTGGGTTAGGGTTCTTGTTAGGGTTAGGGTTCGACACAATGTGATTCCATGTTTCTTCTGACCAAGGCAGAAGAGACTTGGCATTAGCGTTAGGGTTAGTCTTAGTGTCATGGTTAGGGTGATTTCAGGGGTCAGCCAAGGGCAGAAGATAGTTAGGCTTAGTGTTAGGGTTAGGGTTGGGTTAGGGTTAGGGTTAGAGTTAGGGTTAGTGTTAGTGTTAGTGTTAGTGTTAAGGTTAGGGTTAAGGTTAAGGTTAGGGTTAGTGGTAGGGTTAGGTTTAGGGTTAGGGTTAGGGTTAGAGTTAGAGTTAGAGTTAGAGTTAGGGTTAGGGATAGGATTCCACACAATGTGATTCCAGGTGTGGTCTGACCAA